>NC_086121.1:43893477-44222378 GCF_963921235.1 Mobula hypostoma | reverse complement strand
CTGCATACAGCATGTTCTACAAGGATGCATATAGTTCACTAGACATTGCTTTCAAACAGCAGTCTGTGAAAGTTAACCACTTGGAACTGGCGAAAGGGGAGTGAAACGGCATTGGAGCCCACTTGACTGGTGAAATTCCTGTTCTGTACCGACCCAGAAAATAACGACTGGTTGATGATCTAAATGCATCCAGTTGTTGCAGGAGGAAAAGTTGTAGCTGTGTTTCACATTATTAAAAATCAAGGAGGTCTTGAAATTAAAACGATGAGGCTTGACAGAGCCTTTTTACTGCTGTCACACTTACGCCTTTAGACTAGGAAGGATATACTCACCTGGAGTTATAGTAGACACTGTACCTTAAAGCAGAAAGAAAAAAGTTCAGTGAATTATAATTTGAAAATTATTATCTGTTTATATACGTCAATCCTCACCCGGCCATAATGTGGGAGAGTCTTCTCTCTCTGCAAGAGCTTCAATTGTCACCCGCGGCACCACAAAACAGGAGTGTGTGTAAGGCATTCTCAATCCCGAAGAATTGTATGGTAAGCAGTGTTCAAGACAGAGGTTACTCGAATTTTGGACAATATAGGTATGAGCATTGACAGTTAGAGTAAAAGTGTGGCAGAGTGAATGATTAACTCTGAATACATTAAATCAGCTGACAGTCCAGCTTTTCTCTTCAGACATGTTCTAAAATCGATGATCACCATTGCCCCATTCAGTATTGTAGCTACTGACTGAAGTTGGATAATAAGAATTACATTAACATTAAATGCATTTCCTGATGGAACTCATCTGCTGTCTATATAAGCAGAATATACATGAAGAAATATATTTGGTATCAGAATGCATTACATCAACTTGCATATGAGAGCGCAACGTGTTACGCAATCTCCAATGTGCTATTTAGTTTCCCTAACACAACTTGTCCAATGGTGGATGCTGACAAGAACAATATCACCTCAACTCCAGAACTGATTCTGACCCCTTAATATGTGCTTTTTACATCCTCTCCTCAATAAACCTCCAGCATTCATTATTATCAGCTTATCATCAGTCTCACAATTGTCATATAAAAGAACGTAGACTGAATTTAGAACTCTTGTGTACTAATGATATGAAAATTTTGCATAATTTGTCTTTGTTCCTCACAGAATATTTTGTTCCTGAGTTCTGACCAGCTTGCATTCAAGTGACTCGCACATGTGAGATGTGGATGAACCCAATAAGAGATTCTCCATACCTTCCCTGCTCAGCTGTTTCCTTGTGCTACTGTGGCTAGTCTTTCCCCTGTGTGTCACTTTCTCATGATTTCAGTCTTCACCTGAAACTGATCGTTACTAAAACAATGCTAAAACTGATCAATTTGCAAGCACTGTCCACAAAAAAATTTGTTCACTAAAAGCTCCAATCACCAAACAAGACACAGTTCCCTAACTTCCCTTAGCACAGCAATGACCTGAATATATTACTTCTGATTGAAACCTGGGAGTTCTCAAAGACTAGCAATTACAAGCAGCAATCACTGTTTGCTAAGATGCAAACAACAGGAATTCTGCAGATGCTGGAAATTCAAGCAACACACATCAAAGTTGCTGGTGAACGCAGCAGGCCAGGCAGCATCTATAGGAAGAGGCGCAGTCGACGTTTCAGGCCGAGACCCTTCGTCAGGACTAACTGAAGGAAGAGTGAGTAAGAGATTTGAAAGTTGGAGGGGGAGGGGGAGAGGGTCTCGGCCTGAAACGTCGACTGCGCCTCTTCCTATAGATGCTGCCTGGCCTGCTGCGTTCACCAGCAACTTTGATGTGTGTTGTTTGCTAAGATGACCCACTCTCTGTTTCAAGATTTTTAAAGTCAAGAAACTCTTCAAACTAGACACGATGTCCTTCGATGGAGCTTTTGAACTGCTGTTAAAATTTGTAATATTTAGAATTTGAAAGAGATACTCACTGGGAGTTGCAGGAGAACTAGCACCTGAAAGCAGAAAAAAAACAATTTATTTAATTATCATTTGAAAACCATTGACAGTTACTAAAGGTCAACTATTCCACTGCTAAACTGTGAAGTCCTCATATCACACGGCAGGTTCAGCATTTACTTTGGGCCACAAATCTGGAGAGGAGGTTAAACATACTTGCTACAAAAGCATGGTCAAATAAGTCTGGCTTAATGTTGGGGTGACTAGATTTCTGGACTACATAACCACATTGGAGTTAAATGAATTTGCAACCTCATTCCATTCCGTCCCACCAACGGGGAATTTTTTCATATGTCTGCATACAGCATGTTCTACAGGGATGCACATAGTTCACTAGACGTTGCTTTCAAACAGCAGTCAGAGAAAGTTAACCACTTGGAACTGGCGAAAAGGGAATGAAACAGCATTGGAGCCCACTTGACTGGTGAAATTCCTGTTCTGTACTGACCCAGAAAATAACGGACTGGTTGATGATCTAAATGCATCCAATTGTTGCAGAACCAAAAGTTTTAGCTGTGCTTCACATGAATTATCATCAAGGAGCTCTTGAAATGCAAACGATGAGGCTTCACAGAGCCATTATACTGTGGTCACAGTTACGTTTTAGAATAGGAAGGATATACTCACCTGGAGTTGTGGTAGAAGCAGTAGCTTAAAGGAAAAAGAAAAAAGTTCAGTTAATTATAATTTGAAAATTATTATCTGTTTATATATGTCAATCATCACCCGGCCATAATGTGGGAGTCTTCTCTCTCCACAAGGGCTTCAATTGTCACCCACGGCACCATAAAACAGGAGTGGGTGTAAGTCATTCTCAATCCCAAAGAATTGTATGGTAAGGAATGTTCAAGGCAGCGGTTACAAGAATTTTGGACAATTCAGAAGTGAGCATTGGTACCTGAAGTGAGAAGGTGGCAGAGTGAATGATCACCTCTGAAGACATTAAATCAGCTGAAAGTCCCGCTTTTCATTTCAGACTGATTCTGAAATCAATAATCACCATTGTCCCATTCAGTATTGCAGCTACTGACTGAAGATGGATAATAAGAGCTAATCAAAATAAATGGATTTTCTGATGGAACTCATCTGCTGTCTTTATAAATGCAGAAGTATATTTGGTATCAGAATGTATTACATCAACTTGCATATGAGAGCGCAACGTGTTACACAATCTCTGATGTGGTGTTCAGTTTCCCGAACCTATCTTGTCCAACAGTGGCTACTGACAAGAACAATATCCCCTCAACTCGAGGACTGATCCTGACCCCTTCACACGTGCTTCGTACACCCTCTCCTCAATAAACCTCCAGCTTTCATTATCATCATCTTTTCAGCAGTATCACCATTGTCCTACAAAAATACGTATACTTTTTTTTTGCTGTCTACTGAATTTAGAAGTCTTGTGTTCTAAGGATATGAAAATTTTGCATAGTTGTCTTTGTTCCTCACAGGAAAATTTTGTTTCTGAGTTCTGACCAGCTTGGCTTCAAATGACTTGCACATGTCAGATGTGGATGAACCCAATAATAGTGTCTATATTTACTAAGGAAGCTGGCATGAAATCTATGGACTTGAGGGAATCAAGTAGTGAGACCATGGAAACTGTACAGATTGAAAAGGAGGAGGTCCTTGCTGTCTTGAGGAAAATTAAAGTGGATAAATCCCCGGGACCTGATAGAGTGTTCCCTCGGACCTTGATGGAGACTAGTGTTGAAATTGCGGGGGCCCTGGCAGAAATATTTAAAATGTCGCTGTCTACGGGTGAAGTGCCGGAGGATTGGAGAGTGGCTCATGTTGTTCCGTTGTTTAAAAAAGGATCAAAAAGTAATCCGGGAAATTATAGGCCGGTGAATTTAACGTCAGTAGTAGGTAAGTTATTGGAGGGAGTACTAAGAGACAGAATCTACAAGCATTTGGATAGACAGGGGCTTATTAGGGAGAGTCAACATGGCTTTGTGCGTGGTAGGTCATGTTTGACCAGTCTGTTGGAGTTTTTCGAGGAGGTTACCAGGAAAGTGGATGAAGGGAAGGCAGTGGATATTGTCTACATGGACTTCAGTAAGGCCTTTGACAAGGTCCCGCATGGGAGGTTAGTTAGGAAAATTCAGTCGCTAGGTATACATGGACAGGTGGTAAATTGGATTAGACATTGGCTCAATGGAAGAAGCCAGAGAGTGGTGGTAGAGAATTGCTTCTCTGAGTGGAGGCCTGTGACTAGTGGTGTGCCACAGGGATCAGTGCTGGGTCCATTGTTATATGTCATCAGTGCTGGGTCCATTGTTATATGTCATCTATATCAATGATCTGGATGATAATGTGGTAAATTGGATCAGCAAGTTTGCTGATGATACAAAGATTGGAGGTGTAGTAGACAGTGAGGAAGGTTTTCAGAGCCTGCAGAGGGACTTGGACCATCTGGAAAAATGGGCTGAAAAATGGCAGATGGAGTTTAATACTGACAAATGTGAGGTATTGCACATTGGAAGGACAAACCAACGTAGAACATACAGGGTTAATGGTAAGGCACTGAGGAGTGCAGTGGAACAGAGGGATCTGGGAATACAGATACAAAATTCCCTAAAAGTGGCGTCACAGGTAGATAGGGTCGTAAAGAGAACTTTTGGTACATTGGCCTTTATTAATCGAAGTATTGAGTATAAGAGCTGGAATGTTATGATGAGGTTGTATAAGGCATTGGTGAGGCCGAATCTGGAGTATTGTGTTCAGTTTTGGTCACCAAATTACAGGAAGGATATAAATAAGATTGAAAGAGTGCAGAGAAGGTTTACAAGGATGTTGCCGGGACTTGAGAAACTCAGTTACAGAGAAAGGTTGAATAGGTTAGGACTTTATTCCCTGGAGCGTAGAAGAATGAGGGGAGATTTGATAGAGGTATATAAAATTATGATGGGTATAGATAGAGTGAATGCAAGCAGGCTTTTTCCACTGAGGCAAGGGGAGAAAAAAACCAGAGGACATGGGTTAAGGGTGAGGGGGGAAAAGTTTAAAGGGAACATTAGTGGGGGACTTCTTCACACAGGGAGTGGTGGGAGTATGGAATGAGCTGCCAGACGAGGTGGTAAATGCGGGTTCTTTTTTAACATTTAAGAATAAATTGGACAGATACATGGATGGGAGGTGTATGGAGGGATATGGTCCGTGTGCAAGTCAGTGAGACTAGGCAGAAAATGGTTCGGCACAGCCAAGAAGGGCCAAAGGGCCTGTTTCTGTGCTGTAGTTTCTATGGTTTCTAGCTCCTCCATATCTTCTCTCCTCAGCTGCTTCCTCATACTGCTATGCCTAGCCTTTTCCCCTGTCTGTCAGTTTCTCATGACTTCAATCTTCTCCTGAAACTGATCGTTACTATATGATTGCTAAATCTGATGGTTTTGCAATCACTGTTTCCAAAAAAGTTGTGCACTGAAGCTCCACAAACCAAAGAAGACAAAGTTCCCTTACTGTCCTTAGCATAGCAATGACCTAACAATATTACTTCTGAATGAAAATCAGACATCCTCAAAGACTGGCATTTAGAAGCAGCAATTATTTTTTGCTAAGAAGACCAACTCTGTGTTTCGTGTTTACTAAAATCAAGAATCTCCTCAAATCAGACATGATGTTGTTCGATGGAACTTCTGAACTGTAGTTAAAGTTTGCAAGATTTAGTATGGGAAGGATATACTCACTGAGAGCTGCAGTAGAACTAGCACCTAAAAACAGAAAGAAACAATTTATTTAATGATAATTTGAAAACCACTGACAGTTATTAATGGTCAACTATTGCACTGCTAAACTGTAGAATCCTCCTATCACACAGAAGATTCACATTTACCTTGTGCCACTAATCCAGAGTGGAGGTTATACAATCTTGCTGCAAAAACACGGTCAAATAAGATTGGTTCAAGGTTGGGCTGACTAGATTCTTGTACTACCTGACCACTTTGGAGTTAAATGAATTTGCACCCTCATTCTATCACATCCCACCCACTGGGAATTTTGTGAATATTTCTGCATAAAGCACGTTCTGCAAGGTTGTATATAGGTCGCTAGATATTTCTTTCAAACAGCAGTCAGTGAATGTTAACCACATGGAACTGGTGATATGGGAAGGAAAGCATTGGGGCCCACTTGATTCGTGAAATTACTGTGCCGTACTGACCCAGAAAATGAAGGAGTAGTAGATGATCTAAATGTTTCTGACTTGTTCAGCAGGAAAAGTTGTAGCTGTGTTTCACGTTAATTACAATCACGGAGTTCTTAAAATAGTAACAATTAGGCTTGATAGAGCCTTTTTACTGCAGTCAAAGTTACAGTTTTAGAATAGGAAGAATATACTCACCTGGAGTTGTAGTAGAAGCAGTACCTAAAAGCAAAAACAAAAAAATTCTAGTAATTATAATTTGAAAATTATTGAGAGTTTATATATGTCAATCATCCCCTGGCCAATAAGTATGAGCTATAGAGATGAGCAGATGGCACCATTACTCCCTTTAAAGTCTTCTCTTCTACTAGGACTTCAAATGACTCCACGGCACCACAAAACTGGTATGGGTATCAGGCATTCTGAATCCAAAAGAAGGATATGATAAGGAGTGTTCAAGACAGGACTGACTAGTTTTCTGGACAATATGGAAGTGAGAATAGATAGCTATAGTAAGAGGGTCTGAGAGTCACTGATCAGTTCTGAAGATATTAAAGCAGCTGACATCCAGCTGCAAGAGCGCAAACCGCCTTCAGTTGCTAAGGGCTTGTGTATACATGCTTTTGCTCTTTGACTGAATTAAGAACTTGTTTCTTCCAACGATATTAAAACTTCCCATACTCTCACAGGGAATTCTGTAGATATGTCTAGCTAAAGAATGTTGTACTTGGCTGCTTATCGTGTTGCTCATTAGTCACACTTGTTTGGGGAAGATTAAGTTTGCATCTTTTTGATCCAGTCTTCATAATTGTCCAATTGTTGCTGCAGTCTTCATTATTAGAAGTATGAGCTACGGAGATGTGCAGACAACACCATTACTCCCTTTAAAGTTGAGTCAGTTTTATTTGAGAACAGTGGACAATAGCTGAGCTGGTGTTCATGAAAGACCATTGATAACATCTAAGATCGTCAAATTTTTATTTTGATGTTGACTTAACATATCTCCTCTCAGTGCTATTTATAACAGTTTGTTGATGGATGACATTGAGCTGTCATGGTCCGGTCCATGAAGTCCGCATTCCAATTCACGGTCCGTTCCATCGACCCTTGCTCCAGGTTTTCCTGTCTGCCCTGTTTCTGTTTCTGTTGAGCACTAATTGAGGCAGCTGATTCTCGTTGAGTCTGGCTGCATAAATACCTTCAGAGACCAGGGCATGGCTGCTGGATTACTCTAGTCTTTACTCCTTGCATCCCTTCCCCTGCCTTCTGTTTCCTCGCCTGAAGCCTTGCCTTGTCTTGCTGGTAACTCTCGCCTTATCTCGCCTGAAGTCTTGTCTTGGAGCCACCCTGTACTTAGCCCCCTTCCTGTCCCTTGCCTCCGCCGGATAAGCCAGGCCATTTTGCTGTTACCTACGGTTGGTTCTGTCCCTTCCTGTCCCTTTCCTCCATCGGGTGGAGATCCACGCCCTGGCCAGGTGATCTGCGCCCTGCCCAGGAAGAACTTCAAGACCCCAAGCCTCTAGCCCAGCCTTGCTTCAAGTCTCTAGCCAAGCTTCGCCTCAAGTCTCTAGCCTCGCCTCGCCTCAAGTCTCTAGCCAAGCCTCACCTCAAGTCTCTAGCTGAGCCTTGCCTCAAGTCTCTAGCCGAATCTCGCTCCAAGCCAAGCTTCAAGACCCCAAGCCTCAAGCCTCTAGTCTCAAGCCTCGCCTCAAGTCTCTAGTCTCAAGCCTCGTCTCAAGCCTCGCCTCAAGTCTCTGGTCTCAAGACTTTCCTCAAGTCTCTGGTCTCCAGCCTCGCCTCAAGTCTCTGGTGTCAAGCCTCGCCTCAAGTCTCCGGTCTCAAGTCTCTGGTCTCAAGCCCCACCTCAAGTCTCTGGTCTGCAGCCTCGCTTCAAGTCTCTGGTCTCCCACTTCGCCTCAAGTCTCTGGTCTCAAGCCCCGCCTCAAGTCTCTGGTCTGCAGCCTTGCCTTAAGTCTCTGGTCTCCCACTTCGCCTCAAGTCTCTGGTCTCCAGCTTCACCTCAAGTCTCTGGTCTCCAGCTTCACCTCAAGTCTCTGGTCTCCAGCCTCGCTTCAAGTCTCTGGTCTCCAGCCTCACCTCAAGTCTCTGTTCTCCAGCCTCATCCTGCCTGCCAGCCAAGTCACGCCCTTGCCTAGTTCTGGGGTCTGAGCTAGAGGCAAGACCCAGGTTCTGGGTCCTTGTCCAGTCTCTGGCTCGGAGTCCAAGCCCAGGCTCCTAGCTCTCTTGTCCAGTCCTGTTCCGGGTTCCCAGTTTTTGTGTCCATGTCCTAGCCCTCAGCCTGCATCCTAGTCCTGTCCCTAATACTTCAATGTCTGTGTCTTGCACTTGGGTCTGTTCTCAGCCACCACCTTTGACTGAACGATCCAGCCAACCATGGACCCAGCGACACAGACACTGTCGTATTCCTCTTGCCACCTGGGGTTCCTTTCTGTTAAATACCCTCCCACCTGCTCGGGTTGTCCATGCTCTGGATAGCCTGTTTGGTGGTCAGGAGGCTTCCGTAGAGGGGAAGGGAGGGGGTGCACTGCTATTCTAGTTCACGGTCCAGTCCATCGACCCTTGCTCCAGGTTTTCCTGTCTATCCTGTTTCTGTTCCTGTTGAGCACTAATTGAGGCAGCTGATTCTCGTTAGGGCTGGCTGCATAAATACCTCCAGAGACCAGGGCGTGGCTGCTGGATTGTTCTTGTCCTTACCCCTTGCATCCCTTCCCCTGCCTTCTGTTTCCTCGCCTGAAGCCTTGCCTTGTCTTGCCGGTAACTCTCACCTCGCCTGAAGTTGCCTGAAGCCTTGCCTTGTCTTGCTGGTAACTCTCGCCCCGTCTCGCCTGAAGTCTTGTCTTGGAGCCACCCCGTACCTAGCCCCATTCCTGTCCCTTGCCTCTGCCAGGTAAGCCAGGCCGTCTTGCCGTTACCTCTGGTTCGTTCTGTTCCTTCCTGTCCCTTGCCTCCGTTGGGTAAGCAAGGCCGTCTTGCCGTTACCTACGGTTGGTTCTGTCCCTTGCCTCCGTCGGGTAAGCCAGGCCATCTTGCTGTTACCTAGGGTTGGTCCTGTCCCTTCCTGTTCCTTGCCTCCATCAGGTAAGCAAGGCCGTATTGCCATTAACCTGCAGTGGGTTCTGTCCCTTCCTGTCCCTTGCATCCATCAGGTGGAGATCCATGCCCTGCCCAGGAGGAGCTTCAAGACCCCAAGCCTCTAGCCAAGCCTCGTGTCAAGCCTCTAGCCAAGCCTCGCCTCAAGCCTTGAAGTTTTGTCTTGGAGCCATCCTGTACCTAGCCCCCTTCCTGTCCCTTGCGTCCGCTGGGTAAGCTGGGCCGTCTTGCCGTTACCCTGTGGTTGGTTCTGTCCCTTCTTGTCCCTTGCCTCCGTCGGGTGGAGATCCGCGCCCTGCCCAGGAGGAGCTTCAAGACCCCAAGCCTCTAGCCAAGCCTCTAGCCAAGCCTCGCCTCAAGCCTTGAAGTTTTGTCTTGGAGCCATCCTGTACTTAGCCCCCTTCCTGTCCCTTGCGTCCGCTGGGTAAGCTGGGCCGTCTTGCCGTTACCCTGCGGTTGGTTCTGTCCCTTCCTGTTCCTTGCCTTCATCGGGTAAGCCAGGCTGTCTTGCTGTTACCTGCGGTTGGTTCTGTCCCTTTCTGTCCCTTGCCTCCGTTGGGTAAGCCAGGCCGTATTGGCGTTACCCTGCGGTGGGTTCTGTCCCTTCTTGTCCCTTGCCTCCGTCAGGTGGAGATCCGCGCCCTGCCCAGGAGAAGCTTCAAGACCCCAAGTCACTAGCCAAGCTTCACCTCAAGTCTCTAGCCGAGCCGAGCCCCAAGCCAAGCTTCAAGACCCCAAGCCTCTAGCCAAGCCTCGCCTCAAATTTCTGGCCAAGCCTCGCCTCAAGTCTCTAGCTGATCCTTGCCCTAGGTAAGGTTCAAGACACCAAGCCTCTAGCCAAGCCTTGCCTCAAGTCTCTAGCCAAGCTTCAAGACCCCAAGCTGTAAGCCTCTAGTCTCAAGCCTCGCCTCAAGTCTCTAGTCTCAAGTTTCTGGTCTCCAGCCTCACCTCAAGTCTCTGGTCTCCAGCCTTGCCTCAAGTCTCTAGTCTCCAGCCTCGCCTCAAGTCTCTGGTCTCCTGCCTCACCTCATGTCTCTGGTCTCCAGCCTCATCCTGCCTGCCAGCCAAGTCACGCCCTTGCCTAGGTTTGAGGTCCAAGCCAGAGGCAAGACCCAGGTTCTGGGCCCTTGTCCAGTCTCCAGCTCGGAATTCAAGCCCAGGCTCCTAGCTCTCTTGTCCAGTCCTGTTCCAGGTTCCCGGTTTTCGTGTCCATGTCCTAACCCTTACCCTGTATCCTAGTCCTGACCCTAGTACTTCAGTGTCTGTGTCCTGCACTTGGGTCCGTTCCCAGCCACCACCTTATGACATGAGCACTTTATCTGTTCAATTCCTACTGAATACAGTTTTGAGAGTGGTAAGTCTTGGTGTCCTGAACTAACAGACCTCTTTGGTATTACGATGTCTTCACATATTAATTGTTACTTGTCCCTCTCTCAGGGACATCTGCAGATAAGTCTACATAAAGCACATTGCACCTGGTAGCACATAGGACAAGTGACGTTCGTATCAAGCAGCAGTCAAATCTTAGTTGACCACTTGGACCTGGTGATAGGTGAAGGCAACAGCATAAGATGCCATTAGACCAACGGTCCCCAACCACCGGGCCATGAACCTGTACCGGGCCGCAAAGCATGCGCTACCGGGCCACGAGGAAACGCTATGAGTCAGCTACACCTTTCCTAATTCCCTGTCATGGTCACTGTTGAGCTTGAATGCACGCGAGGTCATTACCCGCGCATCATCCATGTCAGCGTGGGAAGAAGATCAACTCCTTGAGCTTGCAAATGACGATGGGCTGAAATGTTTGATATAACATCTCTGCCGGCATTCTGGATCAAAGTCAAGGCTAAATATCCTGAGATAGCAACGAAAGCACTGAAAATGTTGCTTCCATTTCCAACATCATATCGCTGCGAAGCGGAGTTTTCCGCAATGAATGCAACAAAAACTAAATTGTGGAATAGACTGGACATAAGGAACCTCCTTCGAGTATCGTTGTCTTCAGTCACCCCTCGAGAGGACCGTCTTGTTGCAGGGAAACAAACCCAGGGCTCCCACTGATTCAACGATATTGGTGTGTTGCAATATGCTCATATGGGGAAAATATGTGCTGTGTGTTTAACATCCAAATGTTACTTAAAATGTTATAATGCTATTGACTTATAAGTGACTTATATAACCATATAACAATTACAGCACGGAAACAGGTGATCTCTGTCCTTCTAGTCCGTGCTGAACGCTACTCTCACCTAGTCCCACCAATCTGCACTCAGCCCATAACCTTCCATTCCTTTCCTGTCCATATACCTATCCAATTTTTCTTTAAATGATAATATCAAACCTGCTTCTACCACTTCTACTGGAAGTTCTTTCAACACTTACTTCAAGCTCCCCTGTCCTCCCCTGATAATTGACTTATCACTAAATTCATGCGAGGAAAATATGCGCTGTGTGTTTAATATTAAATTCATTAGATAAGCCCTTTTAGAAACAAAATTGAGTGTATTAGCCACTTATCACGTATATTCCGGTTGTGATTAACACCCCACCCCCCCCGAACAGAATCGCCAAAAGCGATTTGTAGAAAAAAATCGGCACATACACGCAGGCGCAAGTCATGCATGTGCACTGGTGCCCGCGCAATGCTTCATGGTCATTGTAGTCTTTCTCAGGGTAAACACAACGTATTTGACTGCTACTCCTGTCTGTTGGCAATCCTACTCTGCGCCCCCCCGCCCCACCGGGTCGGCCGGTCCGCAAGAATATTGTCAATATTAAACCGGTTCGCAATGCAAAAAAGGTTGGGGACCCCTTCTTTAGACAATTGTGATTCCTTTGCCACACTAATGTAGACAAATGAAATGAGATGTTTTCAATGCACCTAATTGCTTCAGAAGGAAATGTCTCATGAAAATATCGTCGTTGCATTGTAACTGCCTTGCAAGTTTATTAATCTCTTAAGTTTATTAAGAAGGCATTGCAAGTTTATTAAGCAGCTCTTCAAACCAGACATCATGTTGCTTGATGGAGCTTTTGTACTGTAGTCAAAGCTTGCAAAATTTGTTCCCCACAAGAAAATTTTGTTCCTGAGTTCTGACCAGCTTGCCTTCAAATGACTCGTACATGTCAGATGTGGATGAACCCAGCAACAGATTCTCCATATCTTCCCTCCTCAGCTGTTTCCTTGTGCTACTGTGCCTAGCCTTTCTCCTGTGTGTCACCTTCTCATGATTTCAGTCTTCACCTGAAACTGGTTGTCACTAAAACAATGCTAAATCTGATTGAATTGCGGCCACTGTCCACAAAATATTTGTTCACTGAAAACTCCAATCACCAAACAAGACACAGTTCCCTAACTTCCCTTAGCCTAGCAATGACCTAAATATATTACTTCTGAATGAAACCTGGGAGTTCTCAAAGACTGGCAATTACAAGCATCAATTATTGTTTGCTAAGAAGACCAACTCTCTGTTTCAAGATTATTAAAGTCAAAAAATTCTTCAAGCCAGACATGATGTCGTTCAATGGAGCTTTGAACTGCAGTTAAAATTTGCAATATTTAGGATTTGAAAGATATACTCACTGGGAGTTGCAGTAGAACTAGCAACTGAAAGCAGAAAATAACAATTTGTTTAATTATAATTTGAAAACCATTGACAGTTATTAAAGGTCCACTATTACACTGCTAAACTATGGAGTCCTCATATCACACGGCAGGTTCAGCATTTACCTCGGGCCAACAGACATGCAACTAATGGAGAAGGTTAAATATTCCTGCTAAAAGCATGGTCAAATACAGCTTGCTTACGGTTGGGGTGACTAAATTCCTGGACTACATGACCAGTTTGGAGTTCAGTGAATTTGCAACCTCAGTCTATCTCGTCCCACCCACAGGGAATATTTTAAATATGTCTGCATAAAGCGTGTTCTACAATGATGCATATAGTTCACTAGATGTTGCTTTCAAACAGCAGTCAGTTAACGTTAACCACTTGGAACTGGCGAAAGGGGAATGAAATGGCATCGGAACCCACTTGACTGGTGAAATTCCTGTTCTGTACCGACCCAGAAAATAACAGACTGGTTGATGATCTTAATGCATCCAATTGTTGCAGGAGGAAAAGTTGTAGCTGTGTTTCACATTGTTGAAAATTAAGGAGCGCTTGAAATATAAATGATAAGGCTTGACAGAGCCTTTTTACTGCAGTCACAGTTATGCTTTTAGATTAGGAATGATATACTCACCTGGAGTTGTAGTAGAAGCAGTACCTTAAAGCAAAAAGAAAAATGTTCAGTTAATTATAATTTGAAAATTATTATCTGTTTATATATGTCAATCATCACCCGGCCATAATGTGGGCATCTTCTCTCTCCACAAGGGCTTCAATTGTCACCCACGGCACCACAAAACAGGAGTGTGTGTAAGGCATTCTGTAGTAAGAGAGTGGCAGAGTGATTGATCAACGCTGAAGACATTAAATCAGCTGACAGTACAACTTTTCTCTTCAGACATGTTCTGAAATCAATAATCACCATTGCCCCATTCAGTATTGAGGATAACAGGAATTACGTTAATATTAAGTGCATTTTCTGATTGTACTCATCTGCCGTCTATATAGGCAGAATATACATGCAGAAATAGATTGGCATCAGAATGCATTACATCAACTTGCATATGAGAGCGCAATGTGTTAGGCAATCTCTGATGTGCTGTTCAGTTTCCCGAACCCATCTTGTCCAATGCTGGCTACTGACAAGAACAATATTCCCTCAACTCCAGAACTGATCCTGACCCCTTCACATGTGCTTCGTACACCCTCTCCTCAATCAACCTCCAGCTTTCATTATTATCGGCTTATCATCAGTTTCACAATTGTCCTCTAAAAGAACGCATACATTTTTTTTGCTTTCTACTGAATTTGGAACTCCTGTGTCCCAATGATATGAAAATTTTGCATAGTTTTCTTTGTTCCTCACAGGAAAATTTTGTTCCTGAGTTCTGACCAGCTTGGCTTCAAGTGACTCGTACATGTCGGATATGGATGAACCCAGCAACAGATTCTCCATATCTTCCCTCCTCAGCTGTTTCCTTGTGCTACTGTGCCTAGCTTTTCCCCTTTGTTTCACTCTCTCATGATTTCAGTCTTCACCTGAAACTGATCGTTACCAAAACAATGCTAAATCTGATCGATTTTCAACCACTGTCCACAAAAAATTTGTTCATTGAAAAATCCAATCACAAGGCAAGACACAGTTCCCTAACTTCCCCTAGTACAGCAATGACCTAAATATATCACTTCTGAATGAAACCTGGGAGTTCTCAAAGACTGGCAAATATATGCAGCAATTATTGTTTGCTAAGAAGACCAACTCTCTGCTTCAAGATTATTAAAGTCAAAAAACCCTTCAAGCTAGACACAATATCGTCCGATAGAGCTTTGAACTGCAGTTAAAATTTGCAATGTTTAAGATTTGAAAGATATACTCACTAGGAGTTGCAGTAGAACCAGCACCTGAAAGCAGAAACAAACAATTTATTTAGCTATAATTTGAAAACCATTGACAGTTATTAAAGGTCAGCTTTTACATTGTGTAGTCCTCACATCACATGGCAGGTTCAGCATTTGCCTCGGGTCACTAATCGGGAGAGAAGTTTAAACATTCTTGCTGCAAAAGCACGGTCAAATAAGGCTTGCTTAAGGTTGGGGTGACTGGATTCCTGGACCACATGAACACTTCGGAGATAAATGAATTTGCAACCTCATTCTATCCCGTCCCACCCACAGGGAATTTTGTAAATATGTCTGCATAAAGACTGTTCGACAAGGATGCACATAGTTCACTAGACATTGCTTTCAAACAGCAGTCAGTGAAAGTTAACCACTTGGAACTGGCGAAAGGGGAATGAAATGGCATCGGAACCCACTTGACTGGTGAAATTCCTGTTCTGTACCGACCCAGAAAATAACAGACTGGTTGATGATCTTAATGCATCCAATTGTTGCAGGAGGAAAAGTTGTAGCTGTGTTTCACATTGTTGAAAATTAAGGAGCGCTTGAAATATAAATGATAAGGCTTGACAGAGCCTTTTTACTGCAGTCACAGTTATGCTTTTAGATTAGGAATGATATACTCACCTGGAGTTGTAGTAGAAGCAGTACCTTAAAGCAAAAAGAAAAATGTTCAGTTAATTATAATTTGAAAATTATTATCTGTTTATATATGTCAATCATCACCCGGCCATAATGTGGGCATCTTCTCTCTCCACAAGGGCTTCAATTGTCACCCACGGCACCACAAAACAGGAGTGTGTGTAAGGCATTCTGTAGTAAGAGAGTGGCAGAGTGATTGATCAACGCTGAAGACATTAAATCAGCTGACAGTACAACTTTTCTCTTCAGACATGTTCTGAAATCAATAATCACCATTGCCCCATTCAGTATTGAGGATAACAGGAATTACGTTAATATTAAGTGCATTTTCTGATTGTACTCATCTGCCGTCTATATAGGCAGAATATACATGCAGAAATAGATTGGCATCAGAATGCATTACATCAACTTGCATATGAGAGCGCAATGTGTTAGGCAATCTCTGATGTGCTGTTCAGTTTCCCGAACCCATCTTGTCCAATGCTGGCTACTGACAAGAACAATATTCCCTCAACTCCAGAACTGATCCTGACCCCTTCACATGTGCTTCGTACACCCTCTCCTCAATCAACCTCCAGCTTTCATTATTATCGGCTTATCATCAGTTTCACAATTGTCCTCTAAAAGAACGCATACATTTTTTTTGCTTTCTACTGAATTTGGAACTCCTGTGTCCCAATGATATGAAAATTTTGCATAGTTTTCTTTGTTCCTCACAGGAAAATTTTGTTCCTGAGTTCTGACCAGCTTGGCTTCAAGTGACTCGTACATGTCGGATATGGATGAACCCAGCAACAGATTCTCCATATCTTCCCTCCTCAGCTGTTTCCTTGTGCTACTGTGCCTAGCTTTTCCCCTTTGTTTCACTCTCTCATGATTTCAGTCTTCACCTGAAACTGATCGTTACCAAAACAATGCTAAATCTGATCGATTTTCAACCACTGTCCACAAAAAATTTGTTCATTGAAAAATCCAATCACAAGGCAAGACACAGTTCCCTAACTTCCCCTAGTACAGCAATGACCTAAATATATCACTTCTGAATGAAACCTGGGAGTTCTCAAAGACTGGCAAATATATGCAGCAATTATTGTTTGCTAAGAAGACCAACTCTCTGCTTCAAGATTATTAAAGTCAAAAAACCCTTCAAGCTAGACACAATATCGTCCGATAGAGCTTTGAACTGCAGTTAAAATTTGCAATGTTTAAGATTTGAAAGATATACTCACTAGGAGTTGCAGTAGAACCAGCACCTGAAAGCAGAAACAAACAATTTATTTAGCTATAATTTGAAAACCATTGACAGTTATTAAAGGTCAGCTTTTACATTGTGTAGTCCTCACATCACATGGCAGGTTCAGCATTTGCCTCGGGTCACTAATCGGGAGAGAAGTTTAAACATTCTTGCTGCAAAAGCACGGTCAAATAAGGCTTGCTTAAGGTTGGGGTGACTGGATTCCTGGACCACATGAACACTTCGGAGATAAATGAATTTGCAACCTCATTCTATCCCGTCCCACCCACAGGGAATTTTGTAAATATGTCTGCATAAAGACTGTTCGACAAGGATGCACATAGTTCACTAGACATTGCTTTCAAACAGCAGTCAGTGAAAGTTAACCACTTGGAACTGGCGAAAGGGGAATGAAATGGCATCGGAACCCACTTGACTGGTGAAATTCCTGTTCTGTACCGACCCAGAAAATAACAGACTGGTTGATGATCTTAATGCATCCAATTGTTGCAGGAGGAAAAGTTGTAGCTGTGTTTCACATTGTTGAAAATTAAGGAGCGCTTGAAATATAAATGATAAGGCTTGACAGAGCCTTTTTACTGCAGTCACAGTTATGCTTTTAGATTAGGAATGATATACTCACCTGGAGTTGTAGTAGAAGCAGTACCTTAAAGCAAAAAGAAAAATGTTCAGTTAATTATAATTTGAAAATTATTATCTGTTTATATATGTCAATCATCACCCGGCCATAATGTGGGCATCTTCTCTCTCCACAAGGGCTTCAATTGTCACCCACGGCACCACAAAACAGGAGTGTGTGTAAGGCATTCTGTAGTAAGAGAGTGGCAGAGTGATTGATCAACGCTGAAGACATTAAATCAGCTGACAGTACAACTTTTCTCTTCAGACATGTTCTGAAATCAATAATCACCATTGCCCCATTCAGTATTGAGGATAACAGGAATTACGTTAATATTAAGTGCATTTTCTGATTGTACTCATCTGCCGTCTATATAGGCAGAATATACATGCAGAAATAGATTGGCATCAGAATGCATTACATCAACTTGCATATGAGAGCGCAATGTGTTAGGCAATCTCTGATGTGCTGTTCAGTTTCCCGAACCCATCTTGTCCAATGCTGGCTACTGACAAGAACAATATTCCCTCAACTCCAGAACTGATCCTGACCCCTTCACATGTGCTTCGTACACCCTCTCCTCAATCAACCTCCAGCTTTCATTATTATCGGCTTATCATCAGTTTCACAATTGTCCTCTAAAAGAACGCATACATTTTTTTTGCTTTCTACTGAATTTGGAACTCCTGTGTCCCAATGATATGAAAATTTTGCATAGTTTTCTTTGTTCCTCACAGGAAAATTTTGTTCCTGAGTTCTGACCAGCTTGGCTTCAAGTGACTCGTACATGTCGGATATGGATGAACCCAGCAACAGATTCTCCATATCTTCCCTCCTCAGCTGTTTCCTTGTGCTACTGTGCCTAGCTTTTCCCCTTTGTTTCACTCTCTCATGATTTCAGTCTTCACCTGAAACTGATCGTTACCAAAACAATGCTAAATCTGATCGATTTTCAACCACTGTCCACAAAAAATTTGTTCATTGAAAAATCCAATCACAAGGCAAGACACAGTTCCCTAACTTCCCCTAGTACAGCAATGACCTAAATATATCACTTCTGAATGAAACCTGGGAGTTCTCAAAGACTGGCAAATATATGCAGCAATTATTGTTTGCTAAGAAGACCAACTCTCTGCTTCAAGATTATTAAAGTCAAAAAACCCTTCAAGCTAGACACAATATCGTCCGATAGAGCTTTGAACTGCAGTTAAAATTTGCAATGTTTAAGATTTGAAAGATATACTCACTAGGAGTTGCAGTAGAACCAGCACCTGAAAGCAGAAACAAACAATTTATTTAGCTATAATTTGAAAACCATTGACAGTTATTAAAGGTCAGCTTTTACATTGTGTAGTCCTCACATCACATGGCAGGTTCAGCATTTGCCTCGGGTCACTAATCGGGAGAGAAGTTTAAACATTCTTGCTGCAAAAGCACGGTCAAATAAGGCTTGCTTAAGGTTGGGGTGACTGGATTCCTGGACCACATGAACACTTCGGAGATAAATGAATTTGTAACCTCATTCTATCCCGTCCCACCCACAGGGAATTTTGTAAATATGTCTGCATAAAGACTGTTCGACAAGGATGCACATAGTTCACTAGACATTGCTTTCAAACAGCAGTCAGTGAAAGTTAACCACTTGGAACTGGCGAAAGGGGGATTAAATGGCATCGGAGCCCACTTGACTCATGAAATTCCTGCTCTGTACTGACCCAGAAAATTACGGACTGGTTGATGATCTAAATGCATCCAATTATTGCAGGAGGAAAAGATGGAGCTGTGTTTCACATTAATTGTCATCAAGGAGATCTTGAAATACAAACAATGGGGCTTGACAGAGCCTTTTTACTGCAGTCACAGTTACGCTTTTAGAATAGGAAGGATATACTCACCTGGAGTTGTAGTAGACGCAGTACCTTAAAGCAAAAAGAAAAAAAGTTCAGTTAATTATAATTTGGAAATTATTATCTGTTTATATATGTCAATCATCACCGACCATAATGTGGGAGAGTCTTCTCTCTCCACAAATGCTTCAATTGTCACCCGCGCCACCACAAAACAGGAGTAGGTGTAAGGCATTCTCAATCCCAAAGAATTGGACAGTAAGGAGTGTTCAAGACAGCGGTTACAAGAATTTTGGACAGTTCAGAAGTGAGAATTAATACCTAAAGGAAGAAGGTGTCAGACTGTGTGATCAGCTCTGAAAACATTAAATCAGCTGACAGTCTATTTATATTTATCAATCATCCCCCGGCCAATAAATGGAAGAGTCTTCTATTTGACAAGGACTTCAACTGACACCAGAGCACCACAAAACCGGTGTGGGTATCAGGCATTCTGAATCCAAAAGAAGGGTATGATAAGGAGTGTTCAAGACAGTACTGACTAGTTTTTTGGACAATATGGAAGTGAGAATAGATAGCTATAGTAAGAGGGTCTGAGAGTCACTGATCGGTTCTGAAGATATTAAAGCAGCTGACATCCAGCTTTTCTTTTCAGGCTATGTTCTGAAATCTATAACCAGCATTGCCCCATTCTGATTTGCAGCTGCTGACTGAAGATGCCAAGTAAGAATGACTTCAGACCTCTTGATAGCTTATTATGCTCCTTCGCTGCTTCATTTCCTGCAAGAGCGCAAACCGCCTTAAGTTGGTAAGTGCTTGTGTAGACATGCTTTTGCATTTTGACTGAATTAAGAACTTGTTTCTTCCAACGATATAAAAACTTCCCATACTCTCACAGTGATCTCTGTAGAAATCTCTAGCTAAAGAATGTTGCACTTGGATGCTTATTGTGTTGCTCTTTAGTCACCCTTGTTTGGGGAAGATTAAATTTGCATCTTTTTGATCCAGTCTTCATAATTGTCCAGTTGTTGCTGCAGTCTTCGTTATTAGAAGTATGAGCAATGGAGATGAGCAGACAACACCATTACTCTCTTTAAAGTCGAGTCAGTTTTGTTTGAGACCAGTGGACAATAGATGAGCCGGTGTTCATGAAAGACCATTGATAACATCTAAATCCGTAAAACTTTTATTTTCATGTTTACTCAACATGTCTCCTCTCAGTGCTATTTATAACAGTTTGTTGATGGATGACATTGAGCAGTTCATCTGTCCAATTCCTTCCGAATACAATTTTGAGAGTGGTAAGTCTTGGTGCCCTGAACTAACAGACCTCTTTGGAATTATACTGTCTTCACATATTAATTGTTATCTGTCCCTCTCTCAGGGACTTCTGTAGATACGTCTACATAACGCACGTTGCACCTGGTAGCACATAGGTCCAGTGATCTTCGTATCAAGCAGCAGTCAAATCTCAGTTGACCACTTGGACCTGGCGATAGCTGAAGGCAACAGCATGAGATGCCACTAGACAATTGTGATTCCTCTGCCAGACTAATGTAGATAATGAAGGACAAATTAAATGAAATGATTTCAATGCATCTAATTGCTTCAGAAGGAAATGTCCCGTGAAAATGCTGCTGTTGCATTCTAATTGTGTTGCAAATTTATGAAGCAGCCCTTCAAACTAGACACGATGTTGCTTGATGGAACTTTTGTACTGTAGTCAAAGTTTGCAATATTTAGAATGGGAAGGATATACTCACTGGGAGCTGTAGTGGAACTTGCACCTAAAAGCAGAAAGAAAATAGTTCATTACATTAAAATTTGAAAAATATTGACAGTTTAAAGATCAACCATTACCCTGCCAGGCTGTGGAGGAGTCCTCAAATCACACAACAGGCTTAATAGTCAACTCTGGTACCACAAATCTGGAGTGGAGGTTGTGCATTCTTTCTTTGAAATCATTCTAATATAAGGATTATTCAAGGTTTGTGTGACAACTTTTTTGGACTAAGTGATTACTTTAGAATTTAATCGTGTTAGAATGTTCATTCTATCCCATTGCTCATACGGGGTGTTTTGTAAGTATGCTTGCAGTTAGCATATTTTTTGCAAGATAGCACATAGGTTGCTCAATGTTGCTTTTAAACAGCAGACAATCTAAGTTAACCACTTGGAACTTGAGATACGGGAATAGGACAGCATGGGAGTCCACTGGACTTTTGCAGTTCCTTGGCCGGACTGACGCAGAGAATGAAGGACTGGTTGAGGTTCTGAATGTATCTCATTGTTTCAGAAGAAAATATTGTTGCTGTGTTTCAAGCTAGCCTTAATCAATGAGCTCTTAAAAACATAGATGATGAGGACTCATGGAGCATTTTTACAGTAGTCAAAGTTTATCCCATTAGAATAGGAAGAATATTCTCACCTGTAGTTGTTGTAGGTGTGGGACCTAAAAGCAGAAACAGAGCAATTCAGTTAATTAAAATTTGAAAAGTGGTGACAGTTTAGATACATCAATCATCACCCAGCTGATATGATAGCTATGGTAAGAAGGCGGGAGAGTGAATGTTCGGTTCTGAACACATTAAATCAGCTGACTGTTCAACCCTTCTTCTTCCAAGGCTTATGTTCTGAAATCTATGACCACCATTGGCCCATTCATGTTTTGCAGCTACTGACTGATTATGGGAAATCAGAATTACATTAATATTAAATGCATTTCCTGATGGGACTCATCTGCTGTGTATACAAGCAGAATATACAGTCAGAAATATATTTGGTATCAGAATGCATTACATCAACTTGCATATGAGAGCGCAAAGTGTTAGGCAATCTCTGATGTGCTGTTCAGTTTCCCGAACCCATCTTGTCCAATGGTGGCTACTGACAAGAACAATATCCCTTCAACTCCAGAACTGATCCTGACCCCTTCATACCTGCTTTGTACACCCTCTCCTCAATAAACCTCCGGCTTTCATTATTATCAGCTTATCATCAGTATCACAATTGTCCTATTAAAGAATGCATACTTTTTTTTGTTTTCTACTGAATTTGGAACTCTTGTGTCCTAATGATATGAAAATTTTGCATAGTTGTCTTTGTTCCTCACAGGAAAATTTTGTTTCTGAGTTCTGACCAGCTGGCATTCAAATGACTCGTACATGTCAGATGTGGGTGAATCCAATAACAGATTCTCCATATCTTCCCTCCTCAGCTGTTTCCTTGTGCTACTGTGCCTAGCTTTTCCCCTGTGTGTCACTTTCTCATGATTTCAGTCTTCACCTGAAATTGACGGTCACCAAAACAATGCTAAATCTGATCGATTTGCGACCATTGTCCACAAAAAATTTGTTCACTGAAAACTCCAATCATGAAGCAAGACACAGTTCCCTAACTTCCCGTAGCAGAGCAATGACCTAAATATATTACTTCTGAATGAAACGTGGAAGTTCTCAAAGACTGGCAATTACAAGCAGCAATTATTGTTTGCTAAAAAGACCAACTCTCTGTTTCAAGATTATTAAGGTCAAAAAATTCTTCAAGCTTGACACGATGCCATTCGATGGAGCTTTTGAACGGCAGTTATAATTTGCAATACTTAGGATTTGAAAGATATACTCACTAGGAGTCGCAGTAGAACTAGCACCTGAAAGCAGAAAAAAACAATTTATTTAATTATAATTTGAAAACCATTGACATTTATTAGAGGTCAGCTATTATACTGCTAAACTGTGGAGTCCTCACATCACACGGCAGGTTCAGCAATTACCTCGGCCCACTAACGGGGAGAGAAGGTTAAACATTCTTGCTGCAAAAGCACGGTCAAATAAGGCTTGCTTAAGGTTGGGGTGACTGGATTCCTGGACCACATGAACACTTCGGAGATAAATGAATTTGCAACCTCATTCTATCCTGTCCCACCCACAGGGAGTTTTGTAAATATGTCTGCATAAATCATGTTGTACACAGATGCACATAGTTCACTAGAGATTGCTTTCAAACAGCAGTCAGAGAAAGTTGGAACTGGCGAAAGGGGAATGAAATGGCATCGGAGCCCACTTGACTCGTGAAATTCCTGTTCTGTACCGACCCAGAAAATAACGGACTGGTTGATGATCTAAATGAATCCAATTGCTGCGGGAGAAAAAGCTGTAGCTGTGTTTCACATTAATTATAATCAAGGAGCTCTTGAAATGCAAACGATGAGGCTTGCCAGAGCCATTATACTGCAGTCACAGTTACGCTTTTAGAATAGGAAGGATATACTCACCTGGAGTTGTGGTAGAAGCAGTACCTTAAAGCAAAAAGAAAAAAGTTCAGTTAATTATAATTTGAAAGTTATTATCTATTTATATATGTCAACCATCACCCGGCCATAATGTGGGAGAGTCTTCTCTCTCCGCAAGGGGTTCAATTGTCACCCACGGCACCACAAAACAGGAGTAGGTGTAAGGCATTCTCAATCCCAAAGAATTTGGACAGTAAGGAGTATTCAAGACAGCGGTTACAAGAATTTTGGACAATATAGATATGAGCATTGATAACTATAGCAAGATGGTGGCAGAATGAATGATCAACTCTGAAGACGTTAAATCAGCTGACAGTCTGTTTATGTTTGTCAATCATCCCCCGGGCAATGAGTGGAAGTGTCTTCTATTCAACAATGACTTCAACTGACCCCACGGCACCACAAACTGGTATGGGTATCAGGCATTCTGAATCCAAAAGAAGGGTATGATAAGGAGTGTTCAAGACAGGACTGACTAGTTTTTTGGACAATATGGAAGTGAGAATAGATAGCGATAGTAAGAGGGTCTGAGAGTCACTGATCGGTTCTGAAGACATTAGGCCAGCTGACTCCCGCTTTTCTTTTCAGGCTTATGTTCTTAAATCTATAACCAGCATTGCCCCATTCTGTTTTGCAGCTACTGACTGAAGATGCAAAGTAAGAATTACATTCAGACTTCTTGAGAGCTTGTTATGCTCCTTCTCTGCTTCATTATCTGCAAGAGCGCAAACTGCCTTCAGTTCCCAAGTGCTTGTGTATACTTGCTTTTGCTTTTTGACTGAATTAAGAATTTGTTTCTTCCAATGATATAAAAACTTCCCATACCCTCACAGGGAATTCTGTAAATATGTCTAGCTAAAGAATGTTGCACTTAGATGCTTTTCGTGTTGCTCATTAGTCACACTTGTTTGGGGAAGATTAAATTTGTATCTTTTTGAGCCAGTCTTCATAATTGTCCAGTTGTTGCTGCAGTCTTCGTTATTAGAAGTATGAGCTATGGAGATGAGCAGACAACACCATTACTCCCTTTAAAGACATGTCAGTTTTCAGGCTTACGTCTGTTATATCCGCTCTTGCAGATAATGAAGCAGAGAAGGAGCATAACAAGCTCTCAAGAAGTCTGAATGTAATTCTTACTTTGCATCTTCAGTCAGTAGCTGCAAAACAGAATGGGGCAGTTCATTACATTATAATTTGAAAAGTATTGACATTTTAAAAATGGACAATAGATGAGCCGGTCTTCATGAAAGACAATTGATAACATCTAAGACCGTAAAACTTTTATTTTCATGTTGACTCAATGTGTGTACTCTCAGTGTTATTTCTAACAGTTTGTTGATGGATGACGTTGAGCACTTCATCTGTTCAATTCCTACTGAATACAGTTTTGAGAGTGCTAAGTCTTGGTGTCCTGAACTAACAGACCTCTTTGGTATTACAATGTTTTCACCTATTAATTGTTATCTGTCCCTCTTTCAAGGACTTCTGTAGATACGTCTACATAATGCACGTTGCACCTGGTAACACATAGGTCCAGTGACGTTCGTATCAAGCAGCAGTCAAATCTCAGTTGACCACTTGGACCTGGCGATAGGTGAAGGCAACAGCATGAGATGCCACTAGACAATTGTGATTCATCTGCCAGACTAATGTAGATAATGAAGACAAATGAAATGAGATGATTTCAATGCATCTAATTGCTTTAGAAGGAAATGTCTCATGACTATATTGTCGTTTTGTTGTAACTACGTTGCAAGTTTATTACTCTCAAGCAGCCTTCAAACCAGGCACGATGTTGTTTGATGGAGCTTTTGTACTGGAGTCAATGTTTGCAATATTTAGAATGGCAAGGATTTACTCACTGGGAGCTGTAGTGGACCTTGCACCTAAAAGCAGAAAGAAAACAGTTCATTACATTATAATTTGAAAAGTATTGACATTTTAAAGATCAACCATCACCCTGTGGAGGAGTCCTCACATCACACAACAGGCTCAACAGTCAGCTCTGGTACCACAAATCTGGAGTGGAGGTTGTGCATTCTTGCTTTGAAATCATTCTAATATAAGGAGTATTCAAGGTTGGCGTGACTACATTTTTGGACTAAATGACTACCTTGGAATTTACATGTGTTAGCATCTTCATTCTATCCCATTGCTCATACAGGGTATTTTGTAAATATGTTTGCAGTTAGCATATTTTGCAAGATAGCACATAGGTTGTTCAATGTTGCTTTTAAACAGCAGGCAATCTAAGTTAACCACTTGGAACTTGAGATACGGGAATAGGACAGCATGGGAGTCCACTGGACTTCTGCAGTTCCTTGGCCGGACTGACGCAGAGAATGAAGGACTGGTTGAGGTTCTGAATGTACCTCATTGTTTCAGATGGAAAGATTGTTGCTGTGTTTCAAGCTAGCCTTAATCAATGAGCTCTTAAAAACATAGACGATGAGAATTCATGGAGCATTTTTACAGTAGTCAAAGTTTATCCCATTAGAATAGGAAGAATATTCTCACCTGTAGTTGTTGCAGGTGTGGGACCTAAAAGCAGAAACAGAGCAATTCAGTTAATTAAAATTTGAAAAGTAGTGACAGTTTACATACGTCAATCATCACCTAGCTGATATGATAGCTATGGTAAGAAGGCGGGAGAGTGAATATTCAGTTCTGAACACATTAAATCAGCTGACTGTTCAACCCTTCTTCTTCCAAAGCTTATGTTCTGAAATCTATGACCACCATTGGTCCATTCATGTTTTGCAGCTACTGACTGATTATGGGAAATAAGAATTACATTAATAATGAATACACATTCTGGAGGTACTCATCTGCTGTCTAAGTTGAGCACAGTAGACATGCAACAATATTTTGTATCAGAATGCATGACATCAACTTGCACATGAGATCCCAATGTGTTACGGAATCACTGATGTGCTGCTCACTTCACTTTACCCCTCGTGTTCCATGATGGCTGATGTGACGATCTGTTTCCCCTCAGCTCCAGAACTGGTCCTGACCCCTTCGCAAATGCCGTCGTCCACACTGTCCTCAATAGAGCTCCAGCTTTCCGTATTACCAGCGGATTATCAGAATCAGAATTGTCATTGTCATCCAAATTCTTGTCCATGTTTGCTATATCTCCTTCTAACAATATCTCCTCCTTTATTCACACATCATCTCTCCATCAATACTTCAATGTGCCTCATCAGCCATTATCTGTGACAAGTACAATCTGCACTCCTTTGCCTTCAATAGGTGTGAAATGGTATCCACAAAGCTGTCAGTGGCATGTGTAATGCACATGGGAAATAAGTTGTGGGCGGTTTGGGTCTCCAAATGGATCAGCTGTCTTTGGCATTGGAGCAGGTAATAAAGGAGGTCTTTTCTCTTGAAAGATTCTCTTTACATGGTTACATGGAAGTGAGCATAGATAGCTATAGTAAGAGGGTGGCAGAGGGATTGATCAGCTCAGACCACATTAAATCACCTGGAGGTCCACATTTTTTTCTAAAACTTATGTTCTGAGCTCTCTATAACTTGCATTTACCCATACTTACAATGTGATTGAGGGCAGGTGAATCGTATTCTGTAGTCTTGGCACATCTGATCACTTTGATCGTCGTTCTTACAGAAGAATCCACGAGCAACATTACACCTGTTCACCACAGAGAAGGAACATGTAATGGAGTCATTGAAGAAGCTCTCAATGCTTTTTGGAATGAAGTAATATTTGTGAAACAATATGAGCAGCTTTGTTACGTACGGTTCAATGTTCTCTCCAGTCTGTGAGGCTGGAACCCCTGATGTTGTCTCCACCTCACAGGTGATTGGATAAAGGCAGATGCGGTTGGGAAATTGAATATACAGATGGTTAAAAACTTCATAATCTCCCTCTCCTGATGGGTCATCAATGTTAAACCATTCAGTTTTGCATATTTTTGCTGAAGATGAGAAAAAAACGTTAAAACTTTACATTAATAGTGAACACATTTTGGTGGAACTTATCTGCTGACATTGTCGAGCATAGCATACATTCTGCATCAAAATGTATCATATCAACTTGCAGATGAGACCGCAATGTGTCAATGATAAATGATGTACTGGTCACTTTCCTTTACTCTTCCTGTCCCATAGTGACTGATGGGACTGTTTCCACTCAGCTCCCAGAGCAGGTCCTGACCCCTTCCAACAAGACAGGTACTGTACTGGATCTGCTGTTGAATGAGCCTGGCCATTTGACCGAATGTTCAGTGGCTGAGCAGTCAGGGAAAAGTGACTACAAACAGTTAATTTTTAAGATAGCTATCGTTAAGCTTAAGTCTGAAACCCATGGGAGAGTATTAAATAAGAGCAGTGTCACGGTCCCAACTGTTAATTCCTCTTATTCTCCTTATTCTCTTTTCCCATGTTCTCCTGGGCTCCTGGATTGTGGCACGTGATTCTCATCTAAACCTGCAGCATAAAATCCCTGGCTTTGCATCCACTCGTTGCCAGATTGTTGCTTCAGCCAGTGTGATAAGTATTGCCTGCCGTTGGTCTTTCCATTTAACGCTCCGTGTCAAGATAAGTGTTGCCTGCTGCCTGTCTCCTGTTTGCCGTTCAGCTCCAGCAGTGCCCTGTGTCAAGAAAAGTTTTGCCTGCCTCCTGCTCTTCCGTTCATCCGTGCTGTTTGCCGGTGTTAACCGTGTCTCTCGACTGCTTAGAATTGTGTGTTCTAAGTTCTGTTCCCGCGCTGTTTGCCCGTGTTAACCCAGTCTCAGTTAACAGGAGCATGGCATGTCGCCCGCAGCTCTCCCCCAGCCACGCTCATCCCCTTGTCTGCATCCCGGCTGTGCCTCATCTCGCCGTCCGTCTACATTCTCCGCTGGCTTAGTGGTTAATTGCCGTGTTCTCACTGTAGCGACCCGGTTTTGATCCACGGACCAGCCTCGCTCACTCCTCCGCTTTCCTCTATCTAATCCCCGCTCCCCGGCCTTCCCTGCAACTATTAATAAACACACTTCTGATTACGCTACCTCTGTGTCAGTGTCCTGCGTTTGGGTTCACCCGTTCTCTCCGCGACAAGCAGGGCAAATTCAGAGAGCATTAGGCAGGAACTGTGGACAGTGAATTAGGAACAGCATTTTTGTGTATGTCCATATCCAACCTGTGGAGTGTGTTTAAAGACCGACTTCCCACAGTACAAAACAGGTACATTATGTTCCTGTCAGAAGAAGGGACAAAGATGGTAATGGAAGAGAACTTTGGATACTGAGAGAGGTGGTGAATTTAGATAAGAAGTAAAAGCTCAGGAAGATAAGATCAAGCACAACCCTTAAGGATTACAAGTAAGCCAGAAACAAACTCAAAAAAAATTAGAAAACCCAGAGGGGGCCATGAAAAATCATTGGCAAAGGGGAATAAAGAGAGTCCTCAGGCATTCTATACATACATCAGGAGGAAGAGGGTAAGTGGGGAGAAGGTTGAACCCCTCAACAATAGAGGGGAAACATTCAGCTGGATGTGGAGGATGTGGGTGAGTTCCTTAATGAGTAGTGACGAAAAAGAATGACTTGCAGGATAGGGAGTTCATTGCCAAATATAGTAACATGCTAGGGCATTTTGATGTAAGTGAGGTGAGATGTTGGATCTCTTAAAGAGCACTGAAGTGGGTAAGTCCATGGTGTCTGGTGGAATATGTCATCTGGTTCGGATATGGCCCAAGTGCGGAGTGAGAGACACTGAAGCAAGTCGATAGTTCACAGACTTTAATGCGAACAGTGTTATAGGGAAAAGAAAACAATAAACGCTAGGCCAAAACAGGGCCATTCACAAAAATTCTCGAATGGAAAATAAAGCCTACACTGCAGCTGAAAAGAACAACTAAGAATAAAACAAATATCGCTAGTCTCCAGAGTCAGTTAACTCAACAGTCCAATTTCTCGGGCAAAGCGAAATGTAGATAACAAAGCGTAGCTATGTCCAAGTCTTGACAAATACTACGACGGAATGAATGGAGTTAAATACTATCACAATGAAATCATGATTAGCTGACGTGTGCATATTCACGAGCGCAATTGCCGAATCTGATGCGCTGCTGAATCTGTGGTTGTGACTGGGCCCTCATCTCTAGGCGCAGCCCCTGAGGCGCCACAGACCCATGTCCATTGGAAGTCCCGAAAGAGGGACTTGTCCAAGGTGTCCTTCAGTGATGCTGGTAGATAAGTGTCATGGTGTGCACTGCCAATATCAGAGCCAAAGACTTCCATGTAGAGAAAGAAAAAACAAGAGCTTAGACAGAGGTAACTCAACCAAGTGACACCGTGAGACAAATCATTCTCAAAACAAGGACCCTCCGATTGGAGGTAATACAGCATCTGCTTCAAGAATAAAATGAACACAGAATCTGAATTTATCAAAATAAACTTAAACAGAAAGCACCAGAAACTGCATTACAAAGAGCGAGTCGCTCGAGAAAAACACAAGAAACTAAAACCATTAATAACTTTTAAGCAACAATTAACCAATTCAGGTGATCTAAAAACCCCAGAGCCCAAAAGCTCTCTGATGCCTTGCACAGGTCTGAAGTCACCACAAAACCCCCTTCTTTACAGCTGGCACCTGGTGTCCCAGGAAGATCTAAAAACTCGAGAGACCTGGGGAACGAGAGAGAGGCATGGGAACCCCAACAGACTGAGAGACCGGGGAATCTTGAGGGGCCTGGGAATCCCCTTCAGACTGAGAGACTGGGGAATCTTGAGGGGCCTGGGAACCCCAACAGACTGAGAGACCGGTGAAATCTTGAGGGGCCTGGGTACCCCAACAGACTGAGTGACCGGGGAATCCTGAGGGGCCTGGGAACCCTCACAGACAGAAATCAAGAAACCTCGGGCGGGGCCAGAGGGTGGCTTGGGAGTCTGAGATGGGGCGGACATTGAAAAACACTAAACATATTAAGCCTTGGAAATGATTGGGAAATGAAAACCCTGGGAACATAGAGAAAAGTCTTTGGAAAACCTTGAAACCATGAAACTTGAAACCTAGAGAAGGAACCTTTTCAAATCTTGTTCACAGTGTTTTACTGTTCACTATTTTTTCCAGACACAATTAGGATATACTCAATTTTACAGATCAAGACAGCATAAACAGCTTTCTTTCATCGCTAAGCTAGGTGGTTCTCTATCAATCTGTTTTAAGTTGCTACATAAAAATTCAATGTTCCCAGTCTGTACCATGACTTGCATCAAGGGGCTAAAAATACTCTTGATTGGGTTACTTTACTTGTGTACTTGTACACTCCAGCCAGGGTTCAGCTTTTGGAGTAGGGCTCTTCCAGAATTTACACTATTGACTTGAATGACGATTTGTTGAATCAATTGAAAAGCTTGCTCGAAGCGCTCATTTGTAATGCAGATCTGAGTCATGGGACCACAATGCTGGGAACCTGTGTACTTGTGACTTGAAAAGCTTGGAATAGATACCGGAGAAACGTAATGTAGACTAGAGAAGCTCGGTATATAGACTTGGGACTCTCGGAATGTAGAGTCAGGACATGCACTGAGAATAGAAGGCACCCTCTCCTCAAGCCACCAATGTCAAAACATCACTGTTCAAACTTTCCTGGGTCAATTACTTGGCAAAATCCTTCTGTCACGCTGGAGACAGAAACATGAGTTCATACATAGGAATTCAACGGAATATTGCTGTCTCGACGGATCACTCTGACGAATGAATCTCATGGCCAAGGTCAGCTGCTCTCTCTCCGCTGGGTCCAATACTATCACAATGAAATAATAATTAGCTGACATGTGCATATTCACCAGTGCAATTGCCGAATCTGATGCACTGCCGAATCCGTGATTATGAAAGGATATACAGCAGTTTATTGAGAAAGATAAGAGAAGAGACTGCTGACCAATATCTTTTGTTCTGTCTAGCCACAGGCATCATCTCAGAAAACTGGCAGGTTGCTCCGTTATTTTGAGAAGAGGAGAAGATGGAGGCGCAACGCAACTCGCAGCGGCCACTCCGGTGGTGATGTCTGTTATCTGTCAAGTAGGGTGCCGTGCACAATCCTGATTTGATGGAGACAGATGTGAGAGCACGGAGGAACATCTGGTGAAACTTCTGAAATGTCTGCTTCACTGCTGTTGCAACTGTGTGATCCAGAATCTCCGGAGGGGAAGGCCCCGAGTCCTCGGCTTTGCTTGTTGCTCAGCGGCCGGGTTGGGGTCGAAGCATTTGGCAGAGGATGGTTCTCGGTGCTTGGTGTCGGAGGGCTGGTTGGAGGCTCGAAATTTTCGGACGGACTCAGAGTCCGCTGCGGTTGTGTGCTTCCAATGGTGCTGCATCGGCAAGTTTGCGGCGCTTGGAGGTTCATGGCAGGGAGAATATCTCCCTTCTACCGTCTGCGAGAGATGATGGGGCTATCGGGACTTTAAGACTTTTTTTTACCGTGCCCGTGGTCTGCTCTTTATCAAATTACGGTATTGCTTTGCACTGTTGTAACTATATGTTATAAATATGTGGTTTTGTCAGTTTTAGTCTTGGTTTGTCCTGCGTATTTTTGTGATATCATTCTGGAGGAACATTGTATCATTTTTTAATGCATGCATTTCTAAATGACAATAAACGAGGACTGAGTGCCCTCATAATCTAATCTAATCTATTCAGAGGGAACAAGGGATAATCCTGAAAATGATACACCTGTGTGTCTCAGGTCAGTGGCATGGAAGTTACTGGAAAGAATTCTTAGGTGTAGGATTCATGAGCATTTTTAAAACCACGTCCTAATTAGGGAGAGCCAGCGTAGCTTTGTGTGGGGCAAGTCGTGTCTGACTTAATTGACTGAGTTTGTTAATAAGATGAAAAATGTGTCTGATAGAGGTAGAGCTGTGGATGTTGTGTATAGGATTTCTAGTGAGGTGTTTGACAAGATCCCTCATGGCAGTGTTCAGTGTCACTGCGAGAAAGGAGAGGCTATTGAAAGGACAAGATTGTAGTCAACAGAATGAGTTGCAATTAGAAGTTAGACAATATCGAAAAGAGTGAATAGGTTTCATATTTGAATGCATGAAGTATATGGAATAGGTTAGATGAACTTGTAACACAGTTACAGATTGGCACATATGAGCTTGTGCCCATCACTGAATCATGGCTGAAATAAGATTACAGCTGGGAGCTTAACGTCCAAGGATATACACTGTATTGAAAGGCAGATGGGATGGCGAGGCCCTGTTGATAAAAAATGAAAATCAAATCATTAGAAAGAAGTGACAGGATCAGAAAATGCTGAATCGTGGCTACAGCTAGGAACTACAAGGGTGAAAAGACCCTTATGGGAGTTATATACAGACCCTCAAACAGTAGTAAAGATGTGGTCTGCAAATTACAACTGGAGATAGAAGATGCATTCCAAATGAGCACTGTTACAATAGGCATGGGAGATTTCAATATGCAGGTAGATTGGGAAAATCAGGTTGGTGCTGTACCCCACGAGGGGGAATTTCCAAAATGCATACAAGATGGCTTTTTAGAGCAACTCATGGTTGAGCCCACTAGAAGATCAGATATTCTAGAATGGGTGTTGTGCTATGAACCAGAATTTTAATCTGTCCCTGGCCCAGGCAGTCATCCCACAAGCTTCAAGATCACCACCATCGTGCCAGTGCTGAAGCATTTCACTGCCACGGGCCTGAATGACTTCCGCCCAGTTGCACTCACCCCAATCATTGAAAAGTGCTTTGAGAGACTGGTTCTATCACATCTGAAATCCTGTCCGCCTACTACCCTGAATCCCCATCAATTTGCCTATCGCACCAACAGGTCAACAGAGGACACCATCTCCATGGCACTTCACTCTGCCCTAACCTACCTGGACAGCCCCAACGCTTACGTCAGAATGCTGTTCATTGACTTTAGTTCGGCATTCAATACTGTGATCCCCTCCAAGCTGATCGCCAAATTTCATCTGCTTGGTATCAGCTCATCCCTCTGCAATTGGACCTTGGACTTTCTGACTAACAGACCCCAATCAGTTAAGTTAGACAACCTCTCCTCCTCCACACTCACCTTAAACATCGGCGTGCCTCAAGGCTGTGTGCTGAGCCCTCTTCTGTACTCCCTTTTCGCCTATGACTGCGTTCCTGTACATGGTTCTAACTCCATAATCAAGTTCGCAGACGACACCATGGTGGTTGGTGTGGTCAGAGCGGATGACGAGACAGCCTACAGGGACGAGGTCCAGCACCTGGCCGCATGGTGTGCCGACAATAACCAGGCCCTTAACACCCAGAAGACCAAGGAGATCATTGTGGTCTTCAGGCATTCTAGCAGCCACACTCACCTCCCCATCTACATCAACAGAGCTGTAGTGGACCGTATATCAAGCTTCAAATTCATTGGTGTCCATATTTCTGAGGATCTCACCTGGTCCCTGAACTCCTCCACCCTGGTCAAAAAGGCGCAACAACACCTTTATTTGCTACAGAGCATCAAAAAACCTCACCCCTGTCCCAGGATACTGATGGACTTTTACCGCTGTACCATTGAGAGCATACTCACCAACTGCATCTCAGTGTGGTATGGCAATTGTCCCGTATCGGACCGCAAAGCACTCCAGCGTGTGGTGAAAACTGCCCAGCGGATTATCGGCACCCAATTGCCCACCATTGAGAACATCTACCATAAATGCTGCCTGGGCAGGGCAAAAAGCATTATCAAGGATGCATCTCACCCTAACCATGGACTTTTTACTCTCCTCCCATCCAGTAGGCACTACAGGAGCCTCTGCTCCCACACCAGCAGGCATAGGAAGAGCTTCTTCCCTGAGGCTGTGACCCTGCTGAACCTCTCATCACAGCGCTAAGCAGTATTGCACCCATATTGTATTGTCTCAGTACTTTTATATTTGTGAGCTGTAGCACTTACTTTTTATTCGCAGTTATTTTGTAAATAACACTATTCTTTGCAATTCCGGTCAGATGCTAACTGCATTTCATTGGCTTTGTATCTGTACTTGCCACAATGACAAGAAAGTTGAATCTAATCTAATCTAATCTAAATTGACTAAAGAGCTGAACATAAAGGAACTCTGATCATAATATGATAGAATTCACCCTGAAATTTGTGGAGAAACTAAAGTCAGATGCATCAGTATTCAGGAACAGTAAAGAGAATTACAGAGGCATGAGAAAGGTAATTGCCAAAAATGATTGGAAAAGCATAAGTGGGTTAAGAAAAGGCAGGGATAATGACAGAGCAGCAATGGTTGGAATTTCTGAATGAAATTTGGAAGGTGCAGAATATATACATCCTAAAGAGGAAAAAGCCAAAGCCAACCTAAAAGCCAAAGGGAGAACATATAATAGAACAAATTAGTGGGATGTTAGAGGATTGGAAAGCTTTCAAGAGCAAACAGAAGACAACTAAAAAGTCAGTAAGCAAGAAAATATGGAACACAAAGGTAACCTAGTCAATATGAAGGCGGACCATAAAAGTTTCTCCAGACACATAGAAGAGGTGAGAATGGATATCGGACCGCTAAAAAATGATTTTGGAGAGGTAGTAATGGAGACGAGGAAATGGCAGATGAACTGAATAAGTATTTTGCATCAGTCTTCATAGTGGAAAACACCAGTAGTATGCTGGAGGTTTGAGAGTGTCAGGAGGCAAGTGTGTGAAGTTGCCATTACTACTGCGAAGGTTCTTGGGAAAGGTCTGAAGGTCGATAAGTCAGCTGGACTAGATGGTGTACACCACAGAGGTCTGTAAGAGATGGTACAGAGATTGTGGAGGCACTAGAAATGATCTTTCAAGAATCACTCGATTCTGAAATGGTTCCAGAAGACTGGAAAATTGCAATGTCACTCCACTCTTCAAGAAAGGAGAGAGGCAGAATAAAGGAAATTATAGGACAATTAGGCTGTCCTCAGAGGTTGAATGATATTGGAGTCAATTGTTAAGGGTGTGGTTACGGAATACTTGAAGGCACATGATAAAATAAACTGTAGTCAACATGGTTTCCTGAAGGGGAAATCCTGCCTTACAGATCTGTTGGAATTCTTTGAAGAAGTAGCAAGCAAGATTGACAAAGGAGAATGGGTGGATGTTGTATACTTTGATTTTCAGAAGGCATTTGATAAGGTGCTACACAAGTTAAGAGCCCAAGGTATTACAGGAAAGATACTAGCATGGCTAAAGCAGAGGCTGATTGGCAAGAGTTAAAGAGTGAAAATAAAGGGAGCTTATTTCTGGCTGGCTGCTGGTGATTAGTGGTGTTCTACAGGGGTCTGCATTGGGACCACTTCTTTCTATGTTATATGTTGATGACTTGGATGATGGAATTGATGGCTTTGTTGCAAAGTTTGCGGATGTTACGAAGATAAGTAGAGAAGCAGGTGGTTTGTGGAAGTAGAGATGCTACTGGGAAACTTGGGCAGATGAGGAGTGAGGGCAAAGAAAAGGCCAATGGAACACAGTGTCAGAAAGTGTATAGTCATGCACTTTGGTAAAAGAAATGAAAGGGTAGACTATTTTCTAAATTGGGAGAAAATACAAAAAGCTGAGGTGCAAAGGGACTTGGGAGTCTTGTGTAGAAATTCCGTTCCCTTGAGATACTGTCCACTTCAGCGTCTCTTGCTCTGCACTTGAGCCATATCCAACTTAAAGTGTTGTGGGCAGTTTTAAGTCCCTACCTGAGAAAGGTTGCACTGACATTAGGGTGGGTTCAATGGAGGTTCACGAAAATGATTCCGAGATTGAACATATAAAGAGCATTTCATGGCTCTGGGTTTGCACTCACTGGAATTCAGAAGATTGAGGGCTGACCTCATTGAAACTTATCAAATGATGAAAAGCCTTGACACAGTGGATGTGGAGAGGATGTTTCCTGTGGTAGGAGATTCTAAGACCAGAGGACACTGCTTCGGAATAGAGGGGCTTCCTTTTAGAACGGAGGTTAAGAGGCATTTCTTTAGCCAGAGGGTGGTGAATCTGTGGAATACATTGCCACAGGCAGCTGTGGTGGCCAAGTATTTAGGTACAGTATATTTAAGACAGAGGTTGATAGATTCTTGGTTAGTCAGGGCACAAAGGAATACAGGGAAAAGACAGAAGATTGGGGCTGAGAGGGAAAATGGATCAGGTATGATGAAGTGGTGGAACAGACTCGATACACCAAATGGCCTAATTCTGCTCTTTTATCTTGTGGTCTTATGGTAAGCTGATCAAGAAGATTAAGGTGCATGGGATCAATACTGAATTGGCCACTTAGATACAGAACTAGCTTGCCCATCGAAGACAGAAGATTATGTTTGAAGGGATTTATTCTAGCTGGATCTGTTATTTGTGGTGTTCTGCAGTGATCTGTGCTGGGCTGACCTCTTCTGTTTGTGATGTATACAAATGGCTTGGATGAAAATATACTCCAGATGGGTGGATTAGTAAGTTTTCAGATAGTAAGCAGATTGGTGTTGAGGATAATATAAAAGACTGGCAAGGAATGCAGCAGTATATAGATCAGTTGTAGATATGGGCAGAGAAATAGCAGATGCAGTTTAACCTGACAAAAATGTGAGTTGTTGCACCTTGGTAGGTCAAATGTAAAGCAATGGTTTTTGCAGCTTTATACAACTCTAGTTAGGCCACATCTGGAGTATTACATACAGTTCTGGTTGCCCTATTAGAAGAAGAATCTTGAGGCTTTGGAGAGGGTGCAGATAATGTTTACAAGGATGCTGCCTGAATTAGAGGGCACGTGCTATAATGAGAATTTAGATAAACGTGTTATTTTCTTCGGAGCAGCGGTCTAGGTGAGGATCTGATAGAGGTTTATAAGATTATGAAAGGCATAGAGTAGACAGACAGTATATTTTTCCCAGTGTTGAAGTAATTAGAAACAGAGGGTACACACTTCAGGTGAGAGGAAGTAATTTGAAGGAAGATGTGAGGGGCATGTTTTGTTTTACACAGTGTGGTGGGTGCCTGGAATGCACTGCTTGGGTTGGTGGTAGAGGGTGATACATTAGGGACGTTTAAGAGATGTTTAGATGGGCATATGAATGTAGTGAAATGGAAAGACATAGACATTGTGTAGTATTACATACCTCATGTTTATCTTGTGACTGTCTTATGACCATGATGTAATTGAGTGGGGTAATGTAATTTTCCCACCAGTGTGAGGTCACGTGATGACATGTTCACCACGGTATAAAAGGGAGACCCCTGTGGTGATGCAGTTAGTTTTTTCCAGTTGAGTTTTAAGTTTAGTTCGTTATTTAATTCGTCGGATACTCTGTTATGCTGTGTATTCGTCTTATGACGTAGTTTTATTTTAAAGTGGAGTTCTACTTTCTGTTGTAAGTAGTATTGGAGAGTGAAGACCTTACTAAAGTACAGGAACTCGCAGAGTCGAGTAAAGCTGATATCGTTCGGTGGTTTTGGAGATGATCGACCTTTATTGAATCTTCGTTCAAGAAAAAGTGACCTGCATCTGAGATATCCTCTGCTAAAGCTGTCATGATCCGGTCTGTGAAGTATGCATTCCGGTTCATGATCCGGTCCATGGACTCAGGACTCCTGGTCTTCCAGCTGTCCCTCGTTTGATTGAGTTAAGCATAGGCACCTGATTCCCATCTTGGGGCTTTGAATATAAGTAGCCTAGCGTTGAGTGTGGGCTGCTGGTTTGCCTTGTCAGTCTCCCTTGGAGCAACCTGCTGATGGAAGTCTAGTGAAACCATTTGTGATCTCTAGGCCTGGTTGGAGGACTACTGCTTCACGAAGCCTTGTTGCCACTTGTTGGCGTAGTTTTTGCGGTATGGATTTGGCTGTTTTCTGGGCCAGCTGAGTGGCCGTCAGCCACTCCAAGCTAGGTAGGGATCTGACTGTTTCCGTAACCAGCGGAGGTTGCTGGCTGTAACTGTGACTCGGAGCAATGCTGAAGCAGAGATAGAACTGTCTGTTGTTCTTTGGTGTTTCTCTTCTTGTCCTTGCCTCTGTGAGGGTAAGTCAGGCTGTTTTGCCATTGCCCTGAGGGGGATCTGTCTTGTCTTGTTCTCGCCTCTGTGGGGTAAGTCAGGCTGTTCTGCTGTGCTGTTGCCCTGTGGGGGGATCATGTCTTGTCTTGTCCTTGTCTCATTGGGGTAAATCAGGCTGTTTTGATGTTGCCCTGTGGGGGGACATGCTTGTCTTGTCTTTGCCTCTGTTGGGTAAGTCTGGCTGTTCTGCTGTTACCCAACAGGTGGACCTGTCCCACCTTGGTGTGGAGAGGTTGAGTCCCGGCTTGTCGAAGTATAAGTCCCGGCTCTATGTCTATTGTGACGAGAATACACATAAAATTAAGATGTTTGCTGGCCTGGGTTAGCATCAGTGGCATCAGCAAGTGGTCTGCCACCTGTCCTCAGGGGAAGGAGAGATAAGGAACAATGGAGCAGCGTCTGGAGATGTGTAATGAAGGGACGGGAGAGAGAGCTGTCTGGAGCGGCTCCCCCTTTGAACCCTGAACTGTTTGAAGTGATGGACAGGCGATCTGGAGATGTGTAATGAAGGGACGGGCGAGAGAGATGTCTGGAGCGGCTCCCCCTTTGAACCTTGAACTGTTTGAAGTGATGGACAGGCGATACCCCAGCAGGGGGATAAAAAGGGACAGATTCGCTAAGGCAAGACACACGACACCCGAGGTAACGAGACCCTGGAAGCGGTGCGCCTCTCACGAGTCGGTGGGAAGTATCGGACCTTAAACGCACAGGGTGGAAAGGTACGATCAGCGGGAACCCGGTGTGTGTCCACCCTCGCTTGGGTGCCGGGTTCACTGCAGAGGATCGACCGCATCTGGAGGAGGGGTCACAGTCGGTGACCTCAGGTGACATCACCAAGGACCTGCCCGAAAGCTGCTTGTGAGAAATATCGCCGGTCTGTGAGTGGAAGCCGTGTCTGAATGATCAGTCGTTCCCATTCTCTCTCTCCCTCCCCCCACGTTGTCCATCGCCATGGCAACGATTACTGCAAACTGAACTATTAAATCGAACTGGACTTTTGTGTCACTTCGAAATTGGTCATTTACCCCTAGACAACGATAGAGCTTGATTGATGCTGTTATCTTAATTCTGTGCACATGTGTATTTATCATTGCTGAACTGTTGCATTTATTATCCTTTCGATGACTGTGTTTCTTAGTTCTAGTAATCCAGACTCCAACTGAGTGATCCATTTCTGCTGGTTTGGCAACCCAGTTACGGGGTACGTAACACTGTACTGTCCTGTCTCATGTTCATGTCCTGTTAACGATGAGTCCCGGATTTTCGAAGGACAAGTTCCAGCCCTATGTTGATGTTCAGTTCCCAGTCTATCTCTCAGCTCCAGCCTCCGAGTTATCAGCTTCCGCATTTCAAGATGAAGATCCCGCAGCCGAGCTCCGGGAACGCCAGCCTCGAGGACCCCGCAGCCGAGCTCCGGGAACGCCAGCCTCGAGGACCCCGCAGCCGAGCTCCGGGAACGCCAGCCTCGAGGATCCCAAGCCAAGCTCCAAGAACACAAGCCTGAAGTCCCCAGCTTCCAAGCTCCAGACTCGAGACCCCAGCCTCATGACAAAGAGCCCAGCCTGTCTCCAAGCTCAGGCCTCTAGTCCCCAGCTATGTCCTGTCCTGAAGCCATGTTATGTCCTTGCCTGGTTCTGGGGTCCAAGCCCGAGGCAAGTCTCAGGTTCTGGGTCCTTCTCCAGTCTCGGACTCGGAGTCGATGCCTTGTCTCCTAGCCCTTGGTTTCTAGTCCTGGTCCCCCTTTCCCTAGCCCAAGTCTGCGTTCTTGTCCCTGCTCCTTGCCTGTATCCTGTCACGTCCCTGCTCTAGTCAAGTCCTGTTCCTTGTACTTCAGTGTCTGTGTCTCGCATTTGGGTCCATTCCCAGCACCTCATTGTGACAAAAGCAGGAAGGATTGTGCAGTGTCTATTCTCCAGAAGAAAAGGTCAGTTCCTTTAAACCATTTTATTTCCATCATTGTGAATCCTGTGGACAAGGCAGGTTTCGGCTGGGATCAGCAGTAACGTCATGTCTTTGAGGAATTCTTTACTTCAGGAAAGTCTCTCCTAATTGACTGTATAAATCTTTTGGACTTTCGAATTTACCATTCTAAAAACTGTGTTCGAATTTACCACTTTAAGAACTGTTTTCACATACACCCTTTTAAGAACTGTTCCAGAGTTGCCATATAGCAGTTAACTTCGGTTAAATTAGTCGTTTGAATATTATTTGCTATTGTTGAGCAGAATTTAATATATGTTTGTTTGTATAAAACCTGACTCAATTGATATACATTGTTGCCGGTCACGTGACAGTAGATAGAGGGATTAGTTTTGTTGACTATTTGAATATTAATAGGTTGATTATAACAAAGTGGGCCAAAAGGTCTGTTCTTGTGCTGTTTTGTTCTATGGTCTATGTTTTAACTCCTGTCATCCATCCTGTCATCAATAAACCTCCAGCTCTGGAAATTACCAGTGGATCGTTAATCTCAAAATTGTCACTGTCTCCCAAATTCTTGTCTATATTTCCTGCATCTCCTCCAGTCAAATATCGTCTCTGCCTCAATATTTTTGTGGGTCTTAAGCAGTTCACTATTTGTGCCAAGTATAATCTGTCCTACTTTGCCTTCAACTGCTGAGAAATGAAATTCACAAATCTACCAATGTCACATGCAAAGCAAATGGATAACAAGTGCCAAAATAATTAAGGTGGAGTAGGTAGTAAAGAGGGTCTTTTCTCTACACAGATAGTACCTGCATGCATACATACTGAAGTGTGATTACTGAAAGAGGAGTTACCAAAAGACTAATACTGAAAATTGCTGCTCTCATCATTCATGATAGTCACATACCTGTTCCTGAGCTCCACGTGCTCCATGTCCTCCTTGGTACTTACTGATCCCAAGAGCAAACTTACATATTCTTCACCCACTTGATTAGTCTGCAGGTATAATTTCCCTCCTTTGTTCTAAAGGTAATACCATCTATCCAGCTACCTTCTTGTTTATGATGTTTGCATTAAATCCTCAGTATTTACCTTAGTTATTCTCACCGAGGATATTTTTGACAACGCTTAGACCTCATGATTCCCTGTGAACACACTTCCATGTTTCCTTCATATTCTGCAGGAGCCCAAACTGATTTTAGCTTCCTAAACCTTACATATATTTCCTTTGGATTTCTGCCTAAATTTACACTGAGTCCGTTTGTCTAAGGATCCCAAAATCAACCAATCTCATCTTTGTTCCTCACAGGAATATTTTGGTCTGTGTTCTTACCACTGGTGCTTTAATGACTCCCACATTTCATATTTGGACTAGCCCAATAGCAGCTACTCAATATCTACTATCCCCAGTCGCTTCCTCATGCAGTTCTTGCTAGTTTTTCCATTTTAGTCGCTTACTCCCAAGGTCCAATCTTCTCCTAATTCCTATCATCATCCGTAACAATCCTAAATCTGACAGAGTTATGATCACTGTTCGTAAGATTATTCTGCACTGAAACTCCAGTCCCCTAGCCAGACTCATTTCCATTGCTACCCTTAGCATAACAACAGAGTACCCGGGGACAGTGAATTCCAAGTAATAATTCTTCTTTGATAAGACTAACACTGCACACAATAGTTAAGGTGTCACTATCTCCACATTAGGTACAGAAAGACACCTTTATCTAAATCCACATGTAATACAGAGCATTTGCCTCACTAAATACTGCAGGTGCTCATTAGATTTCACTGAATTCTCTCCAAGAATACCAAGGTCATTGTGAACATTGGTATTTTGCAATCAGTCAGCAGTCAACAAATAATTTGCTTTTCTCTTTTGTGCACAGATGTGGATGTCTTTCCATTTCTCAGCATTTTACCCAACTTGCCTGTTTTCCGCCATGCTGTGAGTTTGTATAAAACCTCTTCAAACTTTGTTAGCACCTATCTCAAGTTCAAGTTCAACTTCAAGGAGGAGGATGCTAAGAGGATGCAGGGTGACTTGGATAGGTTGGGTGAGTGGGAAAATTCATGGCAGATGCAATTTAATGTGGATAAATGTGAAGTTATCCACTTTGGTGGCAAAAATATGAAAAGAGATTATTATCTGAATGGTGGCCGATTAGGAAAAGGGGAGGTGCAACAAGACCTGGGTGTCATTATACACCAGTCATTGAATGTGGGCATGCAGGTACAGCAGGCGGTGAAAAAGGCAAATGGTATGCTGCATTCATTGCAAGAGGATTCGAGTACAGGAGCAGGGAGGTACTACTGCAGTTGTACAAGGCCTTGGTAAGACCACACCTGGAGTATTGTGTGCAGTTTTGGTCCCCTAATCTGAGGAAACACATCCTTGCCATAGAGGGAGAATAAAGAAGGTTCACCAGATTGATTCCTGGGATGGCAGGACTTTCATATGAAGAAAGACTGGATGAACTAGGCTTGTACTCGTTGGAATTTAGAAGATTGAGGGGGGATCTGATTGAAACGTATAAAATCCTAAAGGGATTGGACCGGTTAGATGCAGGAAGATTGTTCCCGATGTTGGGGAAGTCCAGAACGAGGGGTCACGGTTTGAGGATAAAGGCGAAGCCTTTTAGGACTGAGATTAGGAGAAGCTTCTTCACACAGAGTGGTGAATCTGTGGAATTCTCTGCCACAGGAAGCAGTTGAGGCCGGTTCATTGGCTATATTTAAGAGGGAGTTAGATATAGCCCTTGTGGCTAGGGGGATCAGAGGGTATGGAGGGAAGGCTGGTGTAGGGTTCTGAGTTGGATGATCAGCCATGATCATAATAAATGGTGGTGCAGGCTCGAAGGGCCGAATGGCCTACTCCTGCACCTATTTTCTATGTTTTCTATGTTTAATTATGGTATAACCATATATGAATACGGCTAATGAAGCAGCATATTTCCAGGGCCAAGGTGCAATATATGTTACCAACAGCACATAGCACATGCTGTGGAACAAATAGCAGATATGTTACAATTTCAGAAAAGTTCTGGTCCACTGGAGAGCAGCACTGAAAGGAGTCACCAGGTTCCAACCCAATATGGATTCTAGCACTCCACATGGAATTTCCCAAACATTGCCTCGGCAGTTCCTCTCCTGGGTGGATGCAAAATGCAAGCCCATGCATTTGGACTAGTTCTCGCCAATGCTGAGGCAACACGGCTCCACAGTATACCACATTACCAAAGTTCAACAGGGGCTTGTAATCCCAATAAAAACATCCACTCGCACCATGCACCATTATGGTGCAACAAGTCCAGGTGGAAACAAAACAGTGATACGCAACAAGTCCAGCTCCATCGTTATCAAACAACTCACTGATGGGACAGTCCTGCAGTACTTTGCAGTGACCTGCGATCATAAAAAGAAGATATAAAGGATGAACAAAGAGAAGTTCGATTGGACACAGGTAGCTGCTGCATCTGACCATGCTGCCATCCTACTGGAAATACCTACTCACACTCAAAGCTCCAAGTTAAAGGTTCAGGTGTCAACATGATTTTCTTTCCAGAGATGCTGCGTAATTTCCACACAGGTGCAGAAACAACACCCTCACCGTAGCAGAGAAAGAGTTGAGGAGTGTTACTAGTGTAAATTCAGATCATGGCTTGTTCCACGATGCCAATGAAAGGCAGGCATAGCTGGGGTTAAACACGATCAGTTATTACAATGTGCACTGCAGATTGTACTATTTGTAGCTTCAGGATGCTGACGCAAGAGAAATATATTGGACTCTGAATGGTGTTGAGCTGCATAAGCATGAGCGCACCCACACCAGTGAGTAGTGAATATGTCACTGCATGTGTTCCTTCAATATAGTGATCAGAGGAGTGTGCTTGAAGTGTCAGAAGGTGAACAAATGAATGCAGAACACGCAGCTTCAGCTCAGCTCCTAATGCAAGCGTAGCAACAATGTTATTGGTGGACGTCTCGGCTATGACAAATGTCCAGACATCCATCAAAAATGGCTAGATTTTATTTATCATTGTGTTGTCCAACAATTGGCCAATTCTTGGGGATGTGTTAATTTATACCTTTGTTAATTGCCCAGTTGTTCTACAGACTCAACAATGTAGATGAGTACACAACCCCATTACTCCCTTTAAAATCAAGATTGACTCGTTGGTGTTCCAATGGACAACAGCTGAGCCAGTGTTCATCAGAGACTGTTGATAAAACTTATGACTGTCAGGCTTTTCTTCCATATCAACTCAACATGACTGTTCTCAGTGATATTTCTGCCAGGTTGTTGATGGAAGGTTCTGAGCACATCATCTATTCGATAAATACTGAACTACAGGAATTCTGCAGATGCTGGAAATTCAAACAACACACATCAAAGTTGCTGGTGAACGCAGCAGGCCAGGCAGCATCTCTAGGAAGAGGTACAGTCAACGTTTCAGGCCGAGACCCTTCGTCAGGACCAACTGAAGGAAGAGTTAGTAAGAGATTTGAAAGTGGGAAGGGGAGGGGGAGATCCAAAATGATAGGAGAAGACAGGAGGGGGAGGGATGGAGCCAGGAGCTGGACAGGTGATAGGCAAAGGGGATATGAGAGGATCATGGGACAGGAGATCCGGGGAGAAAGACAAGGGGGGGAACCAGAGGATTGGCAAGGGGTATAGTCAGAGGGACAGAGGGAGAAAAAGGAGAGAGAGAAAGAATGTGTGTGTATAAATATAAATAACGGATGGGATACGACGGGGAGGTGGGGCATTAGCGGAAGTTGGAGAAGTCAATGTTCATGCCATCAGGTTGGAGGCTACCCAGACAGAATATAAGGTGTTGTTCCTCCAACCTGAGTGTGGCTTCATCTTTACAGTAGAGGAGGCCGTGGATAGACATGTCAGAATGGGAATGGGATGTGGAATTAAAATGTGTGGCCACTGGGAGATCCTGCTTTCTCTGGCGGACAGAGCGTAGGTGTTCAGTGAGACGAACTCCCAGTCTGCGTCAGGTCTTGCCAATATATAGAAGGCCACATCGGGAGCACTGAACACAGTATATCACCCCAGCCAACTCACAGGTGAAGTGTCGCCTCACCTGGAACGACTGTCCAGGGCCTTGAATGGTAGTAAGGGAGGAAGTGTAAGGGCATGTGTAGCACTTGTTCGGCTTACAAGGATAAGTGCCAGGAGGGAGATTAGTGGGGAGGGATGGGGGGGATGAATGGACAAGGGAGTCGCGTAGGGAGCGATCCCTGCGGAAAGCAGGTTGGGGAGGGAAAGATGTGCTTAGTGGTGGGATCCCGTTGGAGGTGGCGGAAGTTACGGAGAATAATATGTTGGACCTGGAGGCTGGTGGGGTGGTTGGTGAGGACCAGGGGAACCCTATTCCTAGTGGGGTGGCGGGAGGATGGAGTGAGAGCAGATGTGCGTGAAATGAGGGAGATGCGTTTGAGAGCAGAGTTGATGGTGGAGGAAGGGAAGCCCCTTTCTTTAAAAAAGGAAGACATCTCCCTAGTCCTGGAATGAAACGAGTTCGGTGGGGCAGGAGCAAGCTGAGACAATAAGTCTGCCAGGAAAGGCAGGTTTGTGGATCTTGGGTAGGAGGTAGAAACGGGAAGTGCGAGGTGTGGGAACTATATCTTGGGTAGGAGGTAGAAGGTAGAAGGTAGTACTGACCTCTACTTTGCTGAGGCACAGCGACAGCTCGCGGATACCTCCTCGTATTTACCCCTCGATCGTGACCCCACTAAGGAGCACCAGGCCATTGTCTCCCACACCATCATTGACTTTATCCGCTCAGGGGATCTCCCATCCACTGCTACCAACCTTATAGTTCCCACACCTCGCACTTCCCGTTTCTACCTCCTACCCAAGATCCACAAACCTGCCTTTCCTGGCAGACTTATTGTCTCAGCTTGCTCCTGCCCCACCGAACTCGTTTCTGCATACCTCGACACGGTTTTATCCCCCCTTGTTCAATCCCTTCCTACCTATGTTCGTGACGCTTCTCACGCTCTTAAACTTTTCGATGATTTTAAGTTCCCTGGCCCCCACCGCTTTATTTTCACCATGGATGTCCAGTCCCTATATACTTCCATCCCCCGTCAGGAGGGTCTCAAAGCTCTCCACTTCTTTTTGGATTCCAGACCTAATCAGTTCCCCTCTACCACCACTCTGCTCCGTCTAACGGAATTAGTGCTTACTCTTAATAATTTCTCCTTTTGGCTTCTCTCACTTCCTCCAAACTAAAGGTGCAGCTATGGGCACCCATATGGGTCCTAGCTATGCCTGCCTGCCTTGTTGGCTTTGTGGAACAATCTATGTTCTGTGCCTATTCTGGTATCTGTCCCCCTCTTTTCCTTCGCTACATCAATGACTGCATTGGCGCTGCTTCCTGCACACATGCTGAGCTCGTTGACTTTATTAACTTTGCCTCCAACTTTCACCCTGCCCTCAAGTTTACCTGGTCCATTTCCAACACTTCCCTCCCCTTTCTAGATCTTTCTGTCTCTATTTCTGGAGACAGCTTATCCACTGATGTCTACTATACGCCTACTGACTCTCACAGCTATCTGGACTACTCCTCTTCTCACCCTGTCTCTTGCAAAAATGCCATCCCCTTCTCGCAATTCCTCCGTCTCCATCTGCTCTTAGGATGAGGCTTTTCATTCCAGGATGAGGGAAATGTCTTCCTTTTTTAAAGAAAGGGGCTTCCCTTCCTCCACCATCAGCTCTGCTCTCAAACACATCTCCCCCATTTCACGCACATCTGCTCTCACTCCATCCTCCCGCCACCCCACTAGGAATAGGGTTCCCCTGGTCCTCACCTACTACCCCACCAGCCTCCGGGTCCAACATATTATTCTCCGTAACTTCTGCCACCTCCAACGGAATCCCACCACTAAGCACATCTTTCCCTCCCCCCACTCTCTGCTTTCCACAGGGATCGCTCCCTACTCGACTCCCTTGTCCACTCGTCCCTCTCATCCCTCCCCACTGATCTCCCTCCTGGCACTTACCCTTGTAAGCGGAACAAATGCTACACATGCCCATACACTTCCTCCCTCACTACCATTCAGGGCCCCAGAGAGTCCTTCCAGGTGAGGCGACACTTTACCTGTGAGTCGGCTGGGGTGATATACTGCGTCCGGTGCTCCTGATGTGGCCTCCTATATATTGGCAAGACCTGACGCAGACTGGGAGACCGTTTTGCTGAACACCTATGCTTTGTCCGCCAGAGAAAGCAGGATCTCCCAGTGGCCACACATTTTAATTCCACATCCCAGTCCCATTATGACATGTCTATCTACGGCCTCCTCTACTGTAGAGATGAAGCCACACTCAGGTTGGAGGAACAACACCTTATATTCCATCTGGGTAGCCTCCAACCTGATGGCATGAACATTGACTTCTCCAGCTTCCGCTAATGCCCCACCTCCCCCTTGTATCCCATCCGTTATTTATTTTTATACACACTTTCTTTCTCTCGCTCTCCTTTTTCTCCCTCTGTCCCTCTGACTATACTCCTTGCTCATCCTCTGGGTTCCCCCCCCCCGCCCTTGTCTTTCTCCCCGGACCTCCTGTCCCATGATCCTCTCATATCCCCTTTGCCAATCACCTGTCAGCTCTTGGCTCTATCCCTCCCCCTCCTGTCTTATCCTATCATTTTGGATCTCCCCCTCCCCCTCCCACTTTCAAATCTATTACTAACTCTTCCTTCAGTTAGTCCTGACGAAGGGTCTCGGCCTGAAACGTCAACTGTACCTCTTCCTAGAGATGCTGCCTGGCCTGCTGCGTTCACCAGCAACTTTGATGTGTGTTGCTTTGATAAATACTGAACTCCGTTTGTGAGTGTGGTGCTACCTGACCTCTTTGGAACTTAAATGCGTTTTCTTTTTTCTTCATATTCTGTCCCACCCAGAGGGACATCAGTAAATAATTCTGCATGAAGCATGTTCTACATAGTCATACATAGGTCACTAGATGTTGCTTTTAAACAGCAGTCAATCTAAGTTGACCATTTGGAACTGGTGACAGATGAATGGAAAATATGGGCGCCAATTGGATTGTTGCAATTCCAGTGCCAGACTAACCCACAGAATGAGGGAATGGTTAGTGATCTAAATGCATCGAATTGTTTGAGAAGGAAAGGTCTTATGGCCATATTTTACGAGGTTGGAAGCGCGATTCAATAAAATTCATATCAAGGAGCTCTTAAAACAGCCAGATGAGGCTTGAAGTTGCAGTTGAACATTAGTCAAAGATCTTCCTATTTAGAGTGGACAGGATATACTCACATGTATCTGGAGTAGAAAGAACAGCACCTAAAAGCAGAAACAAAACAATTCAGTTAATAGCAATTTTTAAATTATTGACAGTCAATCATCACATGGGCTATCTGTGGAAGTGTCTTCTCTTCCCACCTGGGCCTCACCTGTCACCCAGGGTTCCAAGGCTTTCTCAAACTCCAGGAAGTGTCAAATAAGGAGTGTTCAAGATATGGGTAACTGGAATTTTGGACAATACAGAAGTGAACATAGATACCTTTAGTAAGACGGTGGGAGAGGGAATGATCAGCTCAGACTGCATTAAATCAGCTAAAGATCCAACCGTCATTCTATAGCTGATGTTCTGAACTCCATGACTTCCATTTTCCCATACTTACAAAATGATGGAGGGCAGGTGAATCGTATTCTGTAATCTTGGCAGCTCTGATCACTTTGCTGGTCGTTCTCACAATAGAATCCAACAGCAACATTACACCTGTTGGAAATATTAGCTTGGATGTGGAGGACATGGGTGAGGTCCATCAGAGTACTTTATATCCGTGGTTACAAAGGAGAATGACTTGTATAGGGAGTTCATTGGTGAAAATTCTGATATGCTACTGCATTTTGAAATAAATCAGGAGAGAGTGTTGAGTCTCTTAAAGAGAATTAACATGAACAAATCCCCGGGACCTGATGGGATATACAACAGCTTATTGAGAGAGGCAAAAGAAGAGACTGCTAGGGCCTTGACCAATATGCTTGCATCATCTCTAGCCACAGGCAACATCCCAGAGGACTGGCAGGTAGCTAATGTTGTTGCATTATTCAGAGGGAAGAAGAGATAATCCTGGAAATGATACACCTGTGTGTCTCATGTCAATGGTAAGGAAGTTACTGGAGAGAATTCTTCGGGGTAGAATTTAAGAGTATTTACAAAATCATGTACTAATTAAGGAGAGCCAGCATGGGATGGGCAAATCTTGATTAGTTTTTTGACAAAGGTGATGGATGGAGCTAGAACTGTGGATGTTGCCTACCTGGATTTTACCAAGGCATTTCAAAATCTTCCTTATGAGAAGATTAAGGTGTATGGGATCAGTGGCAAATTGGTCACTTGAATTCAGAACTAGTTTGCTTATAAAAGACTGGGGGTAGTAGTTGAAGGGAATTATTGCAGCTGGACATTTGTTATTTGTACTGTTGTGTACTGGGAGAGCCAACACGGCTTTGTTCAGGGCAATTTGTTCCTTACAAACTTGATTGAGTTTCTTCACAAAATCAAAAAACTATTAAGAATGAGATGATACAAAAGTATACTAGCCAATAATAAAGAGGGTACGAAAAGTTTCTTCAGGTACATAAAGTGTAACAGAGAGGTGAGAGTGGATATTGGAGCACTGGAAAGTGACACTGGAGAGGTTGTAATTGGGTGCAAGGAAACAGCGGATGAAGTTCATCAGTCTTCACAGTGGAAGACACCAGCAGTATACTGGATGTTCGAGAGTGTCAGGAGGAAAGTGTCTGAAGTTGTCAATATTACAGAGAAGCTTCTTGGGAAACTGAAAGGTTTGAAGGTATACAAGTCACCTGGACCAGGTGGTATCCACTCAAAGGGTTCTGAAGGAGATGGTGAAGACATTGCGGAAGTTTTAATACTGATCTTTCAAGAATCATTAGATTCTGGAAGACTAGAAAATTGCAAATGTCGATCCACTCTTCAAGAAGGAAGAGAGGTAGAATAATGCAAATGAGAGACCAGTTAGTCTGCACTCATTGGTTGAGAAGATGTTGGAGTCAATTGTTAAGGATATGGTTTCAGGGTAGAAACACAGAAACGTAGAAAACCTAGAGCACAATCCAGGCCTTTCGGCCGATAAAGCTGCGCCGATCATGTCCTTACCTTAGAACTACCTAGGCTTACCCACAGCCCTCTATTTTTCTAAACTCCATGTACCTATCCAGGAGTCTCCTAAAAGACCCTATCATTTCCTCAGCCTCCACCGCCGCCACCGGCAGCCCATTCCACGCACTCACCACTCTGAGTAAAAAACTTACCCCTGACATCTCCTCTGTACCTGCTTCCAAGTACGTTAAAAATCTGCCCTCTTGTTCTAGCCATTTCAGACCTGGGAAACAGCCTCTGACTATCCACATGATCAATGCCTCTCATCATCATATACACCTCTCATCCTCTGTCACTTCAAGGAGAAAAGGCCGAGTTTACTCAACCTATTCTCAGAAGGCATGCTCCCCAACCCAGGCAATAGCATTGCAAACCTCCTCTGCACCTTTTCTATGGTTTCCACATTCTTCCTGTATTGAAGCGACCAGAACTGAGCACAGTGCTCCAAGTGGGGACTGACCACGGTCCTATATAGCTGCAACATTACCTCTCAGCTCCTAAACTTAATCCCACTGTTTATGAAGGCCAATGTACCGTATGCCTTCTTAACCACAGAGTCAACCTGCGTAGCAGCTTTGAGTGTCCTATGAACTTGGACCCCAAGATCCCTCTGATCTTCCACACTGCCAAGAGTGTTACCATTAATACTATATTCTGCCATCATATCTAACCTACCAAACTGAACCACTTCACACTTATCTGGGTTGAACTCCATCTGCCAATTTTCAGCCCAGTTTTGCATTCTATCGATGTCCCATTGTAACCTTTGACAGCCCTCCAGACTATCCACAACACCCCAACCTTTGTGTCATCAGCCACTTCCTCATCCAGGTCATTTATAAAAATCACAAAGAGTAGGGGTCCCAGAACAGAGCCCTGAGTCACAACACTGGTCACCGACCTCCATGCAGAATATGACCCATCTATAACCACTCTTTGCCTTCCGTGGGTGAGCCAGTCTGGATCCACAAAGCAATGTCCCCTTGGATCCCATGCCTCCTTACTTTCTCAACAAGCTTGGCATGGGGTACTTTATCAAATGCCTTGCTGAAATCCATATACACTACATCTACTGCTGTTCCTTCATCAATGTGTTTAGTTACATCCTCAAAAAATTCAATCAGGCTCCTAAGTCACAACCTGCAGGTACTTGCAGGTACATGATAAAACAGACCATAGTCAACGTGGTTTCCTCATGGGAAAATCTTGCCTGACAAACCTGTTGGAATTCTTTGAAGAAATAACAAGCTTACTGTAATTCATATTTTTCTCTGTTATTATGTATTGTATTGTACTGCTGCCACAAAGTTCACAAAGTTCACAACATATGCCAGTGATATTAAAGCTGATTCTGATTCTGCCTCAATATTTAAATAGGTCTTAAACAATTCACTATTTGTGCCAAGTATAATTTATGCTTCCTTGACTTCAACTGATGTGGAATGCATTCTACAAACCTCCCATCATCACATGCAAAGCAAGTTGGTAACAAGTTGTGAATATAAATTTGGCATCAAAATTGTCAAAGTGGAGTTGGTGGTAAAGAAAGTCTTTTCTCTTGAAAGACGTTGTTTTGATGGTTACAGTTCATGTGATTATGATCATAATTGAAAGAGAAGATACCAAAAAGATTGATAATATTGCTCTCATTCCAATTAGCCTCATGCTTTAAACATCACCATACCTGTCCATCCATGAGCTCAATATAGTGTATGCTCTCTTCTTGGTGAATATTGAGCCAAAGCGCTAAATTATATAGTTCCTCACCCGCCTGATCTGGCTCCAGGTATGATTTCCCTCCTTTGTTCTTCAGAGGTATAACCATCCTCTTTTTTATAAAGATTGCATTAAATGCCTCAGGATTTTCCTTAGTTCTTCTCTCTAAGGATATTTTATGGCATTTTTAGAACTCCTGATACCCTGTTGATGTACTCTCCTGCATCCTTTATATTCCATTGGAGCCCAACCAGATTTCAGCCGCCTAAACATTACAAACAGACAAAATTTACATCAAGTCCTTCTATCTAAGGATCCTAAAATTTGCCATTCGGATCTGTGTTCCTCACAAGAACATTTTGGTCCTGGCTTCTGACCAGTTGTCCTTCAAAGGACTCTAACATTTCATATATGAACTAAACCAATAACAGCTACTCGAAATCGACTATCCACAGCTGCTTCCTCATGCTGTTGTAGTTCACCTTTTCCATTTCAATCACAAGGTCCACTCTTCCCTTGATTCCTATTGTTATCCATAACTATCCTAAATCTGGAGGAGTTGTGATCACTGTTTGCAAAACTAAAACTCCAATTACCAAGCCAGGCTCATTTCCCTTACTACCCTTCACTTATCAGTCAACTAACAACATAACTTCTGAAAGGGAGTCATCAGGGACTGTGAATTCCGAGCAGTAAATTTTCTAAGGGTCTCTAGCTTCCCATAAGTACAGAAAGACATCTTTATCTGAGTCCACTTGTAAAACACATTAGCATTCTTTGCATTATGTCCAAGAATATCAAGGACCCTATGAATATCAAAGATCAAAGTAAAATTATCAAAACAAATACATACATATTCCCATTTACAACCCTGAGATTTGTTTTCCTGCAGGCATACTCAATAAATCTAATAACGATAATAAAATGAATGAAAGGCTGCATCCAACACGGTGGACAACCAGTGTGCAAAAGAGAACAAACTGTGCAAATACAAACGATAAAAATAAATTTGATAAGCAATAAATATTGAGAACATGAGATGAAGGGTCCTTGAAACACCCATAAAAGTTGCTGGTAAACGCAGCAGGCCAGGCAGCATCAATAGGAAGAGGTACAGTCGACGTTTCGCGCCAAGACCCTTCGTCAGGACTAACTGAAAGAAGAGCTAATAAGAGATTTGAAAGTGGGAGAGGGAGATCCAAAATGATAGGAGAAGACAGGAGGGGGAGGGATGGAGCCAAGAGCTGGACAGGTGATTGGCAAAGGGGATATGAGAGGATCATGGGACAGGAGGCCTAGAAAAAAAGAAAGGGGCGGGGGGGGAAAAAACCAGAGGATGGGCAAGGGGTATAGTGAGAGGGACAGAGGGAGGAAAAGGAGAGTGAGAGAAATAATGTGTGTATATAAATAACGGATGGGGTACGAGGGGGAGGTGGGGCATTAGCGGAAGTTTGAGAAGTCAATGTTCATGCCATCAAGTTGGAGGCCACCCAGACGGAATATAAGGTGTTGTTCCTCCAACCTGAGTGTGGTTTCATCTTGACAGTAGAGGAGGCCGTGGATAGACATATCAGAATGGAAATGGGACGTGGAATTAAAATGTGTGGCCACTGGGAGATCCTGCTTTCTCTGGTGGACAGAGCATAGGTGTTCAGCGAAATGATCTCCCAGTCTGCGTCGGGTCTCGCCAATATATAGAAGGCCGCATCAGGAGCACCGGACGCAGTATATCACCCCAGCCGACTCACAGATGAAGTGTCGCCTCACCTGGAAGGACTGTCTGGGGCCCTGAATGGTAGTGAGGGAGGAAGTGTAAGTAAGGGCATGTGTAGTACTTGTTCCACTTACGAGAATAAGTGCCAGGAGGGAGATCGGTGGGGAAGGATGAGGGGGGGAACGAATGGACAAGGGACTCGTGTCGGGAGCGATCCCTGCGGAAAGCGGGGGTGGGGAGGAGGGAAAGATGTGCTTAGTGGTGGGATCCCGTTGGAGGTGGCGGAAGTTATGGAGAATAATATGTTGGACCTGGAGGCTGGCGGGGTGGTAGATGAGGACAAGGGGAACCCTATTCCTACTGGGGTGGTGGGAGGATGGAGTGAGAGCAGATGTGCGTGAAATGGGGGAGATGCGTTTGAGAGCAGAGTTGATGGTGGAGGAAGGGAAGCCCCTTCCTTTAAAAAAGGAGGACATCTCCTTTAACCTGGAATGAAAAGCCTCATCCTGAGAGCAGATGCGGTGGAGATGGAGGAATTGCGAGAAGGGGATGGCATTTTTGCAAGAGACGGGGTGAGAAGAGGAATAGTCCAGATAGCTCTGAGAGTCAGTAGGCTTATAGTAGACATCAGTAGATAAGCTCTCTCTAGAGAGAGAGAGAGAGATCTAGAAAGGGGAGGGAGGTGTCGGAAGTGGACCAGGTAAACTTGAGGGCAGGGTGAAAGTTGGAGGCAAAGTTAATGAAGTCAACGAGCTCAGCATGCATGCAGGAAGCAGCGCCAATGCAGTTGTCGATGTAGCGAAGGAAAAGTGGGGACAGATACCAGAATAGGCACGGAACATAGATTGTTCCACAAAGCCAACAAAAAGCCAGGCATAGCTAGGACCCATATGGGTGCCCATGGCTACACCTTTAGTTTGGAGGAAGTGGGAGGAGCAAAAGGAGAAATTATTAAGAGTAAGGACTAATTCTGCTAGACGGAGCAGAGTGGTGGTAGAGGGGAACTGGTTAGGTCTGGAATCCAAAAAGAAGCGGAGAGCTTTGAGACCTTCCTGATGGGGGATGCAAGTATTTTGGGACTGGACATCCATGGTGAAAATAAAGCGGTGGGGGCCAGGGAATTTAAAATCAGCGAAAAGTTTCAGAGCGTGAGAAGTGTCATGAACATAGGTAGGAAGGGATTGCACGAGGGGGGATAAAACAGTGTCGAGGTATGCAGAAATGTGTTCAGTGGGGCAGGAGCAAGCTGAGACAATGGGTCTACCTGGACAGGCAGGTTTGTGGATCTTGGGTAGGAGGTAGAAACGGGAAATGTTGGGTGTGGGAACTATAAGGTTGGTAGCAGTGGATGGGAGATCCCTTGAGTGGATAAAATCGTTGATGGTGTGGGAGACAATGGCCTGGTGCTCATTAGTGGGGTCATGATCGAGGGGTAAATAAGAGGAGGTATCCGCGAGTTGTCACTGTGCCTCGGCAAGGTAGAAGTCAGTGCGCCAGACTACAACAGCACCCCTCTTATTGGCGGGTTTTATGGTAAGGTTAGGATTAGAGTGGAGGGAGTGGAGAGCAGAGCGTTCGGAAGGAGTCAGGTTGGAATGGGAACAAGGTGCGGTGAGTTCAGACGGTTGATGTCTCGTTGGCAGTTAGCGATAAAGAGATCCAGAGCAGGCAGAAGACCAGAGCAGGGTGTCCATGAAGAGGAAGAGGGTTGAAGAGGGGAGAAAGGGTCATCGGTGGGGTTGGGAGAGTCCTTGCCAAAGAAGTAGGCTCGAAGACGGAGCCGGCGGAAGAAGAGTTCAGCGTCATGGAGAACGCAGAACTTGCTGAGGTGTGAGCGAAGGGGTACAAAGGTGAGGCCCTTACTGAGGACAGAGCGTTCTGCCTCAGACAGTTGAATGTCAGAGGGGATGGTAAAGACCAGGCAAGGATGAGAAGTGGGATCAGAGCGGGGAGGGGAAGGGAGGCTGGTGGTGTCAGTGGAGAGGGGAGGGTTGGGGTGAGAGGAAGATGGAGCCTCTGAGTCCTTGAAAGTGTGTCCATGTGCTGTGGGAACAGGTCAGTGATGGGGAAGTGAGGTTGTGTAAAGTTTTCCCTTTTAGTTCAAGAGTTTGATGGTTGAGAGTTTAGGGGTAATAACATCAGCATTTCCCAATTATTCATTTCTCAACGAACACCCTGCTTTTCTTGAAGAGGAGGAAACCTGAAGTCCATTGTCCAGTACTCGTTGGGGTATCAAAGGTGAAGGCCATCTGGAACTTTAAATTCCTCCGTGTTATCATTTCAGAGGACTTGTGCTGGGCCCAACATAAAATTATGAATAAGACCATAAGACAATAAGACATAGGAGCAGAATTAGGCCATTCAGCCCATTGAGTCTGCTTCACCAAACCATCATGGCTGATTCCAGATCCCACTCAACTCCAATCACCCACCTTTCACCATAATCTTTGATGCCCTGACCAATCAGGAAACTATCAATTTCCACCTTAAATATACCCACAGGCTTGGCCTTACCACAATCTGTGGCAGAGCATTCCACAGATTTACTACTCTCCGGCTAAAAAAAATTTCTCCTTACTTCTGTTCTAAAAGGTCTCCCCTCAATTTTGAGGCTGTGCCCTCTAGTTCTGGATACCCACACCATAGGAAACATCCTCTCTACATCAACCTTTCAATGAAATCTCCCTGCATTATTCTAAATTCTAGTGAGCACAGGCCCAAAGCTGCCAAATGTTCCTTATATGTTAACCCCTTCAGACCTGGAATCATCCTCATTAACCTCCTTTGAACTCTCTACAATGACAACACATTCTTTCTGACATATGGGGCCTAAAACTATTGACAATACTCCAAGTGCAGCATTATCTCCTTGTTTTTATATTCTATTCCCTGGAGATAAATGGCAATATTGCATTTGCCTCCTTTACTATGGCTCAACCTGTAAATTAAACTTCCGGGGGTCTTGCACGAGGACTCCTAAGTTCCTTTGTACCTCTGATATTTGAATTTTCTCCCCATTTGGATAATAGTCTGCACTATTGTTCATTTTGCCAAAATGCATTATCATACATATCCCACCGCTGGATTCCTTCTGCCACTTTTTTGCCCATTCTTCCAATTTGTCTAAGTGCTGCTGCAATCTTCAGCACTACCTACCCCTCCACCTATCTTCATATCATCCACAAGTTTTGCCACAACGTCATCAATTCCATTATCTAAATCATTGGTAAATATTATGAAAAGTAGTGGTCGCAATATTGACCCCTGAAGAACACCACTGGCAGTCAACCAGACAAGGCCTCCTTTATTCCAACTCACTGTCTCCTACTTGTCAGCCATTCCTCTACCCATGCCAGTATGTTTCCTGGAATGCTATAGGATTTTATCTTATTAGGCAGCCTCATATGTGGCACATTATCAAATGTCTTCTGAAAATTCAAGTAAATGACCCCAACCACCCAAGTCATGCTCTCTTCTCACTTTTGCCATCAAGAGCCTCAAGACTTACACCACCAGCTTCAAGAATAGCTAACACCCTTCAACCATCAAGCTCTAGAACCAGTGGGGATAATATCAATCAACTTCACTTGCCCCGTCACTGAACTTTTTCCACAACCTATGGAGTGACTTTCAAGGACCCATCTCATGTTCTCAATATTTATTGTTTGTGTATTTATTTATTTGTTTGTCTGAAGAAAGCACTGTCCAGTTATCACCAGTACATAACCTGTTGCACCAGAGGTCCCAACACACTGGACCACTGCTACATAACGATAAGGATATTGTTCCTTTCTGAGATCACATTTTGGCAAGTTGGATCATTTGGCTGTACTCCTACTAGCTGCATACAGACAGAGCCTAAAAAGCAAGGATCCAGAGATTAAGGCAACTAAGAGATGGTCACAGGAGGCAGAGGAATGGTTAAAAGATTACCTTGAGTCAGTGGACTGGGCCGTTTTCAAGAACTCACCTGAGGACCTGAATGACTACATCAGGGCCGTAACAGACTTTATTAAAACAACTGTGGATGAGTGTGTCCCTATGAAATCGTTCAGGATTCTCCCCAGTCAGATGCTTTGGATGAACAACGAAATCTGGAATTTGCTGAGAGCCAGATCAGAGGCATTCAAGTCTGGAGATCAAGAATGCTACAAGAGGTTCAGTTCTGATCTCTGGAAAGCCTTCTCACAGATGAAGTGGAGATTCCAGAATAGACTGGGATCAGTGAGGGATGCCATAACCTCCTAAAAAGTTAAATCTTACAAAATAGGGGAAAGTTGAGCTTTGCTCCAGATGAGCTCAATGCCTTCTAGGCTCAGTTTGACGACCAGAACAGGGAGAAACCATCACTTATCCCCACGTCTCCCAATGATCCATTGTATCTAAAGATGATGTGTTAGCTACCTTCAAGAGATTGAATCCAAGGAAAGCATCCGGTCCAGATTGAGTACCTGGCCAAGTACAGAAGGCCTGTGCTGACTAACTGGCTGGTATATTCACGGATATCTTCAACCTCTCACTCCTGCAGTGTGTGGTACCCACCTGGTTCAAGCAGGCTTCAATCGTACTGGTGCCCAAGAAATGTGTGGTGACCTGTCTCTTTTCTTTCTTTTTAAATCTTTTTATTGAATAAGTATACAAAAAGGTAAGCCATATAGGCACTAATACACTGTTAGAATATAATAAAATTACAGGAGATATTAATACAAAAAAAATGATACAAACAATGTAATTTAAACATAACATACTAAGGTAACATAATAGTATACTAATTTTTATATATATATATCAATAGAGAAAAGGAAAAAAAAAACCCAAAAAACCACCGTGCAACTAACTAAAAGCAAAGCAAAGCAATGGGCTAACTTGGAACCAAGCAGAGTTAAAAAACTTAAAATCACGTCCTCAATCCCGACCTCCATTAAAAACAGTAAAAAAAAACAAGAAGGGTATATTAATATGGAGCAAAAAAAAGGAGAAAAAAAATTACATTAAATGAAAATATTGAATAAAAGATCTCCAGGTCTGTTCAAATTTAAGTGAGGAATCATAAAGATTGCTTCTAATTTTCTCCAAATTCAAGCATAATATCGTCTGAGAAAACCAAAAAAAGGTGGTTGGAGCATTAAGCTCTTTCCAACGTTGTAAGATACATCTTTTCGCCATTAAAGTAAGAAATGCAATCATTCTACGGGCTGAAGGAGAAAGATTACTGGAAATTTTAGGTAGTCCAAAGATAGCAGTAATAGGGTGAGGAGAGATATCTATATTCAATACCTTGGAGATAATATTAAAAATGTCTCTCCAAAAAGTTTCCAGAGTAGGACAAGACCAAAACATATGAGTTAAAGAGGCTATCTGCCCCGGACATCTATCACAAAAAGGATTAATATGAGAATAAAAGCGAGCTAATTTATCTTTGGACATATGTGCTCTATGAACAACTTTAAATTGAATTAGGGAATGTTTAGCACAGATAGAGGAAGTATTGACTAATCGTAAAATCTGCCCCCAGTCATCCACGGAAATGATAGACCCCAATTCCTGTTCCCAATCTACCCTAATCTTATCAAATGGAGCTTTCCTAAGTTTCATAATAATATTATAAATCATAGCCGATGCACCTTTCTGACATGGATTAAGGTTAATTATAGTATCTAAAATGTATGTAGGAGGAAGCATTGGAAAAGAAGAAAGTATAGTACTTAGGAAATTTCTAACTTGTAGATATCTAAAAAAATGTATTCTTGATAAATTATATTTATTAGATAATTGTTCAAAAGACATAAGGAAACCATCTAAAAATAAATCCAAAAACCGTGAAATACCCTTAGTCTTCCAAATTTGAAAAGCACGATCCGTAAAAGAGGGAGGAAAAATATGTTACCTAAAATAGGAATCGCTAGCCCAAATTGGTTAAGATCAAAATGATGAAGTACATCCACAATTATGAAGTGCTTTGAGAGGCTGGTGTTGAAACATATCACCTCCTGTAAGAGTGGCAACTTGGATCTGTTCCAATTTGCCTACCATGGCAACAGGTGCCATCTTATTGGCTACTCATACAACCCTGGAACATCTGGACAGCAAAAATGCAAACATCAGGATGCTTTTTATTGATTATAGCTCAGCATTTAATACCATGATCCCCTCAAAACTAATCAGTAAATTCCAGGACCTGGGCCTCAGTACTTCCTTAGGCAATTGGATCCTGGATGTCCTCACTTGCAGTCAGTTCGCTCTGGCAAAAATATTTCCTCCGCAATCTCCATCAGCACAGCAGCACTACAGAGATTGTGTTTAGCCCACTGCTCTACTTGCTTTACACTTATGACTGTGTGGCTATGTACAGCTCCAACACCATATTCAAGTTGGCTGATGATACTACTGTTGTGGGCTGTATCAAAGGGGTGATGAATCAGCATTCAGAAGGGAAATTGAAAATCTGGCTGAATGATGTAATAACAACAACCTCTCACCCAAAGTCAGTAAGACCAAGGAAATGATTATCGACTTCAGGAGAGGGAAACTAGAAGACCATCAGCCAGTAATCATCAGAGGATCAGAGGTGGAAAGGGTCAATAACTTTAAATTCCTGGGTGTCACGATCTCAGTGAACCTGTCCTGGACCATCATATAAATATTATTGAAGAAAAAGCATGACAGCACCTCCACTTCCTCAGGAGACTACAGAGATTCGGCATGTCATCAAAAACCTTGGCAAACTTCCACAGATATGTGGTGGGAAGCATGCTGACCGGCTGCATTACAGCCTGCTTTGGGAACACCAATGCCTTTCAGTGAAAAATCCTACAGAAGGTAGTGGATTTGGCTCAGTTCATCACAGGTAAAGCCTTCCCAACCATTGAGCACATCTACATGAAACATAGTTGTAGAAAAACAGCATCCATCTTCAAAGATCTTCACCACCCAGGCCGTGCTCTTTGCTTGCTGCTGCCATGTGGTAGAAGGTTCAAGTGCCTCAGGACTCGCACCAGCAGGTTCAAGAACAGTTTCTTCCCGTCTACCAACAGGCTCTTGAACAAAAGTGGATAACTGCACACACAAGGTTTCTGGTGTTCCACAACCGATGGTCTCACTTTATGGAATCTTTATCTTGTTATTTTATGCTTCTTATTTATTGCCATTTATTTATATTTGTATTTGCACAGTGTGTTGTCTATTGATCCTGTTTACAGTTACTGTTCTATAGATTTGCTAAGTTTGCCCACAGAAGAAGAATCTCAGGGTTGAATGTATATTCTGGTAATAGATTTTACTGACCTTTTCCAAATCCTTTTTTATTAACCTAGGATATACGGATGGAGGAGTGGAGTTAACGATATTAATGATGTATTCGATGTAACATCTCAGCCTAGCCTTGATTTGTTTGTTTAGATTAGTTCTTTTTTTTGGTTCAGTTTAGTTTAGTTTTTTTTTACTTTGGGGTTTTTTTGATATTTTTTCTTTTTTTTCTCTACAATGTTCAATCATACTAAGAGTTTGGGAGGTCGAATACACTTGTATTATCTGTAGTTTTTAATTGTGTATGTCAATTATTAACAATGTAATCCCAATCTTTCTGCATTAATACTGTTGTTATGTCTGTACATTTGAAAATCAATAAAAAGATTATAAAAGAAAGAAAGAAAGATTTTACTTTGAACTTTATCCTTATTATTTTCTCTTTTGTATTTTGTCTTTTACACATTAGTTGTTTGTCTGCCTTGTTGGATGCAATCTTTCATTAATTCAATTATGGTTTCTTAGATTTACTGAGTCTTCTTCTTCTGGCTATCCATCCCATAGGATGATGATGGTTCCTTTCAGTGAGTTAGTGGGGTACCCCACTCCTCAGAAAGGAACAGTGTGTGCGTGAGTGGATTTTAGGTGAGTAGGGGGTTGCACAGGCCCAGACCCACCCTCTCGACATCCCCTCCTGGATCCAGTGGCATGGTGGGGTCCAAGACAGCTGGGGGAAGTTCTGTTGCAGTGAATGGCCAGACCAAGCTTCGATGCAAGGGATGTCCTTTCCGTGCTTCACGGCACGTGTTTGCTAGATGGCCGTTGACCCTACGAGAGTGTTCATCCGCCCTTTGACAGGTCTTGTTTTTCGTCCTGCAGGGTGTCCAGCCACCCTCCTCATCAGGCAAGCCTGGTGGGGGAGCCGGTTTAGTCGCCGACCACCCGACCATGCGACAGGTAGTACTGGGTTACGTGGTACCAATAGCACTCAGACGAGTGACCTGACCACAGATTTACTGAGTATGCCAGCAAGTAAACAAATCCGTTGGTTATGTATGTTTACATATACGCTCTTTGATAATAAATTCACTTTGAACTTTGAAGTTGAACTTTTGAACTTTGAACTTCATGCACAGACTATGGATGCCTTTCTATTGCTCTGCATTTTATCCTATCTGCCTATTTTCAGCCATGCTGTGAGATTCTGTAAAACACTTCTGGATTGGAACAGGCTGTTTTCTGGTAAAGGTGTACTTGGAATGTGGGAGGCCTTCAGAAACAAAATTTTGATAGTACAAAGCTTGCATGTGCCTGTCAGAATAAAAGATAAAGATAACAAGTGTAGGGAAGCTTGGTTCTCAAGAGATTTTGAGGCCCTGGTTATGAGAAAAAAAGCAGGTACATAGCAGGTATAAGCAAGTAGGAACAAATGACGTGCTTATGGAGTAAAAGAAATGTAAGAGAAGCCTTAAAAAAGAAATCAGGGGGGCTAAAAGAAGGCATGAAGTTGTTGGGGACAAAATTGGTCCTCTCAAAGACCAGAATGGAAATCCATGATCTTAACTGCATTCTTTACATCTCTATTTACACAGGAGACAGATACAGAGTATTTGGAAGTGAGGCAAAGCAGTATCAACTTGATGGGCCGTGTACAAATTACATTGGAGGAGGAGGTGCTTGCTTTCCTGAGACAAATCAGGGTGGATAAATCCCTGGGGACTGACAAAGTGTTCCCTCGGAACCAACGGGAAGTAAGTGCAGAAATTGCCAGGCCCTAGCAGAGATACTTAAAACATCCTTAGTGACAGGAGAATTACAGAGGACTGGAGGATAGTCAATGTTGTTTCACTATTTAAAAAAGGCCTTAAATATAAACCAGGAAATTATAAGTCAGTCAGTTTGACATCAGTTGTGGAAAAGTTATTGGAAGGTATTCTAAGGACCAGATGTATAAGTATTTGAATAGACATGTACTGATTAAGGATAGTCAGCATGGCTTTGTGCATGGTAGGTCATGTCTAACCGATTTTATAGAGTTTTTCGAGGAAGTTACCAGGAAAGTGGATGAAGGCAAGGCTGTGGATGTTGTCTACATGGACTTTAATAAGGCCTTTCACAAGGCCCAGGATGGGAAGGGGATTAAGAAGGTTCAGTCACTCAGTATTCAAGATGAGGTAGTAAATTGGATTGTTGGAAGAACCCAGACAGTACTAGTAGAGGGCTGCCTCTCTGACTGGACGCCTGTGACTATTGGTGTGTCACAGGGATCAGTGCTGGGTCCTTCTCAATGGTGGAGTTTAAGAGGCTTTTAAACAGACACAAAAATGTGAATGGAATGGAGGAATATGGATGATACTCAGGTAGAGGATATTTAGTATAAATGGGCATCAAGAGCAGCACAACATCATGGGCTGAATGGTCTGTCCAGTTCTATGTTCTATATTTGGTGCAAAGACATTGAACTACATATCGACAGTTTTGATCTCTGTGAGCATAGTTGTGTTAGGATGTATTCTGGAGTAGGATTATATAGTAAATATTAAATTATTAGCAACCAATTATTAGCAACCATTTTTCATATTTGTATATGGATTGTGGGTTGAATTCAAAATGCAGCTCAGAACAGTAAATTGCAGACCAAGTAACATCCACATAACTGGTATATGTCTGCATATGCATGAATGCAATTGATACCCCATTACATGAATAGGATTCAGAGACCACAGTAATTAATACTCAATTTGGGTGTATTGGTGGGAAGATCTAGGTATTTGAAAATGACAGATTGACTCAAAATAAGCATTATGAGGGCATTGCAACTATAGAAATTGTCCTCTTACCTTTGCTTCTTAACATATAAAAATGTGCTGTAATATTCAGTTGGGGCATCTCTGTCTGTCTCACTCATGACTCTAAAACACTGTCAGCTTGTGTGTTTGTGTGTGTTCTGAGTAAAAGATCACTTAATATCTACCATCTGCGTCTCTCCAGTGACCTTGTTCATGTTACAACAGTTTTACTGCACCTATAACCGCAAGTAGGGAATATTCCATTGCATGACCTCCAGCTTATGACTGTAGGAGTACCCATCCTCAACTCAGATCCTGAAGCAATTGCTACATTAGCTGCTCTGGATTATATTGTTGAAGAATTTAGCACTGGTAATATCATTCCACACCTGATGAAGCTAGCTGGGCTTCATTTTTTATTTTGCAGCTGGTCATTAATTGGCACTCTTAAGACCATAAGACCATAAGATATAGGAGCAGAATTAGCCCATTTGAGCCATCGAGTCTGCTCCGCCATTTCATCATGGCGGATCCATTTTTCCTCTTACCTCCATTCTCCTACCTTCTCCCCGTATTGCTTCATGCCCTGACCAATCAAGAAGCTATCAACCTCTGCCTTAAATATACAAAAATACCAGGCCTCCACAGCTGGCTGTGTCAATGAATTCCACAGATTCACCACTCTCTGGCTAAAGAAATTCCTCTTCATCTCTGTTCTAAAAGGATGCCCCTCTCTTCTGAGGCCATGTCCTCTGGCCTTAAACTCTCCCAACATAGGATGCATCCTTTCCACATCCACTCTATCAAAGCCTTTCCCCATTTGGGCGCCCCTCCAGAGCCAGCAAACGCTCCTCATATGACAAGCCGTTCAATTCTGGAATCATTTTCGTGAATCTCCTTTGAACCCTCTCCTGTTTCTGCACATCCTTTCGAAAATAAGGGACCCAAAACTGTTTACAATACTCCAAATGAAGCCACACCAGTGCTTTATAAAGTCTCAATATTACACCCTTTTGTAGTAGAAGGGTTACTTTGCCATTCCACAATATTGTCTAAATCCTGCTGTGAACATCATTCTCTGAGGAATTCAGAGTAGTGATGAGCAGTGGAGCGTGATTCCAGCTTTGTAAGTTATCAGCTCATCTCAGGTCTCAGAATGTGACATTTGTTCCCACTGGACAGTTTCAATTCAGGAACCAGGCAGATCCATAGAATTGAAGCCCAGTTACTGTTCAAAATTCATCTTAAGTCCTTCACAAAGACCATTTTGTTCCTCTACAGTTGTAACTTTTAAGTTGATTAGCATAATTTTATAATGTACTGGATGAAATTTTAAAGAGCATTGATATTGTAGTCAAAGTTTTCATTATTTAGAATGGGAGATAAATACTCATGGCAATATCCAGTAAAATATTCTAAAAACAAATAATTCAGTTAATTACCATTTGAAAAATATTCAGAACTAATAAAAATGGTAATAAATGTTAAAATAAAAATAGTAATACTTACTGGTGATGCAGTGTATGATAACAGTTAGAAATGCCTGGGATTAAACAAAGACTTGTGTGAAACAAAATCACAACATGCTTGGCTTGTAAATAAGTACGAAAAATGTTGGTTCAGTAACTCAAATGAAACTCGCATCTTGTTATTCTGCAATAATCTGAAGCAATAAAACATAGAGCACAATGCCACAGTACAGACCCTACATGATGTTGTTTCAACCTTATAACTTACTCTAAAATCAATTTAAACCTGCCCTCCACTTTTCTGTCATTCATATGCCTAACTAAGAGTTTATTTAATGTTCCTAATGTATCTTCCTCTGCCACCAGACTGGGCAGTGCTTTTCATGTACCCACTGCTCTCTGTGTATGAAAACGTATCTCTGACATCTCCCCTGTGCATTAAAATTATGCCCCTCGTAAATATTAGCCTTTTCCACCCTACTAAATGGGTATACATCTTGTACAATTTTATCACGTCATCTCACATCCTCCTTCTCGCCAGAGAGAACAGCCCTAGCTCACTTAGCCTATCCTCATAAGACATTTTCCAGAATCAAAGCAGCATCTTGGTAAATCTCCTCTGCACCCGCTCTAAAGCTACCACACCCTTCCTATAACTGAGGTGACCAGAACTGAATGTAATATTTGAAGTGTGGTCTAACTAGGGTTTTATAGGGTTCCTGATGAACCTCTTCTGCAGCCTCTCCAGCATATGTGTACGTTTCTGTTTCATACTCTCCCACAGAGTAATGCACACAATTCACCAGCTGTGGCCAAATCAACGTTTTATGAAGTTGCACAATAATCTCCCTGCTGTTAAAGTCTGTGTCCTGGCTAATGAAAGTACATATCCCCTATGTACTTTTCACTACCTTATCTAACTAAACATATTGATTAAAATATTTCACAGCCTCCAAATGGATGTAACAGTTTGCAACCCCAAAGGAAATCAAGAAACAGTGACATCTAAGGCATGATTAATTGTTTGCTGAAGTTGTGAGGAATCTGAAGGGCCCTCTCTGTAGAAAATGTTCCTAAACACCAGCCAACCTTCTGAACAGCAGTGTTCAGGGGACCCGGATCCCAATGTGGAAAGGTAGATCTCTGTTGTAATTGACTAATGCATTCATACCACATTGCTTTACCAGAAAAATTGGGTCAGGCAAAGGCCATTCAACCCTTTGAGCCTGCCAGAAAGTAAGAACTTCTTCCAGGACCCTCAAGGAAGGTTCGTTAACCCTTGAAGCTACAGCCTGATCAGCTCACAACATAAAATGTGTCAAACACCATAATCTCTCTTTCTAAACCTTTCACAGAGTTAATGAGTAAACAGTGGACAGAAAATGACCATTTCACATTATTCTATGCTGATAAACTTACCAAAAATACTTTAGCCATTTTCTTCAAACTCTGGAAAAGAAAATTCTCAGTTATGAACTATTAAATATAAGCATCCTGTAAAATGAATGAAAAATACATTTGTATTAAATTTACATCTGCAGTAATACAGTATGCAATATACAATCTTTTCTAGTTTAAGTTTATTGTCATCGACATATGAACACATGATATAAATGTTGTTTTTCAGCATCAACAGCAGCAGGAGGACATGATAACAAGTCAAACATAAGTTAACATCAGTAGACAAAAGACAGAACACTAAGTGGCCACTTCATTATGCACACCTGTACACCTGCTTGTTCATGCAAGTATCTAATCAGCCAATCATGAGGCTGTAACTCTGCCCATAAAAGAATGCAGACATGGTCAGGAAGTTCAGTTGTTGTTCAGGCCAAACATCAGAATGGGGAAGAAATGGGATCCAAGTGACTTTGACTGTGGAATGATTTGTTAGTGCCAGACAGGGTGGTTTGAGTTTCTCAGAAACTGCTAATCTCCTTGGATTTTCACCCACAACGGTCTCTAGAGTTGACAGAGAATGGTGCAAAAAATAAACCAAAAAAAATCCAGTGAGTGACAGTTTGGTGGATAAAAATACCGTTAATTACAGGTCAGTGAAAAATGGCTAGACTGGTTCAAGCTGACAAGAGGCAAAAGTAACTCAGATAAACATGCATTACTACACTGGTGTGGAGAAGACCATCTCTGAATGCACAACACGTTGAACCTTGAAATGGATGGGTAGAGGAAGACACTCAACGGGCGGAGACTCAGAGACCACTTTATTATGTACAGGAGGTACCTAATAAAGTGGCCACCAAGTGTGTGAGTAAATAATGTGCTCTGGGCACAGGCCCTATTGGTAATTTGTCATCCGCCCTGAATGCAGTCTCAGGATTTTGAACGTATCAGTAGAACTTCCACAGCTTCTCAGCAGAGTCAAACTCTTTCTCAGCCCCTCAAAATAACTAACCAATTGTAAACTGGGCATCTTTGTAACTATGCCCCTCTGAGCAACTTCCTGCGTCTATCTGAACTGCCATATGTATGTAGGTACTTGACCCTGCTATTCTAGACCAGACCCCACTAAATCTTTCTTCTCCAGGATTCTGAGGACATTTAATGAATGCTCTACACAAGGATTCCGGTTTCCTGGCATTTCAGCCCAGAAATTAGACTGTCCACTTCTCTGTTAAAAAAACTACTGTTACTATGGGAACCAATGTGATGTTCATGCATGTTTGGTCCATTTTCAAATGCTTTATAGGTTAGGACTCCCAACGATCTCTACAGTGAAACGTCTGAATCTGGGCTTAAGCTTCTACGGAAAAGTCATAGTTTAGTCCCTTGTAACTACATTTTGTTTCCTCAGATTCCGCAGCAATAAAATTAATGTTTCCTAAAAAAGCCAACAGCTTCAAAGTTCAAAGTAAATTCATTATCTAAGTACATATCTGTCACCATATACAGCCCTGAGAATCATTTCATTCTATAGAATAACCGTAAGAAAATCAATGAAAGACTGCTCAACTTGGGCATTCAACCAGAGATCATCATTTTAGAGCAAGTAATTCCCTCTTCTGTCACTTTACATGTACAAAAATCTTTTCTTCAGATTGTTCAGTCCAACGATAGGACCATAAGATATAAAAGCAGAATCTACCCATTTGGTCCATTGAGTCTGCTCCACCATTTCATCATGATTTTATTAGACCTCTGAATCCCATTCTCCTACCTTCTATCTGTAACCTTTGACATCCTGACTAATCAAGAACCTATCAGCCTCTGCTTTAAATATACTCAATGACTTGGCCTCCACAGCCATCCATGGCAATGAATTCCACAGCATCTTCATGCTCTGGCTAAAGAAATTCATCCTCATCTCTGTCCTAAATAAACATCCTCTATTCTGAGGCTGTACTCACCCAATTTTTGGGACATCCACTCTCTCTAGGCCAGGGTTTCTCAGTTGGAGTTCCGCGAGATTAAAAAAAAACATCTCATTAGAGGTCTCTCAGCCCAATATGCAAGTGCGCAGTAGGACCATGTTTATTTGTTTGAGTCCATTCTCAGTGTTTGACAGGAGATAGGGGAGAGAAGGGTAGGCTGATAATTGGAGAGTGCTGTATTGCATGCAAGGGAGGATGGTAGGCTGATGAGGAGTGTGAAGTGCATTTTCTGAGCATTGAATTGACTCACCCATTTTTACATCTTATTAACCCCTGTGCATTACAGACATGTCTGATGGTCCATTGTGGTGATATTTGAGTTACAATGTTCTGAGTCATTTCACTGCACTAGTGTAACAACGAACACAAAAAAGTCTGTCTTTACAATGAAAGCTACTTACCAATGGATTTTACATGGACTGGTGATCCGAGTTATCCTATTCCATTGTGCCTAGTCTGTGGCAAACAACTTACAAACGCAGAAATAGCTCCAGCAAAATTGAAAAGACACCTAACTATAAATCACAGCCATATGCCACATAAAAGTGCTGGTTATTTTAAACAGCTATTGGAATCTCAAAGCAAACAGAATAAAGTTTTTGTTGATGAAGTCACAGTTATTAAAAAGACTCAGAATGCAAGTTATTTAGTAGCAGAGCTTACTACCCAGAAAAGGAAAAGTCACAAAGTTGGTGAGAACCTAATATGCCAACATGTAAGATTATCATGAGTATAGTGCTAGGACAAGATGCAGTACGAGGAATTGAAAAGGTTTCATGCTCAGGAGTGACAGCATGATCATTGGTGTCTGTAAAGGCTAATTCTGGATCTGCAGACTCTGGAGCAGTAGGGACACGGGAATAGCTGGGATGCAGGCACCTGGGTAGTAGGATACTTCCTGCATCAGCGTTCTCCAGCAGTCGCTGTCACAAGCCAGCCGCTGCCACTCACTGACCTCCATATTTGCCTGAGAGAGCTACTGCTTAAGTTGGCCTTTGTAGCTCTTGCCCAAAGCACCATGATCTCTCTTGCCCTGACACAGTATCTTCATAGAATACTGCTTTTGGTAATCTGGAGTTGTCCATGCGAGATACGTGGCCTGGCCAGCGGAGATTCCTGAGTGGCAAAGTGGCTTCAATGCTTGGAAGTTGAGCTACTTGTTGTTGGAGACATGATGCTGCCAGCTGATACCCATGATGGAGTGGAGGCAGTGATAATGGAAGTGCTTGAGGAAGCCGATTTCCTTGAGGTACGTTTCCTTGGCATCTGTACTAATGGTGCTCCGGGATTTGGAGCCGTATAGCAGAGTTGTGATGACGGTAGCCCTGTACACCTGGCTTTCTGTGGACGGACGCAGCTGGTGGTTCTTCCACACGTTTCTGGAGGCACCTGAAGGCACTGCAAGCTCTGGTGAGTCGATTGTCAATGTCCCTTCATACATTATCATCGTTGGAGATGGCACTGCTCAGGTAGGTGAACTGTTCAACCGTAGTGAGAGAGTGGTCGTCAATGATGACCCGAGGTGGATTGTAAACACCACGAGGGAGCTTCTGATGGAGGATCATTGTTTTCTTTATCTGAGCATTAACCCAAAAGTCCTTGCAGCCTTGGCAAATTTAGTGACTGCAGCCTGTAGAATGTCCTCTGAGTGAGTGAGAAGAGTACAGTCGTCCCCATATAGTAGCTCAAGGATGGGCTCTTGCATGGTTTTTGTTCGGGCGAGAAAGAGGCCACTTTCAAACAGTACGATAAGTCGATGTATTGATGACATGTCACATGATGCTGAAGAGGTTTTGTGTGATAAACTGAAACACAACAGGTTCTCTATCCAGGTTGATGAGTCAACAAATTTCACCAATAAATGTCATGTTGTAGCATTTGTAAGATTTGTAAATGATGGTGAAATTCAAAAAAACTTTTTCTGTTGCAAAAAGCTGCTTAAAACAAGCAAAAGCCAATATATGTGTAATGTTTTGTCTTCATACAAGGGGTGATTGGTAAGTTCATGGCCTAAGGTAGGAGGAGTCAATTTTAGAAAACCTAGCACATTTATTTTTCAACATAATCCCCTCCTACATTTACACACTTAGTCTAGCGCTTTTGGAGCATACTGGAGCATACGGATCTCTTTTTTGTAGAAGTCGGCATCTTGGACCTCCAGAAAGTGGTCCACAGTAGGGTTGATTGATAAGTTTGTGGCCTAAGGTAGAAGGAGGTGAGTTATACAGCTCTCGTTACATGCACGTGCAGTTCAACTCTTTGAGTGATCATGCAGAAAGTTTGAAGTTAATAACTTATCAAACAAGATTGAGTGATGTCGGTGATATTATTTAACCTGGTGATTGACTGGGCTATGAGGCAAACAATGAAAGATAAGCAGGCACGAGAAAATCTGCAGATGCCAAAAATTCAAGCAACACACACAAAACGCTGGTGGAACGCAGCAGGCCAGGCAGCATCTATAGAAAGAAGTACAGTCCACATCTCGGACCACAAAGGGTCTCGGCCCGAAAGGTCAACTGTACTTCTTCCTTTTGATACTGCCTGGCCTGCTGTGTTCCACCAGCGTTTTGTGTGTGTTGCAAAGATAAGCAGAGAAGCATTAGGGTGACTCTTCTCTCTACTGTGACTTTGAGGATAACCTCACAATATTTAGCAAAATGTGTGAGGAAACTGGACTAAAGTGGACTTGGATGCTGCCTTTGGTTCAGATGAGTATTTGGGCCTCTGCTAATAGAACCATTGGTTAACCTCTACATGAAATCATAATGGGACTGCCCTTGTGCATGCCATTGGATGTGCCACTGGGAGTTAAACAGATGGATCTGCATAACTTGGATGAGCATAATCTGAACTATTGTTTTACCAGATATCATCAACAGGTAATAGAAGCCCAGCAACCTTGAGCAGACACTAAGTACCACGACATTGAGCCCAGAGATTACGTGGTGGTGCGAACATTTAAAAGAAAGAATTGTTTGGAACTTTGATTTGAAGGATCATTTCAGGTATTGCTGGTTACTAATATAGCCATTAAGTTAAGGGAAAAGCCATCGTGGATTCACGCTTCTCACTGTAAGAATGTGCCTAAAGATGTGAAAAAATATATAAAACCACTGAGAGTCCTAATGACAGCGATTGGATTAGCCCTTGTTTTTTCTCTGACAAGTGTAACTGCCATGAACACTTTCTTAGGAATGTGCAAACAGGACCAATATCCTAAGCTGCTGGGTTTGTATGGAGGTCCAGGCACATGTGGTGCCTGGGTTTGTACGGAGGTCCAGGCACAGGTGTGCCCTTTAATGGAACAGAAATGAACTGTTATTTTAATTGGTCCAAAACCTCTGCCCAGGATACGTTGGTGCAACAATGTTGGGGAAAAGAAACATAAACCCATTCTTCCCCTTATCGGTACTGTCAGAATTTCACAGGGGGCAGATGGGATATAAACTTGGAAACGAGTGATTTAGAGAATGACCTATATGCCTTCAAAGGACAATGCTAACCCTGGAGTAAAAGGACTTAGTGTTGTCCCTGGGAAAGGTAATATTTGCCTATGGAACTGGTAAAACAGCACGGACCTGATTAACATGGCATCAGCATTAGAAGATTTAGCAAATGTGAAGCCATGGGCACTCACGTGGACCCCAGTTATGCTTTCCTTTTTGTTGACTACATGGAACAGGCCATGTTCCCAGCTTACACTGGTATCACTCCCCAACTTTCTTTACGCTACATTGCCGACTGCATTGTGGTTGCTTCTAGCACTCATGCTGAGCTTGTCAACTTCATCAACTTTGCCTCTAACTTCCACCCTGCCCTCAAATTTACCTGGTCCATTTCCGACACCTCCCTCCCCTTTCTCAATCTCTCTGTCTCTATCTCTGTAGAGTTTATCTCCTGATATCTTTTACAAACCCATTGATTCTGACAGCTACCTGGACAATAGCTCTTCCCACCCTGTCACTTGCAAAAATGCTATCCCCTTCTTTCAGTTCCTCCATCTTTGCTGTATCTGCTCTCAGGATGAGGCTTTTAATTCCAGCATTAAGGACATATCTTCCTTCTTCAAAGAAAAGGGCTTTCCTTCCTCCACCATCAACACTGCCATCACCAGCATCTCTTTGGCATGCACGTCTGCTCTCACCCCATCAGGGATAGGGTTCCTCTTGTCCTCACCTATGACCCCAGTAACCTCTGTGTACAGCACATAATTCTCCGCAACCTCCCTACCTGCAAGTAGAATACCTGGCCCTACACCTCCTCCCTCACTATCATTTAGGGCCCTAAACAGTCCTTCACCTGGGAGTCTGTTGGGTCATATACTGTGCCCGGTGCTCTGAGTGTGGCCTCTTGTATATCTGTGAGACCCGATGTAGAGTGGGAGACTGCTTCGTCGAACACCTACGCTCTGTCTGCTAGAAAAAGCGGGATCTCCCAGTGGCAACCCACTTCAATTCATCTTCCTATTCTCAATCCGACATGTCAGTCCATGGCTTCTTTTACTGCCACCTTGAGGCCATGTTCAGGTTAGAACAGCAACACCTTATATTCTATCTGTGTAGCCTCCAACCTGATGGCTTGAATATCGATTTGTCAACCTTCTGGTAGTTGCACCCCCTTCACCATTCCCATTCCTGTTTCCCTTTCTCACCTCACCTCCTTGCCTGCCCATCAACTCCCTCTGGTGCTCCCTCACTTCCTTTTCTTCCAGGGTCTTTTACCCTCTCCTATCGGATCCATAAAACCACAAGACCATAAGGCATAGGAGCAGAATTAGGCCATCCGGCCCTTCCTTTTTTAATCTCCTCCTCAACCCCAGATCCTGGCTTTCTCCTTGTATCCTTTGATGCCACGTCCAATCAAGAACCGATCAAACTCTACCTTAAATACACCCAACGACCTGTCCTCCACAGCTGCATGTGGCAACAAATTCCACAAATTCGCCACCCTTTGACTAAAGAAATTTCTTTGCATCTCTGTTTTGAAAGGGTGCCCCTTTATTTTGAGGCTGTGCCCTCATGTCCTAGACTCTTCCACCATGGGAAACATCCTTTCCACATCTTCTCTGTCTAGGTGCTTCAACATTTGAAAAGTTTCAATGAGATCTCCCCTCATCCTTCTGAATTCCAGCGAGTACAGACCCAGAGTCATCAAACATTCGTTGTATGATACTCCTTCATTCCTGGAATCATCCTTGTGAACCTCCTCTGGACCCTCTCCACTGCCAGCACATCTTTTCTAAGATGAGGGGCCCAAACCTGTTCACAATACTCAAGGTGAGGCCTCACCAGTACCTTATAAAGCCTCAGCATCACATCCTTGCTCTTGTATTCTAGACCTCCTGAAATGAATGCTACCATGGCATTTGCCTTCCTCACCACTGACTGTACCAGTAAGTTAACCTTCAGGGTGTTCTGCAGGAGGACTCCCAAGTCCCTGTGCATCTCAGATACCTGGATTTTATCCCCGTTTAGAAAATAGTCCATACATTTATTTCTACTACGGAAGTGCAGGACCATGCATTTTCCAACATTGTATTTCATTTGCCACTTTCTTGCCCATTCTCCTAATCTGTCTAAGTCCTTCTGCAACCTACCTGTTTCCTCAACACTACCTGCCCCTCCACCAATCTTCATGTCATCTGCAAACTTGGCAACAAAGCAATCTATTCCATGATCTAAATCATTTATATACAGCATAAAAATAAGTGGTCCCAATACCAACTCCTGCAGAACACCACTAGTCACTGGCAGCCAACCAGAAAAGGATGTTTTTATTCCCACTCACTGCCTCCTACCAATCAGCCAGTCCACTAACCTTGTTAGTAACTTTCCTGTAATACCATGGACTCTTAACCTGGTAAGCAGCTTCATGTGTGGCATCTTGTCAAAGGCCTTCTGAAAGTCCAAATATACAAAATCCACTGCATTTCCTTAATCTATCCTACTCGTAATCTCCTCGAAGAATTCTAACAGGTTCGTCGGGCAGGATTTTCCCTGAAGGAAACCATGTTGACTTTGTACTATCTTGTCCTGTGGCACCAAGCACTCCATCACCTCATCCTTAACAATTGACTCTAACATCTTCCCAACCACTGAGGTCAGGCTAACTGGTCTATAATTTCCTTTCTGTAGCCTTCCTCCTTTCTTAAAGAGTGGAGTAACATTTCCAATTTTCCAGTTCTCTAAGACCTTACCAGAATCAAATGATTTTTGAAAGATCGTTACTAATGCCATCACAATCTCTCACACTACCTCTTTCAGAAACCTGGGATGAAGTTCCTCTGGTCCAGGTGACTGATGCACCTTTGGGTCTTTTAGCTTTTTGAGCACATTCTCTCTTGTATCAGTAACTGCAGCCACTTCTGTTCCTTCACACACTACAACATCAGGCATACTGCTAGTGTCTTCCACAGTGAAGAATGATGCAAAATATTCATTTAGTTCATCAGCCATCTCCTTGTCCCCAGTTATTATTTCTCCTGCCTCATTTTCTAGCAGTCCTATATCCATTCTCATTTCTTTTTTATTTTTAACATCCTTGAAAAATCTTTAACTATCCACTTTGATATTATTTGCTAGCTTGCTTTCATATTTCATCTTTTCCCTTCTAATGATTTTTTTCTAGCTGCTCCCTCTCTCCAGCACTTTCACCTATCAGCTTCCCAGCTCTTCACTTCAGCCCTCCCACTCTCTCTGTTTCACTTATTACCTACCACCGTGTACTTCTTCATCCCCCTTCCTCATCTTTAAACTTTCATCCTTTTTGCCAGGCCTGATGAAGAGTCTCGGCTTGAAGTGTCGACTGTTTACTGTTTACCATAGATGCTGCCTGGCCTGCTAAATTCTTCCAGCATTTTGTGTGTATTGCTATAAAGGTGCTTTGGTTGAAGCATAAGATTAAAGCTATTTTTTTCCAGATGAAACTTGACAGGAAATATACCTTCCCTTGCAAGTAAGTTAATAAATGACATAAATAATGTAATCCACTCTGAATTTGTTGTAGTTTGTCTCTGTATATTAGAAGACCTGGTTGAATGGTACATGACAGCATACAGGAGGGAGATAACAACAACCTCCTTCAGGAGAGGGAAACCAGAGATCCTCATCAGAGGGTCAGAGGTGGAGAGGGTTGGCAACTTAAAATTCCCAGTTTTTCATATTTCAGAAGACCTGTCCTAGACCCAGCACATAAGTACAATTGTGTAGAAAACACGGCAGCCACCTCCCCCTCGTACCCCATCTGTTACTTATTTTTATGCACACATTCTTTCTCTCACTCTCCTTTTTCTCCCTCTGTCCCTCTGAATATACCTCTTGCCCATCCTCTGGGTCCCCCCCCCGCCTTGTCTTTCTTCCCGGACCTCCTGTCCCATGATCCTCTCGTATCCCCTTTTGCCTATCACCTGTTCAGCTCTTGGCTCTATCCCTCCCCCTCCTGTCTTCTCCTATCATTTTGGATCTTCCCCTCCAACTTTCAAATCCCTTACTCACTCTTCCTTCAGTTAGTCCTGACGAAGGGTCTTGGCCTGAAACGTCGACTGCATCTCTTCCTACAGATGCTGCCTGGCCTGCTGCGTTCACCAGCAACCTTTATGTGTGTTGCTTGAATTTCCAGCATCTGCAGAATTCCTGTTGTTAGCACACCTATTTCCTTGGAAATCTGCAGACATTTGCATGACATCTAAATCTTTGAGAAATTTCTACAAATGTATGATGGAGAGAATACTGACTTACTACATCACAGCCTGGGATGGAACCACCAATGCCTTTGAATGCAAAATCCTACAAAAGGTGGTCAATTTGGCCCAGTCCATCATGGGTAAAACCCGTCCAACCATTGAGCACATCTACATGAAATACTGTCATAGGGAAGCAGGCTCCATTATCAGAGATCCCCACCATCCAGGTCATGCTGCTCCCTGATACCTGAGGACTCACACCACCAGGATGAAGAATAGTTACTATGCTTCAACCATCAGGCTCTTGAGTAAAAAGGGATAACTACACTCAATTACCACATCATTGAAATTTTCCTACAACCAATCACCTCATTTAAGGACTCTTTATCTCACTATCTCAGGTTCTCAATATTTATTGCTATTTATTTAAATGTGAATTTGCACAGCTTGTTGTCTTCTGCACTCTGGTTGATCCTTCACTGATTCTGTTATAGTTACTATTCTATAGATTTGCTGAGTGTGCCCACAAGAAAATGAATCTCAGGGTTGTGTATGGTAACATACATGTACTTTGATAATAAAATTTACTTTGGAATTTGAACTTCTTTACCACCTGTGTTACCACTTTCTGGAAATTATGGGCTTGGGCACCTAGATCTCTTTGTTCATCGACATTCCTTCGCGACTTACTATTTATTGTGTATATCCTACCTTTATTTGGCTTCTCAAAATCCAAGTTATTAGTGCATACAGCAAACAGCAAAGGTCTCATCACTGATCTCTGAGGTACACCTCTGGTCTCAGACTTTCAATGGGAAAAGCATCCTTCTAGCAATCCAATTTTGCATTCAATGAGCCAGTTTGTCTTGGAGTTAAGTGTCTTAACTTTCTGGACCACACAGGATCATATCAATTGTTTGCAATAGATTTTGACACCAGCAAACACAATTATGTTGTTTTGTAAACCAAGATGAAAGCATTTGATCAGGACAAAATGTTCAATATATTGTTAAACCATCACATATCTCTGTGTTAAATTCCTACAAATGCTGTTTACAGCTTTTTATAGCAATATATGTAATGTAAAGTTTCAAATGGTTTCCAGAATTGGTTCTGCCTACACTATTCATCAAAAGATGCTAATCCTGGTAAGATTTATAAACAGAAGAAACAGAAGATTCATTTGTAGCACACACAAAGTGCTGGGGGAACTCTGCAGGTCAGGCAGCACCTATGGAAATGAACCAACAGCCAACGTTTTGGGCCAACACCCTTCTTCAGGACTGGAAAGGAAGGGGGAATATGCCAGAATAAAAAGTTGGGGAGAGGGGAAGGAGGATAGCTAGAAGGTGATAGGTGAAACCTGGTGGGGGGGGGGATAGGTAAAGGGATGGAGAAGGAAGAACCTGATAGGAGAAGAGAGTAGACCATGGGAGAAAGGGAAGAAAGAAAGAGGGTCACCAGGGGAAGGTGATAGGCAGGTAAGAAGAGGTAAGAGGTAAGAGCCCTGCATGGGAATAGAAGAAGCAAGGTGGGAGAGGAATTTTTTTTAACCAGAAGAAGAAATCGATATTCATGCCATCAGGTTAGAGGCTACCCAGACGAAATATAAGGTGTTGTTCTTCTATCCTGAGGGTGGCCTAATCATGGCACAAGAGGGGACCATACACTGACAAGTCAGAATGGGAATGAGAATCGGAATTAAAATGTTTGATCACTGGGAAGATTCAATTCTCTTCTTTTCAATCTCAAGAACTGCTTCCATCTTAAAATGCTATAAATTTTATAAAATTTTGGTCTTTAATACTGGTCACAAACTCCTGAATTTCCAACTCTAAATCCTGGAACTCCCTCCTTAATTACATTGTGGGAGCAACTTCACTAGAGAGAATGCAATGAATCAAGTTGGCAGCCCACCAACAGCTTCAGGCTAAACGATGCCCAGATCCCAAAACATGAATTGAAATTGTTATCTGTAAATTCCTGTATAGAGTCTCCATGCACTTATTGCTCTTTTAACACTTCAACCATCAAGATCACAGAAATGCCCTGTGTACAGATTCAAAGCAGTAGACCACCTCACAATCCGTCCTCAATCTGCCCCATCTATGGAAGAGATCCGGTTTCCACATTGGCCTCACTACCCACCTCAGAACTAACAAAACTAGAGTGGTAGCAAGTCATCATCGATCCTGACTGACTTGATAAGAACATTTCTTAAACCTGCAACTTTTAAATACCTTTTAACTTTAAAATTTTCCCTGCTTGTGTGCACTAACAATTCCTGTTTCTCAGTTCTAAAGAATACAAAAGTGAATTCAGAAATAATTACCTGCAGGAGCCACCTATGACCAAAGTTTCATGAGAACAGTGTTGTTATGCAACCTGTTGGCACATTATTACCTTTTTATATATTTTCAGGGAACCAATGGTTGGAAAGAGGAGGTGTTTAAAAAGGTGTCATTATGAAAACATTTCAGCTTAACATTTCAAAATCAGTAAAATAGTAGGAAATCATGTGACAGTCTGATGTTGTAATCTAATATGAACGTCACATATTTTCTGAAGTTGTTGCATTCAGAAGAAGATATGAAGGACATATTAACAGAAAAATATAAAATGATGTTTAGCTTTACAAAGGAGCTTAGATTTATTTAAGTATAGCAAGGGTGTGGATGTCTTTACTGTCTCACAACAAAATAGTCGCAATAGGTTTTGATGGAATGCTACTGAAAGCAGCTCAAAGAGTGCACATTAACTCAAAGCATGGGAGTCCTTCAGCCCATCAAGTTGATGCCAGCTATTAAGCACCAATTTACATTAAATAATTCTATTCATTCACCCCAAGATACAGAACTACTAACCAACTTACAGGGGCAAATTAACCTACCAAATCTCAAACCTGTACGATAGAACATAGAAGATCCGCACATCCTGTCATTTATGTGCAGATCTCAGAGTTTTCTTAATGCCCCTACTACATTTGCCTCTACCATCACCCCTAGCAGGGCATTCCATGCACCCAGCTCTCTCTCTGTGTAAAGAACTTACCTCGGATATTCCTTTTATTCTTTCCACCAATCACCTTAAAATTAGGTTCCCTTGCAGTAGCCAGTTCCACCCTGGGAACAAAGTCTCTGGATATCTACTCTGTCTATGACTTCTATCATTTTATATACCTCTATCAGATCACCTCTCATCCTCTTTCCCTCTAAAGAGAAGATCCCCAGATCACTCAACCTATAAGACATGCTCTCTAGTTCAGTCACCCTCTCTAAAACTTTCACATCCTTCCTAGGATGAGGCGACCAGAACTGAATACAATATTCCAAGTAACGTAAACATGAGGAATTCTGCAGATGCTGGAAGTTCAAGCAACACATATCAAAGTTGCGAGTGAACGCAGCAGGCCAGGCAGTATCTCTAGGAAGAGGTACAGTCGACGTTTCGGGCCGAGACCCTTCGTCAGGACTAACTGAAAGAAGAGCTAGTAAGAAATTTGAAAGTGGGAGGGGGAGGGGGAGATCCAAAATGATAGAAGACAGGAGGGCGAGGGATGGAGCCAAGAGCTGGACAGTTGATTAGCAAAAGGTATGTGAGAGGATCATGGGACAGGAGGCCCAGGGAGAAAGAAAAGGGGGAGGGGGGGAAAAACCAGAGGATGGACAAGGGGTATAGTAAGAGGGACAGAGGGAAAAAACGGAGAGAGAAAGAATGTGTGTATATAAATAGATAACGGATGGGGTATGAGTGTGGCTTCATCTTTACAGTAGAGGAGGCCGTGGATGGATATATCAGAATGGGAATGGGACATGGAATTAAAATGTGTGGCCACTGGGCCACTATCCACGGCCTCCTCTACTGTAAAGACGAATCCACACTCAGGTTGGAGGAACAACACCTTAACTTCCGTCTGGATAGCCTCCAACCTGATGGCATGAACATTGACTTCTCAAACTTCCACTAATGCCCCACCTCCCCCTCGTACCCCATCTGTTATTTATTTATATACACACATTCTCTCTCTCTCCTTTTTTTCCCTCTGTCCCTCTCACTATACCCCTTGCCCATCCTCTGGGTTTTCCCCCCCTCCCCCTTTTCTTTCTCCCTGGGCCTCCTGTCCCATGATCCTCTCCATATCCCTTTTGCCAATCAACTGTCCAGCTCTTGGCTCCATCCCTCCCCCTCCTGTCTTCTCCTATCATTTTGGATCTCTCCCTCCCCCTCCCACTTTCAAATCTCTTACTAACTCTTCCTTCAGTTAGTCCTGACGAAGGGTCTCGCCCCGAAACGTCGACTGGACAATATTCCAAGTGTAGTCTAATCAGAGTTTTATAGAGCTGAAATATTACCTCATTGCTCTTGAACTCAATCCCCCAACTAATGAAGACCAACACACCATATGCTTCTTAACCACCATGTTAACTTATCCAGCAACTTTGTGCGTTCTACGGATGTGGACTCAAGATCCCCCTTTTCTGACACCTGCCCAAGAATCCTACCATTAACCCTGTATTCTGCCTTCAAAATCAACCTTCCAAAATGAATTACTTCACGTTTCTCCGAGTTCAACTCCAACTGCCTCTTCTCAGACCAGCTCCTCATCCTTTCAATGTCCTGATGCAACCTACAGCAACTCTTCACACTATCCATACTTAACTTCGTGTCTCCTCAAACTCACTAACTCACTCTTCCACTTCCTCATCCAAGTAATCGATAAAAATGACAAAGAGCAAGGGTCCCAGAACAGATCCCTTTAGGTCACCACTGGTCACTGATCTCCAGGCAGAATATTCCCCATCTACTACCACTTTTATGGGCAAGCCAATTCTTTACCCACACAACCAGGTTTCCCTGGATCTCATGCCTCCTGACTTTCTGACAGAGCCTACCATATGGAAACTTACCAAATACCTTAGTTAAGTCCTAGTACTCCACAACTATTGCTCCACCAGGTACAAGGAATCTGGAGTGCCTGGAAGAAATTGATGCAGTCACAGGGAGAATATGCAAATTCCACACAGGCTGCACCCAATGTCAGACTGAACTCAGTTTTCTGGAGCTACAAGGTAGCAGCTCTGCCAACTATATCACTGTGGGCATTCTTTGAAAGCACAGATGTTTAAAATGTGTTTTATTTTTAAGTTTGTTTTGCAAATGCTAACTCTTAGGGTTTCTTCAGCAAAGTTATGGTAGTAGGATCATTTCCTGGGATAGTAAGCTCTTTATAGGTGAGCAATTATTTGCTTACGTTAGTCTAGGCATTCTCCCATTGGCAAAATGAATTCATATATCATCACCACATCAAAATAAACAGTTTGACTGAAAAATTGGACAGCCTCCAAATGGATGAAATAGCTTGGCAACCAAACTGAAAATAATAAACCATTTAAGATATGACGATTAGGTCAGAGTAAGTAAGAAGTATAGCAAGTTAGGTGTTAGCCATGGCTTAATGGGAATAAACCAATCTCCATGTCTAAAGTCTGTGAGTTCAAATTGTAATCCAGGCACCTACTGAGCCATAGACCAGTACAGCACAGATTCAGCTCTTCAGCCCAATCAGTCCATGCTATCCACAGTGCTCACCCAGCTAGTCCCAATTTCCTGTGTTTGGGGCAAACCCCTCTAAGCCCTGTCCTTCTATCTATCTGTCCAAGTACTTCTTGACTGATAAAATGGTGCTTGTCACAACAACTTTCTCTTGCAGCTTATACTCACCACCTTCTGTGTGAAAAGGTTTCCCCTCAGGTCCTCTTCAAATCTTTCCCCTCTTGAGCTAAATTAATGCCACGTAACTTTGGACTCATCTACCCTGGCAAAAAGACTGTTACCATCCACTTTATCTATGCCTCTCATAATTTTAAATATTTCTCTAAGGTCTCTCCTCATTCTCTTCCAGTTTAAGATGGTGCTACGGAGGTCAGGTGACTGCTTACTGATAGTTCAAAAGAGACGGTGTTCAATTCGCTAGAGCTGGTGTCGATGTCAGAGATAGAGTTGGAGCGAACGATTCGGAGAGCTGTTGAGGCAGAGGACCTTCGCTGTCCATCCACCTAATTCAGCACCAAGCCAACTTATAAAGGTTGAGAATGGCCTCGGGTTAGGTGGCAAGGTATCATTGTGCAGGGCCTGGGTCCTAGTGTTTGGCACAATCAGGTAATTGGACAATTTAAATGCTAGCCTAGAGAGACTGGAAAGGCCAGATGTCAGGACTCAAGGCGAGGGTCCAAAGAAAGGAGAAGAGAGGGGAGGTGATGGGAGGAAGGGGGAGGGTAGGAGAGGAGAGGGAGAGAAAGTTGCTAAGAGTTATCAGAGTGATAAGTTCCAGAATTCAATCTTAAGTCTATAAGGCCACAACATGTGCAAGAGAGAGATACCTTGTGTAAGCAGATAGCTCCAGGAGCACCTCACCATTCATCATGAGCAGTTCCTGTACATGAGTGAAAAGAGATGAAATGTGGGAGCAGGATACTATCCTTCAAGTGCAGTGGCACTACGCCTATCGAGTCACTTTCAAAGACTCTACAACTCATTTAATATTTATTCTTTATTTATTTATCATACTTATACTTATTTGCTTTTTTTTGTTTTCTATTTGTACAGTTTGTTATCTTTTGCACATTGGTCATCCATTCTATTGCGGGTGGTTTTCATTGATTATCTTGTTTCTTGTACTTACTGTGAATGCCCACAAGAAAATGAATCTCAGGGTTGCATATGGTGACATATATACATACTTTGAAAATAAATTTACTTTGAACTTTGATCTATAAGCCGATTTTTTTCTTCTAAAGGAGCAGGAACAGGTTCACTCACTCGGACACCTCTCTGTCAAGAGCATTATTAACCTGGCTGCTGATGCTCGGGGGAGAATTTTGGTATGGACCTCTCAGTTCACTATAACCTCCTGCTAGGGCGTTATACTCCTGCAGTCACCCAGGGAAAGACAAAATCTCTGTAAATCAAGGTGTGTCAGCTGCTTCTGCCCTAGGACCATGCAGACTGGGGCAGAATTATCCAATTTACCTCCTGGGAGCCCGCCTAGTCTGCAGGCTGGAGACACTGTATTCTGTTCTTGCACTGTAATGGGCACTTTGGAAAGCTAACCATTTTCCAGTAGGTGTTGGAGTTGCCTTGTGAAATCTAAGAGGCTCATCATCGAGTGAGCACATGACACAACATAGGGAAAGTCAGCAGGATCCTGCACAGCCGATAACTCTTCTGTCACAAAAGTCGATATTTGCTTTGGGTACCTGGAATGTGACAACCATGTACCAGGCAGGAAAATCCATCATCATAGAATGGATATCAAGATTCCTATCAAGGAAATCCAAAATCAGAATTCTCAACTCAAATGTTAATGCAGTGCGCTGATATGGCTCTGAAACCTGGAGAACAACAAAGCATACACGACAAAAACTGTAGGCTTTCATCAACCAGTCCCTGAGAGGGACCCTAAGCATCAGATGGACTGACAAAGTAACCAACCAGACACTGTGGGAAAACACCAATCCATACAGATAAAATACACAAATGGAGGTGGATTGGCCCTACCTTGAGGAAACCAACTAACATCACTAGGCAGGCACTAAAATAGAATCCCCAAAGAAAGAGAAAAAGGGATGTGTAAAGAACACATGGAGAAGAGACATTGAGGCTGAAATTAGATGATAGGGACACTCCTGGTCCTCCCTTGAGAAATTGGCTCAGAAGAGAGGATGATGGAAAAAGGAAATCATGATGGCCAACAGTGCCTATATACACCCCCCTTAGAAATCTTTATGTTGGTTTTACAACATTGAATCACAGTGGATTTAATTTGGCTTTTTTGACATTGTTCACCAGAAAAAAACTCTTTTGTGTCAAAGTGAAAACAGATCTCTACAAAGTGATCGAAATTAATTATAAACATAAAACACAAAACAATTGATTGCATGAGAATTAAACCCTTAACCCCCTTTAATATGACACAACAATTTATCACTGGTGCAGCCATTTGGTTTTAGAAGTCACATAATCAGTTAAATAGAGACAAGCAACACACATCAAAGTTGCTGGTGAACACAGCAGGCCAAGCAGCATCTATAGGAAGAGGCGCAGTCAACGTTTCAGGCCGAGACCCTGAAACGTCGACTGCGCCTCTTCCTATAGATGCTGCTTGGCCTGCTGCGTTCACCAGCAACTTTGATGTATGTTGCTTGAATTTCCAGCATCTGCAGAATTCCTGTTGTTTGCAGTTAAATAGAGATCTGTCTTTGGAGACTTGTGTGCAGTCAAGGAGTTTCAATTGATTGTAGTAAAAATATACCTGTATCTGGAAGGTCCAACTGGTGGTGAGTCAATATCCCGTCCAAAAATACAACATGAAGACAAAAGAACACTCCAAGCAATTCTGCAAAAATGTTAGTGAAAAACTCAAGTCAGGATTTGGATATAAGAAAATTTCGAAGTCACTGAATATCCCTTGGAGGACAGTTAAGTCAATCATCAAGAAACTGAAAGAATATGGCACAGAGGTAAAGTTGCTTAGAGCAGGCCGTCCTCAAAAACTGAATGACTGTGCAAGAAGGGGATTAGTGAGGGAGGCCACCAAGAGACCTAGGACAACTCTGGAGGAGTTACAAGCTTCAGTGGCTGAGATGGGAGAGACGGCACAAAGGACCTGGGTGCTTCACCAATCACAGCTTTATATAAAACCATAAGGCCATAAGATATAGAAGCAGAAGTAGGCCATTCAGCCCATTGAGTCTGCTCTGCCGTTCAATCATGGGCTGATCCAATTCTTCCAGTCATTCCTGCCTTCTCCCCATACCCTTTGATGCCCTGGCTAATCAAGAACCTATCTATCTCTGCCTTAAATGCACTCAGTGACTTGGCCTCCACACCTGCTCATGACAATAAATTCCACAGATTTACCACCTTCTGACTAAAATAATTTCTCCACATCTCTGTTCTAAATGGATGTCCTTCAATCCCAAGTCATGCCCTCTTGTCCTAGACTCCCCTACCATGGGAATTAACTTTGCCATATCTAATCTGTTCAGGCCGTTTAACACCTGGAAGGTTTTGATGAGATCCCCCCTCATTGTCCTGAACTCCAGGGAATACAGCCCAAGAGCTGCCAGACGTTCCTCATACGGTAACCCTTTCATTCCTGGAATCATTCTCGTGAATCTTCTCTGAACCCTCTCCAATGTCAGTATTTCCTTTCTAAAGTAAGGAGCCCAAAACTGCACACAATACTCCAAGTGTGGTCTCATGAATGCCTTATAGCCCCTCAACATCACATCCCTGCTCTTATATTCTATGCCTCCAGAAATGAATGCCAACATTACATTCGCCTTCTTCACCACCGACTCAACCTGGAAGTTAACTTTGAGGGTATCCTGCACAAGGACTCCCAAGTCCCTTTGCATCTCTGCATTTTGAATTCTCTCCCCATCGAAATAATAGTCTGCCCATTTATTTCTTCCACCAAAGTGCATGATCATACACTTTCCAACATTGTATTTCATTGGCCACTTCTTTGCCCATTCCCCTAAACTATCTAGGTCTCTCTGCACGCTCTCTGTTTCCTCAACACTACCCGCTCCTCCACCTCTCTTGGTATCATCGGCAAATTTAGCCACAAATTCATTAATCCTACAGTCCAAATCATTGACATATATTGTAAAAAGTTGCGGTCCCAACACCGACCCCTGTGGAATTCCACAGGTAACTGGCAGCCAGCTAGAATAGGATCACTTTATTCCCACTTCTGTTTTCTGTCGATCAGCCAATGCTCCGCTCATGTTAGTAACTTCCCTGTAATTCCATGGGTTCTTATCTTGCTAAGCAGCCTCATATGCGGCACCTTGTCAAAGGTCTTCTGAAAATCCAAGTAGACCACATCTACTGCATTTCCTTTGTCTACCCTGCTTGTTATTTTCTCAAAAAATTGCAGTAGGATAGTCAGGCAGGATTTTCCTTTCAGGAAACCATGCTGGCTTTGGCCTATCTTGTCATGTGCCTCCAGGTACTCTGTAATCTCATCCTTAACAATCGATTCCAACAACTTCCCAACCACTGATGTCAGGCTAATAGATCTATAGTTTCCTTTCTGCTGCCTCCCACCCGTCTTAAATAGCAGAGTTACATTTACAATTTTCCAGTCATCCGGTACAATGCCAGAATCTATCGACTCTTGAAAGACCATTGTTAATACCTCCACAATCTCTCCAGCTACCTCCTTCAGAACCCGAGGGTGCATTTCATCAGGTCCAGGAGATTTATCCACCTCAGACCATTAAGCTTCCTGAGCACCTTCTCAGTCGTACTTTTTACTGCACATACTTCACTTCCCTGACACTCATGAATGTCCGATATACTGCAGATGCCTTCCACTGTGAAGACTGTTGCAAAATATGCATTTAGTTTTTCTTCCATCTCTGTGTCTCAAATTACAATATCTCCAGCGTCATTTTCTATTGGTCCTATATCTACCCTCAACTTTCTTTTATCCTTTATATACTTAAAAAAGCTTTTAGTATCTTCTTTGATATTAGATGCCAGCTTCCTTTCATTATTCATCTTTTCATTCCTAATGACCTTCTTAGTTTCCTTCTGCAAATTTTTAAAAGCTTCCCAATCCTCTATCTTCTTACTAGCTTTGGCTTCCTTGTATGTCCTCTCTTTTGCTTTTGTTTTGGCTCTGACTTCACTTGTCAGCCACAGTAGTGTCCTTCTGCCATTCAAAACTTCCTTCTTATTTGGAATATATCTGTCTTCCGTCATTTTTCGCAGAAACCCCAGCCATTGCTGCTCTGCTTTCCTTCCTGCTAGTGTCCCTTTCCAGTCAACCTTAGCCAGTTCCCCTCTCATGTCATTGTAATTTCCTTTATTCCACTGAAATACCAACACATTGGAATTTAGTTTCTCCTTCTCAAATTTCAAAGTGAACTTGATCATATTGTGATCACTGTTCCCTAAGGGTTCCGTAACCTTAAGTTCTCTTATCACCTCTGGATCATTGCACAACACCCAATCCAGTACAGCCGTTCCCCTAGTGGGCTCAACAACAAACTGTTCTAAAAAGCCATCCCTTAGCGTAGACATTCTACAAATTCTCTCTCTTGAGGTCCAGTACTGGCCTGGTTTTCCCAATCCACTTTCATGTTAAAATCCCCAATGATTATCATGACATTGTCCTTCTAACACACCTTTTCTATCTCCTGCTGTAATTTGTAATCCACATCCTGTCTGCTGTTTGGAGGCCTGTGTACAACTGCCATTCGGGTCCTTTTACCTTTGCCATTTCTTAACTCAACCCAAAGAAACTCTACATCTTCTATGTCATTTCTTTCTAATGATTTAATGTTATTTCTTATACACAGGTCCACACCACCCCTTCTGCCTACTAACCTATCTTTCTTGGATATTCAACTCCCGATGGCAGCCATCCTTTAGCCAAGTTTCAAAGATGGCCATAACATCATACTTGCCAATCTGTAGCTGAATTTCAAGATCATCCATTTTATTTTTTACGCTGCGTGCATTCAAATACAACACTTTCAGTACAGTGTTTGTTGCTTTCTGTTTTAACTGCACCACACCTCTATTGCCCTGTAACTCATCCCACTGGCTGTGATTATGCCTCATCTCCTGCCTGCCCTTTCTATCATCTCTGTTGCATGCTATCTTTGATTTATTTCTGTTTTCCCCTTCCTCAGCCCTCACTTCAGTTCCCATCCCCCTGCCAAATTAGTTTACACTCTCCGTAACAGCTCTATTAAGCCCGCCTGCAAGGATATTGGACCCCTTTGGGTTCAAGTGTAACCTTTTTGTACAGGTCATACCTCCCCCAGAAGATGCCCCAATGATCTAGGAACCTGAAGCCCTGCCCCCTACAGCAGTCGCTCAGCCACGCATTAATATGCCTGATCATGCTATTCTTGGGCCCATTAGCTCGTGGCACAGACACCAATCCCAAGATTACCAACCTGGATGTCCTGCTTTTCAGCTTCCTACCCAACTCCCTGAATTGTCTCTTCAGGACCTCCTCCCTTTTTCTACCCATGTCATTGGTACCAACGTATACCAAGACTTCTGGCTGTTCACCCTCTCCCTTCAGAATACTCTGCACCCGATCTGAGACATCCTGTACCCTGGCACCGGGGAGGCAACACACCATGCGGGTATCTCTATCAGGCTGACAGAACCTCCTGTCTGTTCCTCTCAATATGGAATTCCCTATGACTAACACATTTCTCATCTTCTTTTCCACCTTCTGCACCATGGAACCAGGCTCAGTGCCAGAGACCCGATCGCCGTGGTCAGCTTCTGTCAGGTCACCCCCCACCCCCACCCCCAACAGCTTCCAAAACGAGAATACGATTACTAAGGGAGAAGGCCACAGGGGTGCTCTCTACTATCTGAGCTCTTCCCATCCCTTCCCTGATAGTCACCCACTTACCTAACTCCTGCAGCCTCGGGGTGACTAACTCCTTGTAGCTCTTATCTGTCTCCTGCTCACTTTCCCTAATAAACTGTAGATCATCAAGCCGCAGCTCCAGATCCCTAACATGGTCTATCAGGAGCTGCATCTCAGTGCACCTGATGCAGATATGGCCATCTGGGAGACTGGAAGATTCCCAGGATTCCCACTTCTGACACCCAGAGCAAAGTTCTAACCCTACAGACATTCCTCTAAAACAAACAGGAAAGTAACTGGTCCACTCATCCACTTACCTCGCCAAAGCCCGAGAGTGGCAATCAGAAAGCCACTGTTGAAAATAACTCACATGAAATCTTGGCTAGTGTTTGCCAGAAGCCATGTGGGAGACTCTGAAGTCTCTATGAACATGTGGGAGGAAGAAATTTCTATGGTCTGATGAAAGCAAAATTGAACTTTCTGGCCATCAGACTAAATGTTATGTTTGGTGTAAACCAAACACCATACATCATCAAAAACACACCATCCCTACCATGAGGCACGGTGGTGACTGCATCATGCTGTGGGGATCCTTCACTGCAGCAGGCCATGGAAGGCTTGTGAAGGTAAAGGGTAAAGTGAATGCAGCAAAACACAGAGAAATCCTGGAGGAAAACCTGATGCAGTCTGCAAGAGAACTGCAACTTGGGAAAAGATTTGTTTTCCAGCAAGACATTGACCCCAAGCATAAAGCCGAAGCTACACAGGAATGGCTTAAAAACAACAAAGTTAATGTCATGGAGTGGCCAAGTCAGAGTCCAGACCTCAATCCAATTGAGAATCTGTGGCTGGACTTGAAAAGAGCTGTTCACTCACGATCCCCATGTAATCTGTCAGAGCTTGAGCAGTTTTGTAAAGAAGAAAGGGGAAAAATTGCAGTGTCCAGATATGCAAAGCTGATAGAGACCTATTCACACAGACTCAAGGCCATAATTGCTGCCAAAGGTACATCTACAAAATACTGACTTGAAGGGACTTCGGTAATCAATTATTTTGTGTTTCATATTTGGAATTAATTTAGATCACTTTGTAGAGATCTGTTTTCACTTTGACACAAAAGTCTTTTTCTGTTGATCACTGTCAAAAAAGCCAAATTAAATCCACTGTGATTCAAAGTTGTAAAACAATAAAACATGAAAACTTCCTCGGGGTGAATACTTTTTACAGGCACTGTACGCTCCGTCGGGAGCTAAGGGCCTTAGACGATACTTGTGAAATCTCATGTTGACAGGAGAACAGTCATTCATATGGCATTTAACTAGAGAATACTGCAAGCTGCATACCGTGTGTTTCTGTTACAGCAAACCAAGGCATTTTTTTTACATCTAGGAACTCCAATTTGCAATATCAGTAATTGGCTTTGCATGTACGATGCTGGGAAAACATCTAATTTTGCTTTTTCTTCAGAAATGATCGTAAACACAATTCAATCTTTGTAAAATATTTTACCAGGTACACAGTACTGTTGCAAAGAATGGGGCGAACCCAAAAGCAGGACACTGGCACGGAGATTGAGTTAGGATGCAGACGAGGGTGTGAGAGTGGCTGGAGCTGAACGGCAAACAGGAGGGAGAACAGGAAAGCAGGAGGCAGGCAGAACTTATCTTGACATGGTGTTGCTGGCGCTGGACAGCAAACATGAGGCAGGCGGCAGGCAAAACTTATCTTCACACGGAGCGTAGAAAGGCAAGCAGTAGACAATACTTTTCTTGACACGGAGATACAGAGTTACACAGGTATTCCTCGGTACTGAAGTAAAACTTAGAATCCTTATCTTGACATGGAGAGACAGAGTTACCCAGGTAAACCTTGGTACTGAAGTAAAACTTAGAATACAGAATCCTAAGCGGACAGGAACGTTAATTACCACACTGGCTAAACAACTATCTGGCAACAAGTGGATGCAAAGCCGGGGTTTTTATGCTGCAGGTCTTGATGAGAACCAGGTGCGCCACCATGAAAGGGAATTAGGAGAAAATGGGGAATTAACGGTCAGGAACGTGGCAAGTACCAAAAATTCTAGGACCAAGAGATTTAATTCCTTGCCATTTTGTCCTTGTTTAAGCCTAGACTGTGAATGATGATTTCAGTAATTCTTATGAAATCCAAACTGAGCCTTAGTTATCAGCTTGCTCACTAGCGTTAGTCAATATCTTCTATCAACCCTGATGACTGAGACTGTACAAGTGGGGTAATAATAAGTTTCGTATGGGCCCCCAAATCCTAAGAACTTTCTACAGGGGCACCATTGAGAACATCCTGACTGGCTGCATCACTGCCTGGTATGGGAACTGTACCTCCGTTAATTGCAGGACTCTGCAGAGAGTGGTGTGACAGCCCAGCGCATCTGTAGTTGTGAACTTCCCGTGATTCAGGACATTTACAAGGACAGGTGTGTAAAAAGGGCCTGTACGTTCATTGGGCACCCAAGCCATCCCAACCACAATCTATTACAGCTGCTACCATCCAGGAAGTGGTACTGCAGCATTAAAGCCAGAACCAACAGGCTCCAGGACAGCTTCTTCCACCAGGCCATCAAACTGATGAACTCACACTGACTTGAGTGTACTTTATATTACATTGACTGTTCTATTTATTATAAGTTACTATGATTGCACATTGCACATTTAGATGGAGACATAAAATAAAGATTTTTACCCCTCATGTATGTAAAGGGTATAAGAAATAAAGTCAATTCAATTCAATTAATTGGATTGTATTGTCCTTTCTTGAGTAGTGCGCAGTTGGGCAAATTGCCACACTTGAAGATGAAATGCTTTTCTAGAACTTTTATTTGGATTCCTTTTGTCCAGTGTTGAGCGGTGCATTGTGTTCTGTTCTCTGGTATTTCCGTGCATTGTAACACTTGAGTATCATGCACATTCATCAGGATTCACAATTTACTAACCTTAACCCTAATCCATATGTCTTTTGGGAGAAAGCTGGAGCACCAGGAGAAAATCCAAACATCACAAGGAGAACATACGAACTCCTTACAGATAGCAGTAGAAATTGAACCCTGATCGCTGATCGATGGGACTGTAAAGCAATGCGCTAACTCATGTATTGCTGTGCTGCCTAACATTCCATTAGGTAGGACTTCTCCTTTTAGTTGATTGTGATAAATAAAATTAACCTTTTCAACTGCTATTTGACAGACATAATTATCTTAAATATGTAGTACACTTTATTAAACAGCTGCAGTGCTTGTCCTTTAGCAAGCTGCACTAAATGGCAGAACTGCATCATTGTACGTATTTATAGATTATTGCATCCAGAATGAAGTTGTGCATGAGGAAAAGGGAAACAGAGATAAAGTTAAATAAAGCAGCAAGAACAATATTAAGTTTATTTTTTGAATTATACTCTTTCCTGATGAAAATTATTTTCATAGCAATTAGCTGTTAACACTAACCTGGCACTAATTCACAATTTCTGAGAAGAATCACGGTGAAGAAAATTATGGGGGAATTTTTTTCTACAATATAAGGGAAAAGAATGAAAAATGGAATCTCTGAAACAATTTTTTCTATTAAACTGATTTTTTCATTACCTTCTGTCATGACTTGGTTGCATTCAAGTTTTATTAGTTCTGCCTTAGTGCCTTCCACTGGTGGGTTGAGTGGAGCTTTATGGAGCAGATGGTGAGCAAATTTGTTGCTCATGAACTCCATATGCTCCCACTGTATGCCCTCCAGTGTCTCTGCACTTTCCTGTATTCCTTTATTTTGGCTGCCAATGCCCCAGGATTTTGCATGAGTGCAGAAAGACACCCCTAAAGTGTTTCCTCTGTCAGGTAGGTTTGCAGCTGGAGCTAGTGTCAGCAATACGAGTACATTTCCTGCTTCCATTAAACTCATCAGGTTCACCAGAAAAAAGTATGTAAACAAAAGTGAAATTAAATCCACTTAGGTATTAATAACTTAAGAAAAAAAATTTCAGAGATCCCATTTTGCATTCTTTTCCCTTGATTGTAGAAAAAATTCCACCTTGATTTTCTTCACCTTGATTCTTTTTAGAAAAGGTGAATTAGTTCCATGTTGGTGTTAATGACCTCCCTGGGGGAAGCGACAGTGACAATAAGTCTGGCCCTGTGGCTCAGAAGGGGAGGGAACTGAGGAGGATGGTAGCAGTAATAGGTGACTCTACAGTCAGGGGGACAGATAGGCAATTCTGTGGACGCGAAAATGAAACATGTTGATAGTTTGCCTCCCAGTTACCAGGGTCCGCAATGTTTCCGAACGCATCCACGATATCCTGGCAAGGAAAGGTGAGCAGTCAGAAGTCATGTTAGATGTTGGTACCAACGATATAGGTTGAAAAAGAGAGGAGGTCCTGAAAAGGATACAGGAAGTTAGGAAGGAAGCTGAGATGCAAGACATCAAGGGTAGTAATCTCAGGATTGCTGCCTGTGCCACGCGACACTGAGTATGGGGATAGAATGAGGTGGCAGATAAATGTGTGGCTGAAGAATTGGAGCAGGGGACAGGGATTCATATTTCTGGATCACTGGGACCTCTTCTGGGGCAGGTGGGACCTGTACAAAAGGGACAGGTTGCACTTGAATCTGAGAGGTCCAATATTCTTGTGGGGATGTTTACAAAAGCTGTTGAAAGTGATTTAAACTAATATGGCAGGGGGGATAGGAACCTGTATGACAGAGCTGAAGATGAGCCAGCAGGGTTACAAGCAGATTATGATTGCAACATGAACGTAAGGAAGGACAAGTCAATGGCTGGGTACAAATGCAGACAGTACAAAGGGTTAAATTGTACCACAGAGGCAAAATTCAAAACGGCAAAGAATGCAGGACTGAAGGCATACTTAAATGTGTGTAGCATTCGGAATAAGGTGGATGAACTTGTGGCACAATTAGAGATTGGTGGGTATGACATTTGTGGGCATCACTGAGTCGTGCCTGAAAGAAGGTCACAGTTGGGAGATTAACATCAAAGGATATACTTTGTATCGAAAGGACAGGCAAGAAGGCATAGGTGGTGGTGTGGCCCTGTTGGTAAGAGATGGAATTACATCTTTAGAAACAGGTAACATAGAGTCAAAGAATGTAGAATCTTTATGGGTGGAGTATAGTAACTGCAAGGGTATAAAAAACACTATGGGAATCATATATAGTAGCCAAAATGTGGGGCTGAGATTGCAAAGGAAGCTAGAAAAGATTCAAAATTCAAGATTCAAGATTCAAAAAACTTTATTGTCATTCTAACCGTACATCAGCTCTGCAGGGCAGAATGAGACAGCGTTTCCCAGGAGCAGTGTAATGACACAATTGTAATGGGGGACTTCAATATACAAGCGTATTAGGAAAATCAGCTTGGTGTCAGATTGCAAGAGAGAGACTTTGTTGAATGCCTATTAGATGGCTTTTTACAGCAGTTTGTATTTGAGCCTACTCAGGGAAAGGCTACCTTAGATTGGTTGTTGTGTAATAACCTAGATCTTATTAGGGAGCTTAATGTAAAGGAAACATACTACAATTTGAGAGGGAGAATCGTACATAAGTCACATGTATCTGTATCACAAAAGAATAAAGAAAATTACAGGGGCATGAGAGAGGAGCTTGCCCAAGAGGATTGGAGGAGGATACTGGCAAAGGTGATGGCAGAGGAGAAATGGCTGAAGTTTCTGGGAATAGATCACAAGACACAGGATAGATTTGTCCCACAGAGGAAGAAGATCTCAAATGGCAGGGGTAGGCAACTGTGGCTGACAAAGGAAGTTAAGGACTGCATAAAAGTGAAGGAAAGGGCACATAAGGTAGTAAAGGTGAGTGGAAAGTTGGATGATTAGAAAGCTTTTAAAATCCAAGAAAATCCAATTAAAAAAGCGATAAGAAGGAAAAAATGAAATATGAGGGCAAACTAGCCAACAATATAAAGCAGGATACTAAAAGTTTTTTCAGTTACATAAACAGTGAAAGGGAGGTGAGAGTTGATATTGAACCACTGGAAAATGATGCTGGTGAGGTAGCAACAGGGGACAAAGAAACAGCAGATGAACTTAATGAGTACTTGGCATGAGTCTTCACTGTGGAAGACACTAACAGTGTGCCAGAGGTCTGTGAGTGTCAGGCAGCAGGAGTGCATGCCATTGTTATTGCAAAGGAAGAAGTTTTTTTTTAATTTATTAATTTATGTGATGTGGGTGTTGCCAGCTAAGCCACCATTTATTGCCCATCCCTAGTTGCTCTTGAGAAGGTGGTGATGAGCTGCCTTCCTGAACCACTGCAGACCCTGAGGTGTAGGTGCAGCCACGCTGCTTTTAGGGAAGGATTTCCATAATTTTGACCCAACGACAATGAAGGGACAGAGATATGTTTTCAAGTCAGGATGGAGAGTGACTTGGAAAGGGATTTAAAAGTGCCGGTGTTCCCAGGTATCTACTGTCCTTCTAGATAGCAGTGGTCGTGGATCTGGAAGGTGCTGCCTTAGGAACTTTGGTGTCTTGTTGCAGTGCATCTTGCAGACAGCTGCAACTGTTTGTCGATGGTGGAGGCTTGCGGAAGGGGTACTAATCAAGTGAGCTGCCTTGTACTGGATGGTGTCAAGCTTCTTGAGTGTTGATGGGACTGCACTCATCCAGGCAAATGGCGAGTATTCCATTACACTCCTGACCTGAGCCTTGTGGACAGGCTTTGGGGAGTCAGGAGGTGAGTTACACGCTGCAGGATTGCTAGCCTTTGACCTGCTCTGGTAGCCACAGTGTTTATATGGCTAGTGTGAGGCAAACTCAAAAGTCTTAAGGTAGATAAGACACCTGGACCAAATAGACTACATCCTAGAATACTGAGAGAGGCTGCTGAAGAGATTACCAATGCCTTAGTCATGATCTTTCAAGAATCACTTGATTCTGGCATGGTCCTGAAGGACTGGAAAATTACAAATGTCACTCCACTCTTTAAGAAGGGAGGAAGGCAAAAGAAAATAAATTATAGGCCAGTTAGCCTAGCCTCAGTGTTTGGACAAGTATTGGAGTCTATTATTAAGGATGAGGTTTCGGGGTACTTGGAAAATAATGATCAGGTCAAAGTCAGCATGCTTCTATAAAGAGAAATCCTGCCTGACAAATCTTCATAGTTATTCGAAAAAGCCTCAAGCAGGGTGGAAAAAGGAGAGTCAGTGGATGTTACTTACTTGGATTTTCAGAAGGCATTTGATAAGGTGCCACACGTGAGGCTGCTTAACAAGAAAATGTCCTATGGCGTTACAGGAAAGACCTTGGTATGGATAGAGGAATGGCTGACAGGCAGGAGGCAGCAAGAGGGAATAAAGGGGGCCTTTTCTGGTGGGATGCCAGTGACTAGTGGTGTTCCTCAGGGGTCAGTATTGGGACCGCTACTTTTCACATTGTTTGTCAGTGATTTAGATAATGGAATTAATGGCTTTGTGGCAATGCTTACAGATGATGTAGTGATAGGTGGAGGGGAAAATAGTGCTGAGGAACAAATGTGATTGCAGCAGGACTTAGACAAATTGGAATGATGGGCAAAAAAGTGCTAGAAGGAATACAGTGTTGGGAAATGTACAATTATGCATATTGATAAAAGGAACAATAATGTGGACTATGATCTGAATGGGGAGAATATTCAAACATCAGAGGTGCAGGGGGACTTAGAAGTCCTCGTGCAAGACTCCCAGGAAGTTAATTTCCAGGTTGAGTCTGTGTTAAAGAAAGCGAATGCAATGTTGGGATTTATTTCAAGGGAAATTGAATATAAGAGCAAAGAGGTAATGCTGAGGCTTAATAAGACACTAGCCAGGCTACACTTGGAGTATTCTCAACGGTTTTAGACCAGTAGACCGTAAGACACAGGAGCAGAATTAGCCATTTAGCCCATTGAATCTGCTCCTCCATTCAATCACAGCTGATCCTTTTTCCCCTCTTCTCCTCACTCCTACCCTTCTCCCCGTAACCTTTGATGCCATGTCCAATCAAGAACCTATCAATCTCTGCCTTAAAAACACCCAACAACCTGGTCTTCACAGCTGCATGTGGTACCAAATTCCAAATTCACCACCCTCTGGCTAAAGAAATTTCTCCACATCTATGTTTTAAATGAATGCTATCCTGAGGCTGTGCCCTCTTGTCCTAGTTTTCCCCACCGTGAGAAACATCTTTTCCACATCTACTCTGTCTAGGCCTTTCAACATTTGAAAGGTTTCAGTGAGATCCCCCACCCCGCATCCTTCTAAATTCCAGCAAGTTCTGCGTATGGTAACCCTTTCATTCTCGGGATTATCCTTGTGAACTGCCTCCAGGTCCTGTCTAATGCCAGCATATCTTTTCTTAAGTAAGGAGTCCAAAGCTGTTCACAATACTCAAGATAAGGCCTCACCAGGGCCTTATAAAGCCTCAGAATCACATGCCTACTCTTGTATTCTAGATCTCTTGGAATGAATGCAAACATTGCATTTGCCTTCCTCGCCACCGACTTTACCTACAAGTTAACCATCAGGGTGCTCTGCCCAAGGACTCCCAAGTTCCTTCCCATCTCAGATTTTTGGATCTTCTCCCCATTTAAAAAGCAGTCTGCACATTTATTTCTACTACCAAAATGCATTACCATGCATTTCCAACAATGTATTTCATTTGCCACTTTCTTACCCATTCTCCTAATCTGTCCTTTTACAGCCTACCTGTTTTCTCAACACTACCTGCCACTTCACTAATCTTCGTATCATCTGCAAACTTGCATTAATATGGAGCATTAAAAGAAGCGGTCCCAAAACCAACACCTGTGGAATACTTCTTGTCACTGGCAGCCAACCAGTAAATGATCCTTTTATTTCCCCTCGCTGCCTCCCACCAATCAGCCAATGCTCTAGTCAGTCATGTTAGTAACTTCCTTGTAATACCATGGGCTCTTAACTTGGTAAGCAGCATCATGTGTGGCACCTCGTTGGAGGCCTTCTGAAAATCCAAATATACAACATCCACTGCATCCCCTTTATCTATCCTACTTGTTATCTCCTCAAAGAATTCCAACAGGTTATTCAAGCAAGATTTTCCCTTAAAGAAACCAAACTGACTTTGTCCCATGTTGTCCTGTGTCACCAAGTACTCCATAACCTCATCCTTAACAATCGACTCCAGCATCCTCCCAACCACTGAGGTCAGGTTAACTAGTCTATAATTTCCTTTCTGCTGCCTTACTCCTTTCTTAAAGAGTGGAGTGATTTGCAATTTTCCAGGTTTGGGGCCCATATCTCAGAAAGGATATGTTGTCATTGGAGAGAGTCCAGAGGAGGTTCATGAGGATGATTCCGGGAATGAAATGGTTAACATATGAGGGGTGTTTGGCAGCTTTGGGCTTGTACTCACTGGAATTTAGAAGAATATAGGGGGATTCTCATTGAAACCTAACAAATGTTGAAAGGAACACACACAAAAGACGCTGGTGAATACAGCAAGCCAGGCAGCATCTATAGGAAGAGGTACAGCTGACGTTTTGGGCTGAGACCCTTCGTCAGGACTAACTGAAAGAAGAGATAGTAAGAGATTTGAAAGTGGGAGGGGAAGGAGGAGATCCGAAATGATAGGAGAAGACAGGAGGGGAAGGGATGGAGCTAAGAGCTGGAAAGTTGATTGGCGAAAGGGATACAAGGCTGGAAAAGGGAGAGCATCATGGGACGGGAAGCCTTGGGAGAAAGAAAGGGGGAGGGGAGTCCAGAGGATGGAGAGCAGGGAAGGAGTTATAGTGAGAGGGACAGAGCGTGAAAAAAGACAGAAAGAGAAAAAAAAAGGGGGAAATAAATAAATAAATAAGGGATGGGGTACGAAGGGGAGGAGGAGCAATAACAGAAGTTAGAGAAGTCAATGTTCATGCCATCAGGTTGGAGGCTACCCAAACGAAATATAAGGTGTTGTTCCTCTAACCTGAGTGTGGCTTCATCTTGACAGTAGAGGAGGCCATGGATAGACATAACAGAATGGGAATGGGACGTGGAATTATAATGTGTGGCCACTGGGAGATCCTGCTTTCTCTGGCGGACAGAGCTTAGATGTTCAGTGAAACGGTCTTCCAGCATGCGTCGGGTCTCGCCAATATATAGAAGGCTGCACCGGGAGCACTGGACGCAGTATATCACCCCAGCCGACTCACAGGTGAAGTGTCGCCTCACCTGGAAGAATCGTCTGGGGCCCTGAATGGTGGTGAGGGAGGAAGTGTAAGCGCATATGTAGCACTTGTTCTGCTTACAAGGATAAGTGTCGGGAGGGAGATCGGTGGGAAGGGATGGGGGGACAAATGGACAAAGGAGTTGCGTAGGGAGCGAGCCCTGCAAGGGAGGGGTTGGGGATTTGGGGTCTGATGTTCTTTTTTGTTTTTCTGTGTGGTTCTTGTGTGTGAGAGTTTGATATTGTTGCTGTTGTTCTTTTTTGCAGGGGAAGGGGTTGGGAGCTTGGGTTTTGATGTTCTGGATGACGTCTACAAGGTGGGCGATCTGTTGATTTTTGTGCAAGGGAGGGGTGGGAGGGGTTGGAGGGTGTTTGGTGTTTGCAAGTTCTGTTTCTTTTTTCTTTTCGTGTGGGGAAAGGGGTTGATATTTTTCTTTCAAAGACTCCCATAATGTTTCTGTATTCCATGGCTATCTGAAGAAGGCGAATATCAGAGTTGTATTATACAAGCATACTTTGATAATAAAATGAACTTTTGAACCTTTGAAGATTTGTCTCTGGTTCATTATGCATTACACCCATAATTCCTTATTATTGTTGTATATTGAGCAGCCGTACTTGTGACCCATTACTGTTATTCCTAAAAGGTTAAGTGGTGGATCTTATATCCGAGCTGCTCCAGTACCTGGTGATGGTGTGCCACAGTGGGGTCAGGCACAAAGTTTCAACAAAGGTGCACTGATATTTGTCAAGATGGTGTTTAGCACTGGGAGCATGATAGATCTTCAACAAAGCTGTTTCCCTTGAGAGTAGAAATTCCAGGACAGAACAGTACTGTTGCTGAAGTGAGCAGTGTTGATTGTACCTAGAAGATTTTATACATTACAACAGGGAGGGGTGGAGTACTGGCTGGTAATCACTAGCCAGGTAATCCAGGGACCCATCGGGCAGTTGCATATCCAGTCTCACAACAACTCGAAGTGGCCCCATTAAATGAAATCAAGTAACAAATCATGGTTTATTATCACTGATATATGTGACGATGGAAATGCTACACCTGCCTATTCACCTCTTCCCTCATCTCCATTCAGGGCCTCAAACAGTCTTTTCAGGTGAGGCAGCACTTCACTAGTGAATCAGCTGGTGTTGTCTGCTGTATCTAGTGCTCCAGACACAGCCTCTTCTACATTGCTGAGATCTGACGTAAATCTGGGGATGGCTTTTTAGAGCATTTAAATTCCGATCCCCATTCTCGTTCCAACACATTGGTCGGTGTCCTTCTCTTCAGCCATGATGACATCACTCTCAGCTTGGAGGACCAACAGATCATATTCTGTCTAGTTAGCCTCCAAACTGACAGTATGAATATTGATTTCCTCTCTCCATTCCCTCTTCTATTCTGCACTCTGGCATTTTGACTTCTCCTCATCCGTCTATCACCTCCCCCTGGTGCCCCTTCTCCTTGCCTTTCTCTCATGGTGCACTCTCCTCTCCTATCCGATTCCTTCTTCTCCAGCCCTTTGACTTTTCGACCTATCACCTCCCAGCTTCTTACTTCATTCACCTTCCCATGCCAACCTGGCATCACCTTTCATATTCTAACTAGTCCTCCTCTTTCTCCCACCTTTTTATTCTGACATCTTCACCTTTTCTTTCCAGTCCCAATAAAGGGTCTCAGCCCGAAACATTGACTGTTTGGTCATTTCCATAGATGCTGCCTGACTCATCACATGTGTCAGTGATAATAAACCATGATTTATCAATCGTGGTTTGTTACCTGATTTCATTTAATGGGGCCACTTAGAGTTGTTGTGAAGCTGAGAGACTGGATATGCAACTGCCCGATGGGTAGTTCTTTCAGCATTTTGTGTGTGTTGTCATGAAATTTGTTGTTTTTATGGCAGCAGTTGAGTACAAGGCATAAAAAATACTATATAGTAAGTTACATTAAAAATAAAATAAATAAATAGTGCAAAAGAGTAAGATAGTAAGATAGTGTTCAGGGGTTCATGGGCCTTTCAGAAATCCAATGGCAGATAGAAAGAAATTACCCATAAAATGCTGAGAGTGGGTCTTCAGATACCTTTTCCCTGATGATAGTATGAGAAGTCATGTCCTTGTGTAGTGATGGATGACACCTGCTTGAAGTGCTGCCTTGTGAAGAGATCCTGAACGTAGAGGCTTGAAGCACTGCCTTGTGAAGAGATCCTGAATGTAGATGCTTGAAGCACTGCCTTGTGAAGAGATCCTGAACGTAGAGGCTTGAAGCACTGCCTTGTGAAGAGATCCTGAATGTAGATGCCTGAAGCACTGCCTTGTGAAGAGATCCTGAATGTAGATGCCTGAAGCACTGCCTTGTGAAGAGATCCTGAATGTAGATGCTTGAAGCACTGCCTTGTGAAGAGATCCTGAATGTAGATGCTTGAAGCACTGCCTTGTGAAGAGATCCTGAATGTAGATGCTTGAAGCACTGCCTTGTGAAGAGACCCTGAATGTAGATGCTTGAAGCACTGCCTTGTGAAGAGATCCTGAATGTAGATGCTTGAAGCACTGCCTTGTGAAGAGATCCTGAATGTAGAGGCCTGAAGCACTGCCTTGTGAAGAGATCCTGAACGTAGAGGCTTGAAGCACTGCCTTGTGAAGAGATCCTGAATGTAGATGCTTGAAGCACTGCCTTGTGAAGAGACCCTGAATGTAGATGCTTGAAGCACTGCCTTGTGAAGAGATCCTGAACGTAGAGGCTTGAAGCACTGCCTTGTGAAGAGATCCTGAATGTAGATGCTTGAAGCACTGCCTTGTGAAGAGACCCTGAATGTAGATGCTTGAAGCACTGCCTTGTGAAGAGATCCTGAATGTAGATGCTTGAAGCACTGCCTTGTGAAGAGACCCTGAATGTAGATGCTTGAAGCACTGCCTTGTGAAGAGATCCTGAATGTAGATGCTTGAAGCACTGCCTTGTGAAGAGATCCTGAACGTAGAGGCTTGAAGCACTGCCTTGTGAAGAGACCCTGAATGTAGATGCTTGAAGCACTGCCTTGTGAAGAGACCCTGAATGTAGATGCTTGAAGCACTGCCTTGTGAAGAGATCCTGAATGTAGATGCTTGAAGCACTGCCTTGTGAAGAGACCCTGAATGTAGATGCTTGAAGCACTGCCTTGTGAAGAGATCCTGAATGTAGATGCTTGAAGCACTGCCTTGTGAAGAGATCCTGAACGTAGAGGCTTGAAGCACTGCCTTGTGAAGAGACCCTGAATGTAGATGCTTGAAGCACTGCCTTGTGAAGAGATCCTGAATGTAGAGGCTTGAAGCACTGCCTTGTGAAGAGACCCTGAATGTAGAGGCTTGAAGCACTGCCTTGTGAAGAGACCCTGAATGTAGATGCTTGAAGCACTGCCTTGTGAAGAGATCCTGAATGTAGATGCTTGAAGCACTGCCTTGTGAAGAGACCCTGAATGTAGAGGCTTGAAGCACTGCCTTGTGAAGAGATCCTGAATGTAGAGGCTTGAAGCACTGCCTTGTGAAGAGACCCTGAATGTAGATGCTTGAAGCACTGCCTTGTGAAGAGATCCTGAACGTAGAGGCCTGAAGCACTGCCTTGTGAAGAGACCCTGAATGTAGAGGCTTGAAGCACTGCCTTGTGAAGAGACCCTGAATGTAGATGCTTGAAGCACTGCCTTGTGAAGAGACCCTGAATGTAGATGCTTGAAGCACTGCCTTGTGAAGAGATCCTGAACGTAGAGGCCTGAAGCACTGCCTTGTGAAGAGATCCTGAATGTAGAGGCTTGAAGCACTGCCTTGTGAAGAGATCCTGAATGTAGATGCTTGAAGCACTGCCTTGTGAAGAGATCCTGAATGTAGATGCTTGAAGCACTGCCTTGTGAAGAGATCCTGAACGTAGAGGCCTGAAGCACTGCCTTGTGAAGAGATCCTGAATGTAGAGGCCTGAAGCACTGCCTTGTGAAGAGATCCTGAATGTAGATGCTTGAAGCACTGCCTTGTGAAGAGACCCTGAATGTAGAGGCTTGAAGCACTGCCTTGTGAAGAGATCCTGAATGTAGAGGCCTGAAGCACTGCCTTGTGAAGAGATCCTGAATGTAGATGCTTGAAGCACTGCCTTGTGAAGAGATCCTGAATGTAGATGCTTGAAGCACTGCCTTGTGAAGAGATCCTGAATGTAGATGCTTGAAGCACTGCCTTGTGAAGAGATCCTGAACGTAGAGGCCTGAAGCACTGCCTTGTGAAGAGATCCTGAATGTAGATGCTTGAAGCACTGCCTTGTGAAGAGATCCTGAATGTAGAGGCTTGTGCCTGTGATGGACCCGGCTGAGTCTACAACTATCTGCAACCTCTTTCAATCCTGATCATTGGAGCCTCTGCAACAGGCGGCAATGCAACCAGAATGAAGTGATAAGGTAGAAGATTGTTTTATTTAATCTTAAGGTTTCTTTATCATTTAATCCTCATTGGTATTTACCAAAAAAATTAAAACTTTTAAAATTGTTTGACTCTAAATTTCTTGAACTAATTAAATAGCTTTCAATGTCAATGATCACCAACACTTAGAAACAGTTAAAAGCTCTTTGCAAGCAAGGAACTCTCAGAAGTTCATCTAGGCAGTCCTGTGGCAAACGCTGAGCTTCCACCACTTTGTTGGTGCTTGCAGAAGGGCTACTGTGTCTCACAGGATGGTTTCAATAGTGAAGCTTAGAGCTTGATTTGGTTTACCCCTACTCCTATTTTCTTATGTTTTTTGGTTCCATGAATAAGTTGAGATAGAATTTCTTTATGTAGCAGGTACTATAGTCTGAAAACCATTGCCCAAAGAATAGTAGTTGCAATTTTTGTTGTGACTTTTGAAAGGAAGAAGCGTAAATTTTACAAGATTTTTGAGTGGTTTTGAGCTATACTACACAAGGATGTGCTGAATGTTCTAGAACTCTCTTAATGAGTGTTATAGGCGGTGCCAAAAATGTCTATCACTCTCAGGTGGAGAATTTGAAAATTTATAACCATCTGCCCAATCAAATTTCTTCTCATCTTAGTCCTGAAGGGTCACCACTTAATTATATTGCTAATACCTGTCTCTCCAGCTGTAGAAAACAACATTTCAAATTGACACTATAAGTCCTTGTTAGCACATTAAGTGATTGCCCTCATTCTTACTCTTGAGTAAATGTTAACAAACCACAGTTATTTATACTTGAGGCTGTACAGACATGTTTATACTCCATATCCTAGGAACTGGCACAACCAGATTCCTCTCTACTTCTTGTTAAAACTAGTGTATTTTATTATTCCTTATACCAAAGCAAATATCCTTAATTTTCCTACACTAGAATCCACCTACTGCCTTCTGCTCACACATTTAACTGGCTCCCGTCTCTCTGTGAACCCAGCGTCCTTCTATTTTTTTCACTCTGCCATCCACATTTGCAATACCATTAAATCTGGTTATACTATATTCTGTCCTTTTATCTAAATTAGTCACGTAAACAGTGAATTTCTGGAGGACTGACCCCTATAACAAGCTACCAATAATTGTCCGCCAAAATAAAACAAAACCCGTTTATTCAATTTCTTCTTGTTCTTGAAGCTATTTCCAATCCATGTCAATGTGTTGTTCCAATTTATGGGCCATGTTTTGTGTCATAACTTCTGGTGTGATAGTCTATTATATGTCTTGGCTATTACTAGAAACTTTTGCAGTTGGAATGAAACCTTCACTTGTTGGGCTCTAAACTAACCAATTGGTGCTGTAGGCTGACAGGGACTAGGTGTGGAGCTGAGCCTTACAGAAGTGTCATAGAATCATAGGAATCTACGGCACAGAAATGGGCCCTAATTGGTTAAGGGTCATGCAGATCCTAAGCAATGAAATACATGCCAGGAGAGAGATTCTTTGTGTGGAGAGTGACGAGACCTGCTGGGCCCCAATATGTTTGGCATGAGAAATCAGCTACCGTGGTCTCCTTAAACCAGTGCTCAAAAGAGTAACACTGAATAAAATTTCCTCCCGCAAAATCAGCACACGCTGCTTGTCACAGAAATGGGCGCTTACAGAAATGATGCCCATCTACACTAATCACATTTGCCAAATTTAGGTCTGTGAACCTCTAATCTTTCCTATTTTTCTCCACATGCCTTTAAATATTGTAGTTGTATCTGTATTCACCACCTCTTCCTCTGATATTCACCCTTCATCAGGTGAAATCAGCCCTCGGATCTCCTTTAAATCTCTATCTACATAATCATAATTTTATAAACATCTTTTATGTCTCCTGTCAGTCTCCTACATTTCAGTGAGGATAATCCCAGTCTATCCAATCTCTCTTACAGTGGCATTGAGAGCAAAGCTGTAGCCTTCCAGTTTTCCTATTGTAAATGCTCTTTATTAAAGCATTATCCACCTTCCCTCATTGTTCAGTGTTTATTATTTATGTGTTGATTTCCCTCTTTAATTATGACACAAATAAGATATTAATTTATGTGAAGTAATCTGTTCTTTCTGACATACCTGTGATTTCCAGCTAGTAGAGCCAGTGTCTCACAGTTCCAGAGACTTGAGTTGAATCCTGACCTTTGCTGCTATCTGTATGAGGTTCACACATGACCATGGAATCACAGAGATTCCCGCTGGCTGCTTCAATTTCCTGCCACACCCTGTGGACATGTAGATTGGCAGGTGATCAGGCACAGTAAATTAAACATGTATCGGTGAGTGGCTTATTGAATAGAAAATAAGGAGAAAAAAATTACTACATTTAAGTCAAGCCCAACTGGGAACTTTTGGTGGAATTTTCATTGGTAAACATTGCAACAAAGGATGATTGGTTCAGTAATAACATGGACAGCACATTACAAGTCATGCTGCTGCTGCACAACTTCAGAACGTGGCCTCAGTTCTGATTCTGAGGGCTGTCTGTGTTTGTATATTCTCCTTGTGAATATGAGTTTTCCCGACTGCTTTGGTTACCTCCTACCTTCCAACAATAATTGTGGGTTAGTTGTTTCTAAAAATTGTCTGAAAATGGGTGGGTTTCAGGAGAGCTTGGGAATTGATTTGCAAGTGAGAGAAAATAGTTGCAGAGTATTGAGGAATTGGAGCTGCAGCTTGATGACCTTTGACACATGGGAGAATGAGGAAGTGATAGATAGGAACTACAGGGAGGTGGTCTCCCCTAGATTTCAGGAGATAGGTAAATGGGTGACTGTCAGGAGGACCAAGGGAAATGCACAGCCAGTGCAAAGTACATCTGTGGCCGTTGCCCTTAGCAATAAGTAAACAACTTTAGGTACTGTTAGGGGGGACGACCTATCGGGGGGAGCACAGTGACCGGATCTCTGGCACAGAGCCTGGTGCTGTGGCTCAGAAGAGCAGAGGGATAAGAGGACCGCAGTGTCGATAGGACATTCCATAGACAGAGGAGCAGAGATGAGATTCTGTGTGCACAATAGAGACATCTGGGTGGAACATTGCCTTCCTGGTGCCAGGGTTAGGGATGTCTCAGATTGGGTCCATGGCATTCTCAAGGGTTAGGGTGAGTAGCCAGAAGTCTTGGTATATATTGGCACCAAAGAAATAGGTAGACAAGGTGAGGAGCTCCTGAAGAGAGATTTAAGGTTGCTAGGTGGAAAGCTGAAAAACAGGACCTCCAGGGTAGTAATTGCTGGATTGCTGCTTGTGCCACATGCCAGTGAGGGTAAAAAAAAATGATGATTTGACTGGCGAATGCTTGGCTGAGGAACTGGTGCAGAAGGCATTGGCTTAGATTTATGGATCATTGGGAACTCTTCTGTGGAAGGTATGACCCATACAAAAGTTACACTTAATCCTGAGGGGGTCCAATATCCTTGTGGGCAGATTTGCCAGGGGGTTTAAATTGATTTGGTAGGGGTACGGTAACCAGAGCTATAGTGCCGAGGATGAGGTAATTGGTTTACAAACAAAGGCAACTGGTAATGCGACTCCTAGCAAGGAGTCCTTAGCTGATGACAGGGCAAAAATGTAGTCAGCAGGGTGAGTTGCAATGTAAAAGACAGACAGAATCGAAAAGTGTTAATACAGGACTGAAGATGTTATATTTGAACGCATGCAGTATACGGAATAAGGTAGATGAACTTGTAGCACAGTTATAGGCTAGCAAGTATTATTTTTTAGGCATCACTGAATCATGGCTGAAAGAAGATTATAGCTGTGCGCTTAATGTACAAGGATACACATTGTATCAAAAGGACAGGCAGAAAGGTAGTGGGGAAACAGCTGACATAGGGTTGGAAGGTGCTGAATCATTGTGGGTAGAGATAAGGAACTGCAAGGGTAAGAAGACCCTGAAGAAAGTAATATACGAAGGGGCAATTGATAAGTTCATGGCCTAGGGTAGAAGGAAATGAGTTATACCGCTCTCGTTACATGCACGTGCAGTTCAACGCTTTGAGTGAAATTGCAGAAAGTTTGAAGTTTCTCCTCATCTCCTTCTACCTTAGGCCACAAACTTATCAATCACCCCCGCTGTGGACATTTTCTGGAGGTCCAAGACGCTGACTTCTACAAAGAAGGGATCTGTATGCTCCACGACCACTGGACTAGGTGTGTAAGTGTAGGAAAAATAAATGTGCTAGGTTTTCTAAAATTGACTCCTTCTACCCTAGGCCACAAACTTATCAATCGCCCCTCGTACAGACCCCGAAACAGTAGGAAGGATTTGGTCTAGAAATTACAACAGGAGATAGAAATTGCCTGCCAAATGGGTAATGTTACGATAGTCATGTGGGATTTCAATATGCAACTAGATTAGAAAAATCAGGTTGGTGTTGGATTCCAAGAGGAAGAAATTTCTAGAATACCAACAAAATGGCTTTTTTGAGCAGCTCATGGACAAGCCCGCTAGGAGACCAGCTATTCTGGGATGGGCATTGTGTAATCAACCAGAATTGATTAGAGGGCTTAAGGTAAAAGAAGCCTTAGGGGCAAGTGATCATAATATGATTGAATTCACCTTAAAACTTGAAAAGCAGAAGCTACAGTCAGATGTATCAGTATTAAAGTGGAATAAAGAGGCATGAGAGAGGAGCTGGTTAAATTTGATTGGAAAAGAACACTGGCAGGGATGAATGCAGGACAACAATGGCTGAAATTTCTGGAAGCAATTTGGAAAGCATCGGATATATACATTGCAAAAAGGAAGAAGTATTCTAAAGGCAATTGCACAATCGTGGTTAAGAAGAGAAGTCAAAGCCAACATAAATATCAAAGAGAGAAGAAGTCATAATAGAGCAAAAATTCATGGTAAGTTAGAGGATTGGGAAGCCTTTAAAAACCAACAGAAGGCAACTAGAAAGACATTAACAAAGAAGAGATGGATAATGAAAGTAAGCTAGCCAATAATATTAAAGAGGATACCAAAAATTTCTTCAAATATATGAAGTGTGAAAGAGAGGTGAGAGTGGACATCAGAACACTGAAAAATGATGCTGGAGAAGTAATAATGAGGGACAAGGAAATGGCGAACAGAATATGAATTTTGCATCGGTCTTCACTGTGGAAGAAACTAGCAGTATGGTGGAAGTTCCAGACTGTCGGGGGTCAGAAGTGGTGAAGTTGTGGGAAACTGAAAATTCTGAAGGTTGATAAATCACTAGGACTAGATGTTGTAAACACCAGGGTTCTGAAACAGTTGGCTGAAGAGATTGTGGAGGAATTAGTGAAATGTATGGATCTATTTCTCTCTGAACACTGACACCCCCCCACCCTTAGCACTATGTATTAATCTCTTGTCTATGCAAGCGCTGATGTCTGCTCATGCACATTGTTCGCCCTCTCCCGTATGTGCGCTTTTATTTAATTGATATGTAGTTGTGCAGGCGCAACAAATTGGCGACAAGTACAAACATGGATGTCAGAAAATATCACACACTGCACTGACAGTTATGGGACAAAACAGCTACAGTTAAACAGCACGAGAAAGCTGAAGGACCCTTGAGCAACACTGAAAGACGCACTGAATTTAAAATGAAAATAACCAGGCAATGGCTTCAGTCAGGGAAGTTGGTGAACTTGATAGTGCTAATGAAGGATGGGAGCCGTACATCGAAAAGGTTGAACTGTCTTGTAATGTGAACAATGTGGACGAGCTAAAGAAAGGCTCTGTACTTCTAACCTTAATGGGTGCAAGGACGTACAGTCTCTTATGCAACCTAGTAATCCCAGAAAAGCCAGCAAGACGTTCAACAAAATCGTTGCAATAGTTGCCCTAAACTGCTGGCAATAGCTGAGAAATTTAAGTTTTACAAAAGAAACCAGTTAAAAGTTGAAAGCATTTCTGAATACATTGCAGAACTGCTCAAACTTTTCCAGTACTGTGACTTTAGAGATGAACTTTCTGATGCATTATTGGACAGGCTTGCACGTTGCATGCGTAGTTAAAGCTCTCAAAACAGACTATTATCCAAAAGAGACCTAACTATAGAATGGGCATTGACCATTGCAATATCACAGAAAAGGATGCATCAGAACTACAGAAAAGAAGGTTAGAATGTGAAATGCACTAAACGTCCCTGAATGGTGCAAAAAGATGTGGCAAAATGTTGTCGATGTGGCAAATCCTCCATGATGCAAATGACTGCTGGTTCAACAGACATTGTGCAAGGCAGACAAAAAGCACAACCAAGCGAAAAGTCTCAAACACAAAACTAAGCAGATCCATAAAGTTACCAAATGCAAATCAGAATAAGACAACATAAGACACTGATAGATACATAGATAGATAGATATACTTTATTGATCCCGAGGGAAATTGGGTTTTGTTACAGCCACACCAACCAAGAATAGAGCATAAATATAGCAATATAAAAACCACAAACAATCAAACAACAAAATGCAAACTATGCCAGATGGAAAATAAGTCCAGGACCAGCCTATTGGCTCAGGGTGTCTGACCCTCCACAGGAGGAGCTGCAAAGTTCAATGGCCACAGGCAGGAACAACCTCCCGTGATACCCAGTGTTGTATCTCGGTGGAATATGACCAGGGTCCAACAGCAAAAGGTTCGATATCCGGTCTATAAACACGTTCCTTGATCGTAATATGACCCAGATTGCACCATCTGTTGTTAATCAGAACAGTAAGCACCCAACTCCTTTACGCTTACCGCTCTCAGTGCACTTCCGGTCAGCCCGAACGGTCTGGAAGCCGTCCATGGAAAAGATTTGATCGGGTACGTCCTCGTGCAGCCCCGTTCCAGTAAAATACGTAACACTGCCCTCCCGAAATGTTCTCTGACGCCTGGCTGGCGCCGTCAACTCGTCCATTTTATTACCCACCAAACTCCTCTTCTCCATAAGTCTCTGTTGTCTTGACCTGGTCCTCTTTCCTTGCCTTTGTGATCCCCCTCTGCATCCTCTGTGCGTTTTCCTCCAGATTTCAGCTGGGGTGTCCGCCACTCTGCTCGCTAAACCGGCCGGCATAAGCGCAATCAACTGGTACCTGGAATAAACAATGCAACTATGCTTCTGCCCCACTAATGAGACGCGTCGGAATGTAACTATTTCCAGCGCTAAAAACCCAAATAAAACTCTCTCCACCAGTATGTTAGAGAGGGTGCAGCTTCAACGTGTTACCATGAAAAAAAATACAAAAAATAACGTAAGTTAAAAAAGTAAGAAGAAAAAAGTAAGAATACTCTTCGGAACGGCTGCAACAGGCTGCATGCACAACCGGCGCATGCGCACTTTGACTGACAAAGGTGAATTGTCATGCCTAGAACTACAAAGTATAACTGAAGCAGATCACAAAATAATTTGGATCACAATAGATGCGTCTGGTGTAAAACAAAAAATGGAGCTGGATACAGGATCAGCTTTGTCCATAAATCCAGAGGATGGCTACAACAGACTGTTTTCTAAGATAACATTAGAGAAAACCACAGTGATGCTAAAGACTTACACAGGTGAAAAAGTGGACCCCAAAGATAAACTGAAAGTAAGTGTGATGTATGGTGCAAACACAGCAGTTAGAGCTTTATGTGTTGAAAAGTGGAGGGCCAGCACTTTTCAAACGCGAATGGTTGAGAAATATCCAACTAGACTTAATCAAAGCTCTCAATAGGCAACGGTGGCCCAGATGGTAGCACTAACCAGAGACAGGCACAGCTGCTTAATGTTCATGAGAAGGTGTTTCAGAAGGGAATTGGTAAACACAAAGGCTTGAAGGCCAGAATTGAACTGGATGAAACAGCAACACCAAGATTCCATAAAGTGCATCCAGTACCTTATGCAATATGCCCCAAAGTGGATGCTGAACTGCAGACCTTGGAGGCATCTGGAATTCTCTCCAAGCTTGAGTGGAGTGATTGGTCATTGTCCTGGTGATCAAAAAAGGGAAAGCCAATGCCGTTTGCATATGTGGGGATTTCAAGGTGAGCATCAACCCAGTTGTTGGTGATTGGTGCTGAGAGGAATAATGGATCAGACATGATGAAGTAGCAGAATGTACTCAATGGGCCAAATATATATATAACCATATAAAAATTACAGCATGGAAACAGGCCATCTCAGCCCTTCTAGTCTGTGCTGAACTCTTACTCTCACCTAGTCCCACCGACCTGCACGCAGCCCATGACGCTCCATTCCTTTCATATCTATCCAATTTAACTTTAAATGACAACATCAAACCTGTCTCAACCACTTCTGCTGGAAGCTCGTTCCACACAGCTACCATTCTCTGAGTAAAGATGTTTCCCCTCATGTTACCCCCAAACTTTTGCCCATTAACTCTCAACTCACGTCCTCTTGTTTGAATCTCCCCCACTCGCAATGGAAAAAGCCTATCCATGTCAACTCTATGTATCCCCCTCATAATTTTAAATACCTCTGTCAAGTCCCCTCTCAACCTTCTACGTTCCAAAGAATAAAAACCCAACTTGTTCAACCTTTCTCTGTAGCTTAGGTGATGAAACCCAGGTAACATTCTAGTAAATCTTCGCTGTACTCTCTCTATTTTGTTGACATCTTTCCAATAATTCGGTGACCAGAACTGTACACAATACTCCAAATTTCGCCTCACTAATACTTTGTACGATTTCAACATTACATCCCAACTCCTATACTCAATGCTCTGATTTATAAAGGCCAGCATACCAAAAGCTTTCTTCACCACCTTATTCACATGAGATTCCACCTTCAGGGAACTATGCACCATTATTCCTAGATCCCTCTATTCTACTGCATTCTTCAATGCCCTACCATTTACCATGTATGTTCTATTTTGACTAGTCCTACCAAAATGTAACACCTCACATTTAGCAGCATTAAACTCCATCTGCCATCTTTCAGTCCACTCTTCTAACCGGCCTAAATCTCTCTGCAAGCTTTGAAAACCTACTTCATTATCCACAACTCCACCTACCTTAGTATCATCTGCATACTTACTCATCCAATTTACCACCCCATCATCCAGATCATTAATGTATATGACAAATAACATTGGGCACAGTACAGATCCCTGAGGCACACCACTAGTCACCGATCTCCAATCTGACAAACAGTTATACACCACCACTCTCTGGCATCTCCCATCCAGCCACTGCTGAATCCATTTTACTACTTCAATATTAATACCTAACAATTGAACTTTCCTAACCAACCTTCCGTGTGGGACCTTGTCAAAGGCCTTACTGAAGTCCATATAGACAACATCCACTGCTTTACCCTTGTCAACTTTCCTAGTAACCTCTTCAAAAAATTCAATAAGATTTGTCAAACATGACCTTCCACGCACAAATCCATGTTGACTGTTCCTAATCAGACCCTGTCTATCCAGATAATTATATACAGGTGTCCCCCGCTTTTCGAACGTTCGCTTTACGAAACCTCACTGTTACAAAAGACCTACATTAGTACCCTGTTTTCGCTTTCAGAAGGTGTTTTCACTGTTACAAAAAAAAAATTCAGCGCGCAATAAAACAGCGTGCGAAAAAATCAGTGCGCGATAAAAGGCAGCGCAGAACAAGCAGCTGCTCTCCTCCGGATTCGGAACTGCTTTGCCTTAACACGTTCCTGTGAGCAGCCATTTGCAAGATGAGTTCTATGGTATCGGAAAAGACTGAAAGAGTTCGTAAGGCTGTTACACTTACTGTAAAACGAGACATAATTAAGCGTTTTGATCGTGGTGAACAAAGTAAGGACAATGTGAGTTTGGCTTGTGGAAGCTGACGAACATGATGTTGAAGAGGTTTTGGCATCCCATGACCAAGAACTGACAGATGAAGAGCTGATGCAATTGGAAGAAGAAAGGGTAACAATCGAAACCAAATGAGTAATGATAAAGTACGACCTTAATTTTGAAAGGGTACGTCAGTTTAGGAGATATTTGCAGGATAGTTTGAGTCCTTATTGAAGAACTGTGTGATAGAAAAATGCGCGAGGCTCAGCAGTCAAGCAAGCCTTCCACATCAGTCACAGCAGACGACGAACCTCGACCTTCGACATCGAGGTGGGCAGAGAAAGAAGAAGATGAGCTGCCTGCTCTAATGGAAACAGGCGACAAGATGACACCGTAGTGTCCCACCACCCCAACCCCCAGGCCACGGACAGATACCGATTCGCGGAGAATGCAAAGGTAGCCGGGAGGCACACAACACATCTTTAAGAAAAAAGCCGAAATAAACATGCTAATTAGGTGCCGCCGACACATAATTGTCGGCCCAGATCAGAGACGACGCAATCGGAAATCGGCACTGATCTGGGCGAACAATTATGGGCGGCACCTAATTAATTAGCATGTTTGTTTCGGCTTTTTTCTTAAAGATGTGCTGTGTACCTCCCGGCTACCACTAGACCCCTGCGTTCTTTAGGGCAATGTATCGCTCAGCGGCCTGGAGGTTGGGGGCCACTGCACCACCCAAACTCCAAAAAGTCTAATACACCATTGTGTGCTCGGCGCTGTCTTCCAGATTCCAATAAGTGATACTACACTGTACATACATTATTTCTACTTTATATCGGCTGTGTATTTTTACGTGTTATTTGGTATGATTTGGCAGCTTCATAGCTCACAGGTTACTGGAGACAGTATTCTTGCTAACAGCGCTTGTGTGAGATTTTCTGCCGATGGCGCTTGCGTGAGACTTTCGCTTCAGCGAACAGTTCAGTAATGATTGTGGAAAAGTATTTCTACTTTACATAGGCTGTGTATTTATCATATCATTCCTGCTTTTACTATATGTTACTGTTATTTTAGGTTTTATGTGTTATTTGGCATGATTTGGTAGGTTATTTTTGGGTCTGCGAATGCTCACAAAACTTTCCCATATAAATAAATGGTAATTGCTTCTTCGCTTTATGACATTTCGGTTTACGAACCGTTTCATAGGAACGCTCTACCTTCAGATGGCAGGGGAAACCTGTATACCATCCCTAAGAATACTTTCCATCAATTTACCCACCACTGACGTCAAACTCACAAGCCGATAATTGCTAGGTTTACTCTTAGAACCCTTTTTAAACAATGGAACAGTATGAGGAATACGCCAATCCTCCGGCACCATTCCTGTTTCTAATGACGTTTGAAATATTTCTGTCAGAGCCCCTGCTATTTCCACACTAACTTCCCTCAATGTCCTAGGGAATATCCTGTCAGGACCCAGACACTTATCCACTTTTATATTCCTTAAAAGCTCCAGTACTTCCTCTTCTTTAATCATCATAGTTTCCATAACTTCCCTACCTGTTCTCCTTAGTGAATATCGAAGAAAAGAAATTGTTCAGAAATGGCCTAATTCTGCTCCTAGAACTTATGGTGTTATAGTCTAAACAAGGGGGATGTTGCTCTAAGCATGAGACTTAAGCCAGGCCATTTCTCCTCAGGCTGGTGAGACTAGAACTAGAGGTCCTAGGTTAGGGTGAAAGATTAATATTTAAGGTGAACTTGAGAAGAAACTTCTTCACTCAGATGTTGCTGCGATTGTGGCAAGTAGCCAGTGGAAGTGGAAGATGCAGATTCAATTGTAACACTTAAGAGAATTTTGTGTAGAAATATGCATGAGAAAAGCATGGAGGGCTATCATAGAAACCAGAGAAAAACTACAGCACAGAAACAGGCCTTTTGGCCCTTCTTGGTTGTGTCAATCTATTTTCTGCCTAGTCCCACTGACCTGCACACAGACCATATCCCTCCATACACCTCCCATCCATGTACCTGTCCAATTTATTCTTAAATGTTAAAAAAGAACCCACATTTCCCACCTCGTCTGGCAGCTCATTCCATACTCCCACCACTCTCTGTGTGAAGAAGCCCCGCCTAATGTTCCCTTTAAACTTCCCCCCCCCTCACCCTTAACCCATGTCCTCTGGTTTTTTTCTCCCCTTGCCTCAGTGGAAAAATCCTGCTTGTATTCATTCTATCTATACCCATCATAATTTTATATACCTCTATCAAATCTCCCATCATTCTTCTATGGTCCAGGGAATAAAGTCCTAACCTATTCAACCTTTCTCTGTAACTGAGTTTCTCAAGTCCCAGCAACATCCTTGTAAATCTTCCCTGCATTCTTTCAACCTTATTAATATCCTTCCTGTAATTTGGTGAACAAAACTGAACACAATACTCGAGATTCGGCCTCACCAATGCCTTATACAACCTCATCATATCATTCCAGCTCTCATACTCAATACTTTGATTAATAAAGGCCAATGTACCAAAAGCTCTCTTCACGACCCTATCTACCTGTGACGTCACTTTTAAGGAATTTTGTATCTGTATTCCCAGATCCCTCTGTTCTACTGTGCTCCTCAGTGCCTTACCATTTACCCTGTATGTTCTACCTTGGTTTGTCCTTCCAAAGTGCAATACCTCACACTTGTCTGTATTAAACTCCATCTGCTATTTTTCAGCCCATTTTTCCAGCTGGTCTAAGTCTCTCTGCAGGCTCTGAAAACCTTCCTCACTGTCCACTACACCTCCAATCTTTGTATCATCAGCAAATTTGCTGATCCAATTTAGCACATTATCATCCAGATCATTGATATACAAACATTTGTAGATGACAAATAACAATGGACCCAGCACTGATCCCTGTGGCACACCACTAGTCACAGGCCTCCACTCTGAGAAGCAATGCTCTACTACCGCTCTTTGGCTTCTTCCATTGAGCCAATGTCTAATCCAATTTACTACCTCTCCCATGTATACCTAGCGACTGAATTTTCCTAACTAACCTCCTATGCGGGACCTTGTCAAAGGCCTTATTGAAGTCCATGTAGACAATATCCACTGCTTTCCCTTCATCCACTTTCCTGCTAACCTCCTCGAAAAACTCCAATAGATTGGTCAATCATGACCTACCACGCACAAAGCCATGTTGACTCTCCCTAATGAGTCCCTGTCTATCCAAATGCCAGTAGATTCTGTTTCTTAGTACTCCCTCCAATAACTTACCCACTACCGACGTCAAACTTACTGGCCTATAATTTCCCGGATTACTTTTCGATCCTTTTTTAAACAACGGAACAACATGAGCTACTCTCCAATCCTCCGGCACCTCACCCGTAGACACCGACATTTTAAATATATCTGCCAGGGCCCCTGCAAGTTCAACACTAGTCTCATTCAAGGTCCGAGGGAATACTCTGTCAGGACCTGGGGTTTTATCCACTTTAATTTGCCTCAAGATAGCAAGTACCTCCTCCTTTTCAATTTGTACAGTTTCCATGGTCTCACTACTTGTTTCCCTTAATTCCATAGACTTCATGCCAGTTTCCTTAGTAAATACAGACGCAAAAAACCCATTTAAGATCTCCCCCATTTCTTTTGGTTCCGCACAGAGCCGACCACTCTGATCTTCAAGAGGACCAATTTTATCCCTTACAATTCTTTTACCTGTAAAAGCTCTTTGGATTATCCTTCACTTTGACTGCCAAGGCAAACTCATGTCTTCTTTTAGCCCGACTGATTTCTTTCTTAAGTATTTTCTTGCACTTTTTATACTCCTCAAGCACCTTATTTACTCCCTGTTTCCTATACATGTCATACAACTGTCTCTTCTTCTTTATCAGAGTTGCAACATCCCTTGAGAACCAAGGTTCCTTATTCTTATTCACTTTGCCTTTAATCCTGACAGGAACATACAAGCTCTGCACTCTCAAAATTTCTCCTTTGAAGGCTTCCCACTTACCAATCACATTCTTGCCAGAGAACAACCTGTCCCAATCCACGCTTTTTAGATCCTTTCTCATTTCTTCAGATTTGGCCTTCTTCCAGTTCAGAACCTCAACCCTAGGACCAGATCGATCCTTGTCCATGATCAAGTTGAAACTAATGGTGTTATGATCACTGGAACCAAAATGCTCCCCTACACACACTTCCGTCACTTGTCCTAACTCATTTCCTAACAGGAGATCCAATATTGCATCCCTCTGGTTGGTACCTCTATATATTGATTTAGAAAACTTCCCTGAACACATTTTACAAACTCTAAACCATCTAGACCCCTAACAGTATGGGAATCCCAATCAATATATGGAAAATTAAAATCCCCTACCACCACAACTTTATGTTTCCTGCAGTTGCCTGCTATCTCTCTGCAGATTTGCTCCTCCAATTCTCGCTGACTATTGGGTGGTCTATAATACAACCCCACTAATGTGACCATACCTTTCCTGTTTCACAGCTCCACCCATAAGGACTCAGTAGACAACCCCTCTAATCTGTCCTGCCTGAGCACTGCTGTAACATTTTCCCTGACAAGCAATGCTACCCCCCCCCCACCTTTCATTCCTCTGCCTCTATCACATCTGAAACATCGGAACCCTGGAATATTAAGCTGCCAGTCATCCAGCTGGGGTTCCTGTGGATGGCAGAAGATCAGGCAGAAGACCTGTCTGCACAGACTAAATTGACCAAAGAGTTTGTTTCTGTGCTGTAATGCTCTTTATGACTGTATGACTCTATTCACTCCCTCTTTCGAATTGCAGCTCTCCATTCCAAGTCACAGTCCAGTGAATCTCTTTTATACTCTCTATTATTATCTCATTCTGCTGGTAGCTGGTGGATAGAACTGGAAACCTACTTCTGAAATATCTAAAAATTGTTATTCTATAGAAATTCCATAGTGATTTTACTTTGCAGAAATTATTTTGAAAATCTGAAATTTCTAAAAAGAAATTAAGCCATACTTGACTGGGTGCTCTTTATTTTTCTTTGTTCCTCAGTATATTCACAGATTGTTTGGCTACTCCAGTCTCAGTGCTTTTAACATTAGTTTTGTAACTGCTTGATCTCAGCTGGTATTACAATGAGGATTGCCTTTAAAATACAATAATAGTTCAAAGGTCAAAAGCTTAAATTAAATTTATTATCAAAGTACATATGTGTCACCTTTGAGATTCATTTTCTTGCAGGCACTCACCGAACAATGAAATAGAATAGAATCACACATAGACTTACAAGCAACCAATGAAGACAAACTGTGCAAATACAATAGATAGATAGACAGACAAATATGTAGGTAAGTAATAAATAAATCTAACATGAGTTGTAAAGTCTTTGAAAGTGGATAGTGGAGGTGATAGTGCATATGTGGTGCAGTCAGTTCAGACGTGAAGTTATCCACACTCATTCAGGGATCTGATGGTTGAAGGGTAACAACCATCCCTGAACCTTGTGGTATGGGTCTCAAGGCTACTAAACCTTCTTCCCAATGGCAACAGTGAGAAAAGAGCATGGTTTGGATGATGGAGATCCTTGATGATGGATGCTGCTTTCTTGTGACAATGTTCCTTGTAGATGTGCTTATTGTAGGAAGAGCTTTGCCCCTCCTATCCATACAATGTTTGTTTTCTGTCCTATATATATCTCTCCTCTCTTCAACATTTCCACATTATCACTGAATTGGTTAATTAAGTCAGGTGAACAACACCCTTTCAGCAAATTAACCAAATACAGAGCAGTGTCAATTAAATGTGCTGAGTAGTCCAGCGTCACTGACTTCTGGTCAGTTAATTCCAAATCACAAACCCTGCAAATAATTGCAAAATTGACCAAAGTTTAGCATGAAATGGCAATATGCTAGTTTATTCCCAGGAACAAGCAATTAAAAAGGATGTGGAGAATTCTCAAAGGGACCTTCCTCAACTGAGTACAACGTACAGCACTTTCTAAGAAGACATATACCCATAGCTTCCAGACAGAAATAACACCTAATTTTGCTGCTACGGCAGAGATAAGGATGAATGAGGAGAGAGGAGATCCCACATTCACTCAAAGGGATATCTAAGTCCCATGCAAAGAAATACATTCCAGGAGAGATGTTCTTTGTATAAGGCAGCCAGGAGACCTACCCTGTCCACTCTAAGCATCGTCTGAGGAATTGGCTAAATTGGTCTCTTCCAGCAGTGGTAACCACTGCCTGAAGGAGTAACCTTGAAAGAAATTTCATCTCACACTTGTTCTACACATAGTGGAGATACTAACAGAAAAATCTAATTTACTCGGTGATCTATGATAACTGAGGTGTTGACTCAAAATGAAGAGTAGGGAAGTGAACCTGGAAAGTAGGATATTAAGGATTTTTTATGCTTCATTTCTGCTCCTCCATCTGATATCTGATGGTTTCTCCTTCAAAAGCTGTCCCTGGGGAATGAGGGTAACTTGTTGACAGTCCAGTTTGCGATTGTGAGGTGGCTGCTGAGGCTAAGATATCCTCAGGCTCCTTCATTCTGGTGTACGTTATTTTAACAATTCCATTAAGAGAAAAATCACAGAAAGGTAACAAGCAGATATGGCTGTGTGTGTGTGGGTATGAGAGTGAGAGAGGAAGAGAGGAGGAGAGGGGGAGAGAAAGGGGGTGGGAAAGAGAGGGAGAGAGGAAGAGGAAAGGAGGGAGGGAGAGGGACAGAGAATGAGAGAAAGAGAGAGAAGGGAGGGAAAGAGAGAAAGAGAGGAAGAGATGGAGAGGGAGGGGGAGGGGGAGAGGGAAAGAGAAAGATAGATAGATACATAGATGGATAGAGGTAGAGGTAGATAAATATGTTCCTCCAGCTTGTGTTTGTTCAAGAGTTAGGGAGTTAAGTGAATATAGCAGATAATAATTTAAACAAGAATCATTCCTCAATTCTGAATGTAAATTGTCAGCACTCATCAGTTTGAAAATAAGACTACACCAACCTGCTCAAGATATGTGGTTTGCAAGGTGATGTGACCATGAGACATTGTTATATGAAACATCCAAAGTGAATGCAATGGGATTATGTTAAATGGCCAACAGCAAGGCTGCCTTATTTCGCACCATTGTAATCAAGCTCAGGGAAGCTTGCAGACCAGACTGATTTTGTCATTTAGCACATCAGACGTGGTCACGGGCATATTTACACTATCAATTAATTGCATATATTTGTGTACTCAAAGAATCAGACTTTATAACACAATTTTGGGTGTCTGGGTTCTCCGTCTTCAGAAGCTTCCATCCTTGTGAATTAATTTGTCCCAGTAAAGGCACTGGGAGATGGCAGCCAGAGAACTGGAAATGAATACCAATGAATTGATCCACTTGACCCGAAACAGGAGTGTGTGGGCCATGGCAGTCAAAGCTCAAACTGGGCATGGCCATTGATGATGATGATGATGAAAGGCATTTGAACATTCAGAAGTGTCTCATCATTTACAGTGTTCTGCCACTGCAGGTATGTGACTCAGTGATACTGTTTATCAGACATAAAATATCAAGCTTACAAGGTCATAACTATTAAAATTATATTGAATCACGTGATACCTTTGTTCTTAAGAGTCTAAAACTTGATTTACTTTGAGTTTGGGAAGATTGTGCTGTGAGGGTTGCCAGGAGAGTGTCTGTTGTGATGAATGAAGACCTTTTACATCAACCAGCTGGTATTGGAAATGGTCATTTCCGTCAGTCACTCAGCTTTCACCTAGCATCAGTTTTGTTAAATCCTGCCGCTGCAAAAAATACTCCCACCTGCTTATCTACTGCCATACAATCTGGAGAACAAGCTGCAGAAATTTGGACACAGAAAATACACAAAAAATGATGTTCTTCATTGTATTTGGCTGCTAAGTGCTGAAAGTGGGTTTAATCTTGAGTTGCATTCATTCAAAAAGGAAAGTTATCATAGAATGGTTCACACAGAGAAAGGTTAAAGGCAAAGGAAAAAATGAGTCAGAGACATCAGTGGAGCGAAATTGGGGCAATTATCAATGGCAGAATGATGCAGCCAGTAGAGGTTCTACTTCACATCTCCAGAGAACTAGGATTTGACCTGACCCTGGTGGTATCTGCCACAGGTAGATAGGGTCATAAACAGAACTTCCGCAACATTGGCCTTTGTAAATCTAAGTATGAAGTGCAGGTGTTGGGATGTTATGTTGAAGCACAGTAAGATGTTGGTGAGACCTAAGTTGGTATACTGTGTGCAGTTCTTACAGGAAAGATTTAAATGAAAGAGTACAGGCAGAATGTACAAGGATGTTGTTGGGACTTGAGGACCTGAGTTATAGGGAAAGGTCGAATAGGTTAGGATTTTATTCCCTGGAGTGTAGGAGAATGAGGAGAGATTTGACAGAAGTATACAAAATTACGAGGGTATAGAGTAAAGGCAAGCAAGCTTTTTCCACTTAGGTTGGGTGAGGCTAAAACTAGAGGTCATAGGTTGAAGGTGAAAAGTGAAATATTTAAGGAGAACTTCTTCACTCGGAGGTCAGTGAGAGTGTGGAACAAGCTGCCAGCAAAAGTGGTTGATGTGGGTTTGAATTCAACGTTTAAAGGAAGTTTGGATAAGTACATGGATAGGAAGGGTATGAAAGTCTATGGTCCAGGTGTGACTATGCAGAATAACAGCTTGACACAGACTAGTTGGTCTGAAGGGCTTGCTTCTGTGCTGTGGTGCTCAATAATACTGTAATGACATCTTACTTTTTTTATGCTGAACCGCACTTTTACATAATTAATACCACTGAAAGCTACAGGCTGATTCTTTCCTTCTTCATGCTGACCTCTCATGCCCAAACAGGTTGTACAGGGCATACTAATGTAATTCCCTATCCCTTGCTGAACAGGTTGGTGTTCAATAGAATCCAGACCCGGCTCAAGGTAGTCATGCACGTCTGTTTCCTAACAACCTGAGGAGGATGTAAACAATGACTCCTACAGAGATAAAAATAAAAACTGCTTGAGGTACACTGCAGATCAAGTGTCATCCATGGAGCAGATCAGAGTCAGTGTTTGGCACTGTTAACTTCCCATCAGAACAAACCTAACCTGGATACTTTAGCTGTATTTTAAATCTGTAGCATTGGCTGATTTCTGCTTTTTAATGATGAGTGCTGCAGCTGGGAACATCGAGGATGGTGAGACGATCACACCTCCCCCTCGTCTCACATTCCAACTACCACTTGACAAAGACTTCCACTCTGAAAACAGAGAAAGCATGCAGCTCTAACACCTCTTCATTTCACTTCAGATATCCAGTACATGCAATCTTTTTCAGTGCAAGTATTGTAGGTCACGCAGATGAAGTTAGAGCATGGATCAGTGTTGGAATTATGATGTTGTAGCCATTAGCAAGGCTTAGTTGCGGAATGGCAGCTAATGTTCCAGGGTTCAGTTTTTTAGACGTGATAGAGCCGGAGGTATTAAAGGTTGAGGGGTGCCATTACTCGTCAGGGAAAATGTCACGGCAGTGCTCAGAGAGGACAAAGCGGAGAGCTTGTCTACTGAGGCAATAGGAATGGAAATGGGAAATAAAAAAGATAAAGATCAGATATGATCAGGTCTACATTACGGACCTCTTACTAGTCAATGGATTTAGAACAAATCGGTTTTAGAGATAGCAATCAGTTGCACAAAATATATGGTTTGACAGTAGGTGATTTGAACTTCCAACATATTGACTACGGCTCCCATTCTGTAAAAGGACTGGATGACATAGGGTTTGTCAAATGTGTTTACGAAAGTTTCCCTAATCAATATGTAGGAGTCCCAACAGGAGAAAGAGTGTGATACAGGAGCTCCTCTTTGGGAACAAGACAAAACTGGTGACAGAGGTATATTTTGAATGGTGCACTTTGGATCTAATTATCAAAATTCTATTAGTTTCAAGATTATTATGGAGAAGGATAGGACTAGCTCTTGTGTTAGAATGTAAATTGTTAATTGTTTAAGATGGTGGTGGTGAATCTCAGCACCTTCTGGCTGGGGGCCGATGAAACAAGGAAAACAACTAAATACTTAGTTAATCACTCCTTTTCTGTTAAATGATCATCACAAACAATAGTCTGTAACTTTCCATTGGACATGGAGGCAATTCCACATGGCAAAACCGAGGTGAAGCAAGGCAGCAGGCCCGTCGAGACCGAAGGAGACCCGGAGATCAATCAACTTAAACACTGTGCTGAATCAAAAATTTTGGATACAGACCAAATTGTGGCATCAGGGTCCTGGCCCCAGAGCACATTGTGGCAACCTGAACCCGATGCTTGGACAATAATTTAGGCACCGGGCCAGACTGAAAAGATCAAGGTGTCAGGACCAGAAATGAGGAACTGACCAGTTCAGTTCACTTCTCCACTCTGCACTGAACTAAAGATCTGGAGACAGACTCTCTGTGGACTTCAGTTCAGAACACTATTTACTTGCATTTATTGTTTGCATAATTTGTTTTTTTTCTTCTTTGCTTATTGAGTGTTTGATAGTCTTTTTAATGGGTTCTTTTGGATTTCTTTTTTGTGGCTGCTCATTAGGAGACAAATCTCAAGGTTGTATGATGTATATAAACTTCGCTAATAAATGTACTTTGAACTTTTGAACTTTGAATTGGAATAAAGCCAATTTTAAAGGCATCAGAAAGGAACCGGTAGGTGTGGATTGGGACAGGTTGTTTTCCGACAAAGATATTGGAAGGTAATTGGATTATATTCAAAAGTGAAATACTGAGAGTACAAAATCTGTATGTTCCTATTAGAATAAAAGGCAAGACTAATATGTTTAGAGAACCTTGGTTATTAAGAGATATTGACGTCCTGGTTAAGAACAAGGAGGTATTAGCAGGTATAAGCTCTAATGAAGCACTTTAGTAAAAGAAATGCAGAACTATCAAGAGAGAAATCAGAAGCGGTAAAAAAGGACATGAAGTTGCTCTGACAAAGTGAAAGAGAAACCCTATACACCAATAGGATTTCTATGGGTATACTAAGAGCAAAAGAATAGCAAGGGACAAAATTTTAAGAAAGGCTCCAAGAATAAGCTGGGAGCCTAATGTCAGTAGTGGGTAAATTATTAGTAAGTATTCTAAGGGATCATATAGAATATAGAATTCTACAGCACATTACAAGCACTTCGGCCCACAATGTTGTGCCAACCATGTAACTTACTCTAGACACTACCTAAAACTTCCCCACTGCATAGCCCTCTATTTTTCGTATATGTAAGTATTTGAATAGGCATTCCTGATTGGTGATGATCAACATGGTTTTGTGTCTTGTAGGTTATGTCTAACCAATAGTATAGTTTTTCAAGGTAACCAAGAAGGTGCTGAGTGAAAAGTGATTGGAATTGTCTACATGGACTTGAACAAGACCTCTGACAAAGACCCACATGGGTCTCTTGGCATTCATGCAGTCATTAGGATCCTCAAATTAAATGTAGTCATTTGGATCCAATACTGATTGAGTGGAAGAAGCCAAAGAGTGATCATTGATGGTTGTCTCTCTGACTGGAGGTTTGTGACTAGTGGTGTGCTACAGGGAACAGTGCTGGGTCTGTTGTTGTTTTATGAATGATAAACTGCATCAGTGAATTTCTAGATGTCACCAAATTTAGAGGCATAGTGCACAGTAAGGAAGATGACTAAAGCATACCGCATGATCTGGATCAGCTGGTTAAAAGGGGCTGAACAAATGGCAGATGGAATTTAATGCAGGCAAGTGTGAGGTGTTGCATGTTAGAAGGACAAACCAGGGTAAGACCTACACCGTGGAAGATAGGGCTATGAGAACAAAGGCACCAGACAATACAGATCAAATATTTCTTGAAAATGGCAAAACAGGTAGACAGAGTAGTAATGAGAATTTTAGCACAATGGCCTTCAAGAGTACAGGAATTGGTATGTTTCATTGAAGTTGTACAAGATGTTGTTGAGGCCAAATTTGGAGTATTGTGTGCAATTCTAGTCACCTACCTACAGGAAATATATTAATAAATTTAAAAGAGTACAGAGAAAATTTACAAGGATGTTGTCAGGACTTAAAGAATTGAATTATAGGCAAAGGTGGAATAATTTAGGGCTTTATTCTCCAGATCATAGGAGAAAGAGGTATACATAATTATGAGGGGGTTAGATAGAATTATTGCAAGCAGGCTTTATTCACTGATGTTGGGTAAGACTAGAACTAAAGGTCATAGGTTAAGGGTGAAAGGTGAAATCTGAATGGGAATTTCTTCAGTGCGAAGGTGGTGTGAGTATGGAATGAATTGAAGTGGTGAATGCAGTGTTCGATTGCAACATTTAAGAGAAGTTTATATAGGCACACGGATGAGAGTAGCTTGGAGGGATATAGTCCATGTGCAGGTAGATGAAAATATACAGAAGAGCAGGTCAACAGGGACCCGATGGACTGAATGGCATGCTGCACTCTATGACTAACTTGGCATTTGGAGATGCAGACTTTAGAAGGAGAATGAAGACCATATGGCACTTGTTCTCACACTTGCTGCCATCAACTCAGAAAGTGTCTCTGTGTAAATATCGGATAACCTAGAACTGGGCATGGTAGGACAAACGAGCACTTTTTGTGCTGAAACCATCCTATTGATGGGTTCACAACGCACAGCCACGATAGGATTGCTAGTCTTTTAAAGCCAAAGGTGGTGGATTATGTTTCATGATCAATCAACATTGGCGTGCCTCAGGAATGGAGCCCACTGTTCTATTCTCTCTACACCCATGACTGTGTAGCTAGGCACAGTTCCAATACCATCAATGAATTTGCTAATGATACAACCGTTGTTGGAAGAATTGCAGATGGTGATGAGAGGACTTAAAGGAGCAAGATAAACCAGCTAGGTGAGTGGTTTTGCAGAAACAAACCTGCACTCAACTTCAGTAAGACCAAAGAGCTGTTCATGAAGATCAGAAAGGGTAAAATGACAGAACACACACCAATCCAAGGGGAGGGGAGGAGAAGATGGCAGCGCGACGCAGTGCGCGTGGCCGCCCCGATTTGATGTTGTATTTGTGAAGTAGGATGCCTTGCACAATCCTGATTTGATGGAGACAGCTGTAAGAAGCATGAAGGGACATCTGGAGAAACTTCTGAAATGCCTGCTTCGCTGCCGCTGCGACTGTGTGATGGAGAATCTCCAGAGGGGAAGGCCCCAAATCCTCGGCTTTGCCTATTGCCTGTTGCTGGGGCTGGGGTCGAAGCGCTCGGCAGAGATGGTGCTCGGTGCTTGGTGTTGGAGAGCTGGTCAGAGGCTCGAAGTTTTCGGATGGACTCGGAGTCGGACTGTGGTCGGGTGCTTCCAGGATGCTGCATTGGCAAGTTTGCGGTGCTGGAAGCTCATGGCAGAAAGAGTTTTCTTCCTTCAACCGTCTGCATGAGATGATGGGACTTTTGAGAGACTTTGAGACTTTTTTTTACCGTGCCTATGGTCTGTTCTTCTATCAAATTACGGTATTGCTTGCACTGTTGTAACTACATGTTATAATTATGTGGTTTTTGTCAGTTTTCTTACTCTTGGTTTATCTTGTGTTTCTGTGATATCATTCCAGAGGAACAAATTGTATCATTTCTTAATGCATGCATTACTAAATGACAATAAAAGAGGACTGCGTGTCCCCATAATCTAATCTAATCTAATCTTCATAGCGGGATCAGAAGTGGAGAGAGTGAGCAGTTTCAAGTTCTTGGTGTTAATACCTCTGAGGACTTAACCTGGTCCCAACATAACGATGCAGCTATAAAGAAGGCAAGACCATGGTTATATTTCATTACGAGCTTGAGGAGATTTGGTATGTCTAAAATACTCAAAAGATTCCACAGATATATGGTGGAAAGCATTTTGACCGGCTGTATCACTGTCTGGTATGGAGGGGCTACTGCACAGGATCGAAGTAAGCTGCAGAGAGTTGTAAAATTAGTTAGCTCCATCATGAATACTAGCCTCCATACTATCCAAGACATCTTCAAGCAGTGGTACCTCAAAAAGGTGGCATCCATCACCCAAGACATGCCCTCGTCTCATTGTTACCATCAGGAAAGAGGTACAGAAGTCTGAAGGCACACACTCAGTGATTCAGGAACAGCTTCTTCCTCTCTGCCATCTGATTTCTGAATGGATATTGAACCCATGAAGACTGCCTCACTACTTTTTTATTTCTGTTTCTGCACTATTTATTTAACTATTTAATATACACATATATATATTCAATGATTCAAAGAGCATTTATTATCAATGAATGTATAAACTATACAACCTTGAGATCTGTTTGCCCAAAAGGCAGTCGCAAAGCAAGGAACCTGAAAAAGCTCAATTAAAAAAATAAGACCAATGCCCAGTGCCCATAGAGAAAGAGAAATAAAAACAACAGAAGCGAGCAACAACACCAGCATTCTGAACCAAATTGTGTCCTTAGATCCAAATCCCTGGAGCAGCTCAGAGTAGGCCTAAAGCCTCAATATTCAGCTTATCATATTAGCGGGCCAAGTCACCGCAAAGTTCACAGACATGAAGCACATCAGCCGGCGGCAGTCTCACATCCTTAGTGATGCGGAGAGAAGAACTCTAGACTATCTGGGCCGGCATTTTAATTGTCCAAATCTCGCACTAGGAACCGGGCCCTGCCACGGTGAATCTCTCCAGACGTAGATTTCGCTGCTGGAGAAGCTGTTTTCAACCTCTCCAAATCGGCTCGGTGCTTAGAGTGATACACCTTCGCCCGACTCCCGACACCCTGCCTTTCCAGTTATCTGAGCTGGCCTTGAGATTGTCCGAAACACATATTGGGAAGTCTGATCACCTCGCTGTACTTCTACTCCCTGAGTATAGGCAGAGACTGAAGACTATAGCGCCAATAGTGAGGACCAAGAAGGTATGGACAAGGGAAGCACAGGAGTGCCTACAGGACTGCTTTAAATCGGTGGTCAGAGATTCATCTTTGAATCTGGATGAGTATGCTGCAATTGTTACCAACTTCATTAAAACCTGTGTGGATGAGTGCATGCCTACAAAGACTTGCTGTATATTCCCAAACCAAAAGTTGAGGATGAACCAGGAGGTACGTCAATTGCTGAAGGCTAGAATTATGGCATTCAAGTCTGACAACCCAGGACTGTACCAGAAAACAAGGTATGACTTGCGGAGGGCTATTTCAAGGGCGAAGAGACAGTTTCCAAAGAGGTTGCAGGCGACTTCGGATGCACATAAACTCTGGCAGGGTTTGCAAGACATTACTTCTTACAAAGCAAAGTCCAATAGCATGAATGGCAGCGATGTCTCACTACCAGAACAACTCAATGTCTTCTGTGTTGCTTTGAAAGGAAGAATATAACTACAGCTGTGAAGATCCCTGCTGCACCCAGTGATCCTGCGATCTCTATCTTGGAGGCCGATGTTAGGCTGTCTTTAAAGAGGCGGAAGGCCCTGATGGAGTACCTGGTAAGGCTCTGAAAACTTGTGGCAACCAGCTGGTGGGAGTACTCAAGAATATTTTCAACCACTCACTTCTATGGGCGGAAGTTCCCACTTGCTTCAAAAAGGTAATAATTATGCCGGTGCCTAAGAAGAATAGTGTGAGCTGCCTTAATGACTACCACCCAATAACACTCACATCTAGTGATGAAATGCTTTGAGAGGTTGGTCATGGCGAGACTGAAATCATCCCTCAGCAAGGACCCGGACCCACAAGGCAATTTGCCTATTGCCACAATAGGTGCAATCCTTAGACTACCTGGACAATACAAACACCTATGTCAGGATGTTGTTCTTCAACTATAGCTCAGCATTTAACACCATCATTTCCACAATCCTGATTGATAAATTACAGAATCTGGGCTTCTGTACCCACCTCTGCAATTGGATCCTTGACTTCCTAACCGGAAGACTACAATCTGTGCAGATTGGTAATAATATCTCCTCCTCGCTGACAATCAACACTGGTGCACCTCAGGGGTAAGTGCTTAGGCCACTGCTTTACTCTCTTTATATCCATGACTGCATGGCTAGACATAGCTGAAATACCATCTATAAATTTGCTGATGAAGTTGCGTAGGAAGCAGTCCCTGCAGAAAGTTGGGGGGGTGGGTATTATGTTCTGCATGCTGAGGTTGGTGGGGTTGTCGTGAGGACAAGAGGAATCCTAACCCTGGTAGGGTGGCAGGAGGATGGGGTAAGAGCAGATGTGCATGAAATGGAAGAGATGTGGTTGAGGGCAATGTTGATGGTGGAGGACGGGAATCTCCTTCCTTTGAAAAAAGAGGACATCTCCTTTGTTCTCGAAAGAAAAGCCTCATCCCGAGAGCAGATGCAGTGAAGACATTGGAATTCAGAGAAGGGGTTGATGTTTTTACAGGTAGCAGGGTGGGACGAGGTATAGTCCAGGTGGCTGTGAGACCCCCTTGTCAATTCATCCCTTCCCACTGATCTCCCTCCTAGCACTTAGTTTGCAAGCACAACAAGTTCTACACCTGTCCCTGCACCTCCTCCCTCACTATCATTCAGGGCTTCCAGGTGAGGCGACACTTCACCTGTGAGTCTGTTGGGTCACATACTGTGTTCGGTGCTCCCGGTGTGGTCTCCTGTATATCAGTGAGACCCGACGTAGATTGGGAGGTTGCTTCACCGAGCATCTGTGCTCTGTCCACTAGAACAAGCAAGATCTCCCAGTGACCACCGATTTTAATTTTAATTCCACTTCCTATGCCCATTCCTCTATGTCCATCCATGGCCTCCTGTCGTGATAAGCCCACACTTAGGTTGGAGGAACAACACCTTATATTCCACTTGGGTAGCCTCTAACCTGATTGCATAAACATCGAATTGAATTGACTTTATTACTTACATTTTTCATATACATGAGGAGTAAAAATCTTTACATTACATCTTAATCTAAATGTGCAATCTGCAATTTATAGTAATTTATAATAAATAGTATATACAACTGGACAGTCAATATAACATAGAATTACAATAGTATCAACATGAATTAATCAGTCTGATGGCCTGGTGGAAGAAGCTGTCCCGTAGCCTGTTGGTCCTGGCTTTAATGTTGCGGTACTGTTTCCCAAATGGTAGCAGCTGGAACAGTTTGTGGTTGAGGTGACTCGGTTTCCCAATAATCCTTCAGGACCTTTTTACACACCTGTCTCTGTAAATGTCCTGAACAGTGGGAAGCTCATATCTACCGATGCGCTGGGCTGTCCACACCACTCTCTGCAGAGTCCTGCAATTGAGGGAAGTACAGTTCCCGTACCAGGCAGTGATGCAGCCAGTCAGGATGCTCTCAATTGTGCCCCTGTTTTGGGAGCTCATTCCAAACTTCTTCACAACAGTGCCTCTTCCACCTCAGACGGTATGTACAGACCATGTGAGATCCTCGGTGATGTTTATGCCAAGGAACTTAAAGGTGTTCACCCTCTCAACCTCAGATCCATTGATGTCAACAAAGGTTTGCCTGTCTCCATTCCTCCTGTAATCCAAAACCAGCTCCTTTGTTTTTGCAACATTGAGGGAGAGGTTGTTTTCTTGACACTGTGTCAGGGTGATGACTTTTTTGTAGGCTGCCTCATTATTATTTGAGATTAGGCCAATCAATGTAGTATCATCAGCAAATTTAATTAGCAGATTGGAGCTGTGGGTGGCGACAGAGTCATGGATGTACAGAAAGGAAGGGATTTCTCAAACTTCCAGGAATGCCCCCCTCACCATTTCCCATCCTTTTCCCTCTCCAATGTTATTTCCTTGCCTGCCCTTCACCTCCTTCTGGTGCCCTGTTTTTCCTTTCTTCCATGGCCTACTGTCTCTTTCACCAATCAACTTCCTAGCTCTTTGCTTCATCCCTCCCCCTCCAAGTTTCACCTATCGTCTGGTGTTTCTCTTTCTCCTCCCCTCACCTTTCAGATCTACTCCTCAACTATTATTGTCCAGTCCTGCTGAAGGGTTTCAGCCCAAAATGTGGACGGTTTCCATAGATGCTGTCTGTCCTGCTGAGTTCTTCCAGTATTTTGTGTGTGTTGCTCAGGTTTCCAACATCTGCAGATTTTCTTGTTTGAGACATCTAGGTAGAAATGATTCCATCAGGCAGAAACAGCATGGATTCAGAAAGGACAGGTCCTGTTTGAAAACCTGACCACACCCAGGATACTTCTTGATCCAACCACAGTCTGGATGAATGGGTGCAACGGATTGAGCGGAGCATGTAGATTTGTATACTTGGATTTCCAGAAGGCGTGTAAATTGTCACAAAAAACTCATCCAGAAGATAAAGATGCATAGAGTTGGGGGTAATGTATGAGCATGGATGGAGGATTGTTTTACAAATAGAAGACAAAGAGTTGGGATAAATGGGCGATTCTCTGGTTGCCAGCCAGAGGTGAGCTGGGTGCAGCAGCAGGGTCGGCGCTGGGTCCACAACTGTTTATGATACTGTTCATGATATATAGTAACATGATATACATTTCCCACCGCAGCCTATACATTCTCCCTTTGACCACGTGGGTTTCCTCCCACAGTCCAAATAACGTACCGGTTCACAGGTTAATTGGTCATTGTAAATTATCCCGTGAATAGGTGAGGATTAAATTGGGGGATTGCTGGAGGGCCAGAAGGGACTACTCCGCGCTGTGTCAAAAACAAAATAAATTAACGATTTGGAAGAGGGGACAAGTGTAGCGTATCTACTTTTGTGTATGAGTCACAGAATGTTAGTTTGAAGGTGCAACAGGTTATAAAGAATGCAAATGGAATACTGGTCTTCATTACAAGAGAGACTGAAGACTGGAATTATACAGGGTACCAGTAAGGTCATGCCTGGAATACTGTGTCCAGCTCTGATGTCCTTACTTGAAAAATATACTGGCTTTGAGGCTATGCACAGAAAGTTAGATAGATTTTTACTTAACAGAGGAATTATACGGGTTATGGGGAAAAGGCAGGGAGTTGGACCTGAGTCCCATGGCCTGATCAGGCATAATGTTGTTGAGTGGTGACGAGAGCTCAACAGGGCACATGGCCTGTTGCTGCTCCTCTTTCTGATGTTCTTATGATTAGTCAATCTAGAATATCCAGCTTGGTGTTCACTGGCTTTTTACCTTACAGTTTCAGGGAGCAGCCAGGAATGTGCAGTTGCAGTTGTAATCACACTAAGAATTAATTTATGACTGAGATGTGAGGTTAAATTTGTTGTTTTGCAGGAGTTTAGTGCAAAGACATTAAAATATATAAACCAAAATAAATAAAAAGTGCAAAAAAGAATAATGAGTTAGTGCTCATGGACAGTTCAGTAATCTGATGGAAGATGGGAGGAAACTGTTGGGGGATTTTCACCCATTCTCCCTTGCAAAAGGCTTCTAGTTCTGTGAGATTCTTGGGTCGTTTTGCATGCACTGCTCTTTTTGAGGTCCATCCACAAATTTTTGATGATATTTAGGTCAGGGAACTGTGCGGGCCATGGCAAAACCTTCAGCTTGTGCCTCTTGAGTTAGTCCATTGTGGATTTTGAAGTGTATTTAGGTTCATTATCCTGTTGTAGAAGCCATCCGCTTTTCATCTTCGGCTTTTATACAGACGGTGTGAAGTTTGCTTCCAGAATTTGCTGGTATTTAATTGAATTCATTCATCCCTCTACCAGTAAGTGTTCCCCCGTGCCACTGGCTGCAACTCAAGCCCAAAGCATGATCGATCCACCCCCATGCTTAACAGTTGGAGAGGTGTTCTTTTCATGAAATTCTGCACCTTTTTTTCTCCAAACATACCTTTGCTCATTGCAGCCAATAGGTTCTATTCAAAAGGTTCAAAGGAACACCTAAACATGCCAGATGCATTCTGGAAACAAGTCCTGTGACTGCTGAAATTAGTAGAGCTTTTTGGCCGCAATGAGAAAAGGTATGTTTGGAGAAAAAAGGGTGCAGAATTTCATGAAAAGAACTCTCTCCAACTGTTAACCACGGGAGTGGATCGATCATGCTTTGGGCTTGAGTTGCAGCCAGTGGCACAGGGAACATTTACTGGTAGAGGGAAAAATGAATTCAATTAAATACCAGCAAATTCTGGAAGCAAACATCACACCGTCTGTATAAAAGATGAAGATGAAAAGAGGATGGCTTCTACAACAGGATAATGAACCTAAACACACCTCAAAATCCACAATGGACTACCTCAAGAGGAGCAAGCTGAAGGTTTTGCCATGGCCCTCACAGTCTCCTGACCTAAACATCATCGAGAATCTGTGGATAGACCTCAAAAGAGCAGTGCATGCAAGACGACCCAAGAATCCACAGAACTAGAAGCCTTTTGCAAGGAAGAATGGGTGAAAATCCTCCAAACAAGAATTGAAAGACTCTTAGCTGGCTACAGAAAGCGTTTACAAGCTGTGATATTTGCCAAAGGGGGTGTTACTAAGTACTGCCATGCAGGGTGCCCAGAAAGATAAGGGTGGTAAAGAAGGGACATGCCTACTTGATTTCATTGGTGGGGGCATGGAATGTAAGAGTTTTGACATTATATTGCAACTTTACAAAACATCACCCTTGATAAGTTCCTTTAGAAGTGCTGATTGCAATTCTGGTCACACACTACTGAAAGGATATAACAGTAGTGGTGAATGCAAAGGAAATTAATCCGGAGATTTTAAAACGCAAACAACAGGAGTTCTGCAGATGCTGGAAATTCAAGCAACACACATCAAAGTTGCTGGTGAACGCAGCAGGCCAGGCAGCATCTTTAGGAAGACGTACGGTCAACGTTTCAGGCCGAAACCCTTCGTCAGGACCCTCACGAAGGGTCTCGGCCTGAAATGTCGACCGTACCTCTTCCTAGAGATGCTGCCTGGCCTGCTGCGTTCACCAGCAACTCTGATGTGTGTTGCTTAATCCGGAGATTGCTTGGATTAGAGCGCATTAGTTATGGGAAAAGATAGTTTAAGCTGGGTTGGTTTTCCCTGGAGTGAAGGAGGCTGAGAGATGATTTGATAGAGGTACAGTATATACAATTACAGTATGAGAAACAAAGATATTCAATTGTACACACCTTTAAAACCAGGTTATTTTGAGAATTTTGAATCACATTAAAAGGACTGGTAATTGCTTCGTGGAATTTTAGTGAGTCACTGTGTTCAGTAACTTCTGTAACCTTTAGAAACCTTCATAAGCTTCACAGTGCAGGGAACCTTGTCAAATGAAGTAGGCAGGTCAATCTGGGAAGTAAAATCATGGATCTGCTTTCAAAGCAGATGACTTGAGTTTGTAAATATATCTTTTATCCCAGAAAAATTAATTTTTGATTTGACGTACTTGGTTTTTGAAGGAACTTAGGAACACACTGACCATATTACTTCTTCGCATTAATTCATTTTTCTCAGGATTTTTCAAAAGTAACAATCTATCAATCAAGTCAGGCAGCATCTGTGGGAAAAGAACATTAACTTCTCATCTCAAAGAAAAACTGAAAGATTAACTAGTTCTCTACACAGATACTGCCTGTCCTGCCGAACATTTCTAGCATTTTCTGATTTAATTTCAAATTTCAAATCCCAATACATCTTTTCAGTTCTGACCAGCGACGAATCCAGATATTAGATGTTTGAGAGGAAGGGACATCACTGAGGTCCACTGACCGAGTAGAAGAAAGTATCTGAGGATTGCAGCACTATAATTCGGATCTGACCAGCAAGCACACTGAAGCAAGCACTGCAGCAATTCACTGAGAGAACAGAAGTAGAGTGGTGATCTTGAGGCTTCAGCTCTTCAAGGCTTCAGTCAGAGAAAGCAAAAAAAACAGAAAAGCTCTGGGTAAAGTTTTTTTTTCCTTCATTTCTTTATATCTGCTCAGTTAGGACAGTAGAAATGCCAGGCAGGATAGTTGAATGCTCCTCTTGCAGGATGTGGGAAGGCAGGGTCTAGTGTCCCTGATGACCACAACTGCGAGAAGTGCATCCGGTTGCAGCTTCTAACAACCCACGTTAAGGAGTTGGAGCTGGAACTGGAAGAACTCCAGATCATTCAGGAGGATGGAAGGGTGATAAAAAGACGTATAAAAAAGTAGTTGTGTCGGTGTACAATTGCATATTGATTAAATAATGAAATGCAAACAGGAGATGGGTTTAACTCAGGGAGTCACATTGCAGAGAGAGGGAGGAAGAACAATGTGCATGCGTAGACAACAGATAAATAGACAATGCTTAGCGGTGTGGGGGTAATTTCTTTAAAAGAAACAGGTCCATACATTACACTTCCTTCCCCTTTAGACAAATGCAACATAAAATTCAATTTTCCTTTCATAAACCCGTATTCCAAATAAACATGTTTTCACAATAACTGTCCATAAGAACTTCACAGTTCTAAAGGGTCAGTCTTTTGGATGGCGCTTTGTTTCTTTCAGGATAGTGCCTCTGGACCTGTGGAGTGCCATCAGGTTTGGTAGGTGTCTTGTCTAAGACAACGTATTCGATTCTGATGTCACCTTGCTGTCAGTGACATCTGACACCTGAGAGGCCAGTCTGGTGATAGTAACGTGTCTGTCTTGATGGATGCAGTCGACTCAGGTCTGTTCTTCAGTTGAGCATCCAGTATCTGGTCCACATGACATCTACATGTCAGATCTTCAACATCCATTGTCTACATCAGTGGTCCAGTTCTTGCAGCAATCTTACTGGGAGTCCACTTGTCTTCTCGGTAATCACATGCTCGGGCTTCCTTTTCAATCTCAAAGCTCTTTGCTGCTCCACTTGGCAACTGTCTGAACTGTTTATTCTGCACTTCCCTCACTTCAGTCTGGTTTCAGGAGGTCTACGCGAGAAATCAGTTTCCTACTCATGAACAGCATTGCAGGTGTTTGAGTTATCGTCACATGAACAGAGTTCCGATACAAAATTATAAGTTGTCCATCTTGTGCTGTAGAGAAATGTCCTCCTTGTCCATTGCTTTAACGGACTGCCTGAAGGTTTGGATAAACCTTTCAGTTAACCCATTTGTTGTTGCGTGGTCAGGAGCTGATTTGAACTGTCTGATGTTATCTTTCTTCATGAACAGTTGGAATTCTTCTAACATGTATTGCAGTCTGTTGTCACTCACGATTTGTTCTGTTAAGCCATTTCTCATGGATAGTCCTCAGAGTGGAGATGGTCTTTGCTGAGGTGGTTGACTTCATTGGTATAACCTCCAACCAGTTTGAATGAGCATCCCACAGCAATCAGAAACATGGAGTCCAGGAAAGGCCCAGCTAAGTCAATATGTAATCTTTGTCATGGTGATGATGGCCACTCCCAAGGATGTAATAGTGGTTATGGGGGTGCATTTTGAATTTTTTGGCAGCTCAAACAACTTTTCACCAAGCCTTCAATCTATTTATCAACTCCCGGCCACCACATGTAGCTCTAGGCTGTACTCAGGTGTCCTTCATGCAGATTCTGGTGCGCAGTTTAGAGGGATCCACAACATACATCATACATCAGCATTCTTTGACTTTGGTCTCATCTCGCTGACAACTCTGGAAACACAGCTGTCTATACTTGCATGGTGATTTCATAGACTTTTGAAAATGTTGGGTTATTCCTCGTTTCCCTTTGTATTTCAGAACTTGTTACTGGTAACTAGTCCACCAATGCGGTGTGGAACACTTCTTCTGGGTCACCGTATGAAGACTTTTCTTCTTCAGTTGCCAATACTGGGAGAAATGACAAGCCATCAGTGTTGCTGTGTTGTTTGGTTCCTTTGAATTCTATGTCATAAGAGTTCGCTCCTAGAATAGTGCCCAACATGGTGGCCGGGTAGCAGTCATCACTGGAATTCTCTTTCTGGGATTGAAAATGGACACAAGGGACTGGTGATCAGTCACTAGCGTAAACTTTCATCCGTAGAGGCAATGGTGGAACTTCTTTGTTCCCTATACTAGACTAAGGGCCTCTTAGTCGATCTGTGCATTGTTGTATTCTGCACTTGTCAGTGATCTTAAAACAAATGCAATCGGGCTTTCAGATGCACCTTACATAATGTGTGACAAAATGGCTCCAATGCCATAAGGTAACACATCGCAAGCCAGTCTGATGGGCAGGGATGGGTCATAATGGCTGAGCAGTTCATGAATATTATTAGTCTCTTTGTTTCCTTGAATGCTTTTTCACATCCTTCTGATCATTCCCACTTTGCTCCTGTCTATAACAGTGTTTTCAATGGTGCAGTACTGTACTAATGTTTGGGAGAAACTGGTGGTAGTAGTTTACAAGGTCCAAGTATGACCTGAGTCTGTGACACATTTTCCAGTTCAGGTGCCTGTAGCACTGCCTCAGTCTTTTCTTGTAACATATGGAAGCCATACTCATCAATAACATGTCCACAAAATGAGATTTAATTCTTGAAAAACTCATATTCCCCTCTCTTTGCACGCAGACCATACTCACACAGCCTGGTAAGCACTTGACCAAGGTTCTAGAGGAACTATTTATCATTTCTGCCAGTCACGATGACATCAACAATGTATTCCTGGGATATCTTGGAGCACTTAGTCTATTGCTTTTTGCCAAATTGCTACTGATGTGATGACAAAGACAAACAATTATGCTAGAACAGTCCCTCGTGAGTGTTGATTGTGAGGAACTTCCTGCTTGACTCTTCAATCTCCATTTGCAGATAGGCATGTGACAAATCAATTTTGAAAACCTCTCCCCGCCTGCTAAAGATGCAAAAATGTCTTGTATTCATAGCAGGGATACTGTACGGTGCGCAGCACCAGACTGATGCTCACCTTGTAATCCTTGTATGCATATGGCTTCAGCCTTCTCTTTCTTGACCACTGGGGCAATGGGCATGGCCCAATCACTCCACTCAATCTTGGAGAGAATTCCTGACACCTCCAAGCTCTGCAGTTCAGTATCCACTTTAGGGCATAGTGCACAAGGTACTGGATTGTTTTATGGAATCTTGTTGCTGCTTCTTCACCCAGTTCAATTCTGACGTTCGTGCCTTTGAAATGACCAAATCCCTTCTCAAACACCTCCTCATTAGCATTAAGCAGCTGTGCCTGCCTCTGGTTAGTGCTACCATTTGCGCTGCCATTGTCTGTTGATGCCACACTGACAGCTTTGATTAAGTGCCAGTCTCATTGGATTTTTCTCAACCATTCACATCCGAAAAGTGCTGGCCCTCCACTTTTCAATACATAAAGCCTAAATGTTGTGTTTGGCCTCCATACGTCACATTTACTTTCAATTTGCCTTTGGGAGACAATTTTTCACCTGCGTAAGTCTTTAGCATCATTGAGTTTTCTCTACTGTATCTTAGAAAACAGTCTGTTTGTAGTCAGCCTCTGGAATTATGGACAAAGCTGACCCTGTATCCAGCTCCATTTTCAGTTTTACACCAGACGCATATATTGTGATCCAGATGATTTTGTGATTTACTTCAGTTATACGATGCAGTTCTAGGCATGACAATTCACCTTTCTCAGACTCTTATGTTGTTTGGTTCTGTTTTGCATTTGATAACTTTATGGATTTGCTTAGTTTTGTGTTTGAGACTTTTCACTCGGTTGTGCTTTTTGTCTACCTTGCACAATCTCAGTATGTGGCCTTATCTGCGACATATTCTAAAAACTTTTTCTTTGAAACAACAGTTATTTGCATTATGGGAGGATCTACAACATCAATAACATTTTTGGCTTTTTGCATCATTCAGGAACATTTTGTGCATTTCACATTCTAACCTCCTTTTCTGTAGTTCTGCTATATCCTTTGCTGTGATATTGCAATGGTCAATGCCTGTTCTAAAGTTAGGTCTCTTTTGGACAGTAGATTCTTCTGAGTGCTTTGACTATGCATGCCACATACAAACCTGTCCCATAAAGCATCAGGAAGTCCATCTCAAAAGTCACAGTACAGAGAAAGTTTGCAGAGTTCTGCAATGTACTCAGAAATGCTTTCATCTTTTGACTGGTTCCTTTTGTAAAATCAAAGTCTCTCAGCTATTACCAACGGTTTATGGCTTAAATGATTTTATAAATTTGTAACAATTTTGTCAAACGTCATGCTTGCTGGCTTTTCAGGAGTTACTAGGTTGCGTAAGAGACTGTATGCTTTTGCACCCATTAAGCTAAGAAGCGTAGCAGCTTTCTTTGACTATTCCACATTGTTCGTGTTACAATACAGTTCAACCTTCTCGATATATAACTCACAGCCTTCATTAGCATTATCAAGTTCGTTACCTTTCCCAACTGAAGGCATCGCCACGTTACTTTCACTTTAAATTCAGTGTGTCTTTTACTGTTGCTATGCACTGTACTCACATGTTTGTTAATGTCTGTGAGGACCTTCTTATGCAGTTTAACTCTCGCTATTTCCTTCAACCTGCAACCGCATGTGTGCTTCAGCCTTCAAAGCCACATGCGTATCCACAGATGACTGCACAATGTTCAGTCTTCCTCAGACCGAGAGACAACCACCACTATTTCCTCACATAACTATCAGTGCAGTTCATGATATTTTCTGTTTTAAGTTCATATTCGTCACCAATTTGTTGTGTCTGTGTACAACTACATATTGATTAAATAAAAAGCCATGGACACTTAAGCTGTGTATTCACATTGCAGTGAGAACAAGAGAAAAATGCACAAGCATAGACAACAGCACATGCCTAGACAACAGATAAATATGTAATGCTAAGGGGCGGGGGGGGGTCATTGCTCTAAAAGAAATAGATCCATACATTCCAGTAGTTACACCCAAGGTGCAGGAGACAGAAAACTGGGTGACAATCAGGAGGGCAAAGGGGCTAAGGAGACAGTGCAGAGTACCCTACGGCCATTCCCCACAACAAAAGTTATATCACTTTGGATACTGTTGGGGTGGGGGGTTTAACTAAACACAGGAAAGTCACTGTGGTTGGGTCGCTGGCACTGAGTCTGCCTCTGTGACTCAGAAGGGAAGGGGGGAGAAGAGGTGAACTGTGGTGATAGGGGATTAGTTAGTTACAGGAACGGACAGGAGGTTCTATGGGAGAGAATGAGATTCCCAGATGGTATGTTGCCTTCCGGGTGCCAGTTTCTGGGACATCTCAGACCAAGTCCTCACCATTCTTAAGTGGAAGGTTGAACAGCCAGAGGTCATGATCCATGTAGATACCAATGACATGGGGAGGATGAGTGATAAGGTTCTGCAAAGGAAGCTCAGAGAGTTAGGTGCCAAGTTAAAGGGCACAACATCCAGGGTTGTTGTCTCAGGATTGCTACCTGTGCCATGTGCTAATGAGGCCAGAACTCGAAAGATTATAAAGTTTAACACATAGCTAAGGACTTGGTGTAGGAGGGAGGGCATAAGGGTTTTAGATCATTAGGCTCTCTACCAGGGAAAGTGGGACCTGTACAGAAGGGACAGTTTGCACCTGAACTGGAGGGGGACTAATATCCTTGCAGGAAGGTTTGTGAATGCCACATGCTGGGGTTTGAGTTACAGTTGCAGGGCAATTGGAACCAGAGTGCCAGAACACTTAGTGGCAAGGTTGTGGAGGCAGATATTGGTAAGACCTCAGACAAAGTCAGGAATCAAAAGGTTGACCATGATGCAACTAGTGTCTTGAGTTGTGTATATTTCTTCAAATCATCGCAAACTCCACGTTGTCAACATTGTCCGCATCAGAGACCAGAAATGGAAATGTAGTTGTGTATGATCGTGAAATATACTTCATATGCCAATGAGGTAGAAGGTGACAACCTTTTGTGTGCAGTTTAAATTCTTTTGTTTGCAAATAGCAAATGATGTGCTTGTGTGCACACTCTAGAGGGAACATTGCTGCAGGAACCTTGTTTTTCAAGGGCAATTGAGGCCCTAGTTAAGAGAAAAAAGTAGGTGCATAGCAGGTATTATTTTAATTTTAGGCATCCATTAGTCTTGCGAGACCATGGATCTGCGCCAGGAAAGTCTTCACTCCATAGCAGGTATAAGCAAGTAGGAACAAACGAGGTACCTATGGAGTATAAGAAATGCAAGAGAACACTTAAATCAGGAAGGCTAAAAGAAGGTATGAGGTTGCTCTAGCAAACAAGGTGAAGGAGAATTCTAAAGGATTCTACAGATATGTTAAGAGCAAAAGGATTGCAAAGGACAAAATTGTTCCTGTGGAAAACCAGAAGAGTAATCGATGTGGAGCCAAAACAGATGTGGGAGATCTTAAATGAATTGAGGAGACAGATACAGAGTCTATAGATAGATCCTTTATTGATCTCAAAGAAAATTACAGTGTCACAGTAGCATTATTACAAGTGCACAGAGAAGTAGCAAGAATAAAAAAAATTACCACAACCAGTCTAATAGGAGGATTGCATCACTTCCCTGGCTACAGGTTGACTCATTATAGAGCCTAATGGCCAAGGATAAGAATGACCTCAATAGTGCTTCTTGGAGTAGCAGAGTTGTCCAAGTCTATCACTAAAAGTGCTCCTCTGTTCAGCCACGGTGGCACGCAGAGGATGAGAAACACGCCAGGATTTTCTGTAGGGTCCTTTGTTCTACCACAGCCTCCAATGTATCCAACTTGGCTCCTATAACAGAATGAGCCTTTCTAATCAATTTATTGAGCCTGCTGGCATCATCCATGTTGATGCCATTGCCTCAGCACACTTCTGAATAGAAGAGTGTACTGGCAACAACAGACTGGTAGAACATGTGGAGGGACCTATAGAAGTGAGGCTAAGCTGCATCAACTTCAAGGACCTCGTGCAGATTACAGAGGAGGAAGTGTTTGCTTCCTGAGGCAAATCAGAGTGGATAAATCCCCAGGGCCTAACAAGGGTGTTCCCTCAGATCCTACTGGAGACAAGTACAGAAATTGCCGGGGCCCTAGCAGGGATACTAGAAGCATCCTTAGGGGCAACAGTGATGCCAGAGCATTGGAATATAGCCGATGTTGTTCCACTGTTTCAAAAAAGTCTCTAAATATAAAACCAGGAAATTATAGGCTAGTGAGTCTGACATCAGTTCCAGGAAAGTTATTGGAAGTATTCTATGGATCCAGATATTTAAGATATTTAGATAGACATGGACTGATAAAGAATACTCATCATGGTTTCATGCATGGTAGGTCACGTCTAACCTTATAGGTTTTCGAGGAAGTTACCAGGAAAATGGATGAAGGAAGGCACTGGATGTTATTTTTATGAACTTTAGTAAGGCACTTCAAAAGGTCATGCATAGGAGGCAGGTCAGGAAGTCGCTCAGCATTCAGGGTCACTAAAGTTCAGCCACTCAGCATTCAGGATGAGGTAGTAAATTGGATTAGACATTGGCTTTGTGGGAGAAACCAGGGAGAGGTTGTAGTGGGTTGCCACTCTGAGTGGAGGCCTGTGATGAGTGGTGTTCCACAAGGATTGTTGCTGGGTCCATTGCTGTTTGTCATCAATATCAATGATCTGGATGATAATGTGGTTAACAGGAACAGCAAATTTTTGGATGACACAAAGATCTGGGGTGTGATGGACAGTGAGGAAGGCAATTATGGCTTGCAAAGGGATCTGCATCAGCTAAAAAAAAAATGGGCTGAAAAATGGCAGGTGGAATTTAATGCAGACAAGTGTGAGGTTCTGCAACTTCGGTAGGACCAACCAGGGTAGGTCTTACACAGTGAACAGTCATCAGGCACTGTGGAGTGTGGTAGAACAAAGGGATCTGGGATTACAGGTACATAAAAGTGGCACCACAGTTAGATGGGGTTGAAAAGAAAGCTTTTGGCACATTGGCCTTCATAGAACATAGAACACAGAATAGTACAGCACAGTACAGGCCCTTCAGCCCACAATGTTGTGCCAACCCTCAAACCCTGCCTCCCATATAAGCCCCCACCTTAGATTCCTCCATATACCTGTCTAGTAGTCTCTTAAACTTCACTAGTGTATCTGCCTCCACCGCTGACTCAGGCAGTGCATTCTACGCACCAACCACTGTGAGTAAAAACCCTTCCTCGAATATCCCCCTTGAACTTCCCACCCCTTACCTTAAAGCCATGTCCTCTTGTATTGAGCAGTGGTGCCCTGGGGAAGAGGCGCTGGCTACCCACTCTATCTATTCCTCTTATTATCTTGTACACCTCTATCATGTCTCCTCTCATCCTCCTTCTCTCCAAAGAATAAAGCCCTAGCTCCCTTAATCTCTGATCATAATGCATAGTTCTAAACCAGGCAGCATCCTGGTAAATCTCCTCTGTACCCTTTCCAGTGCTTCCACATCCTTACTATGGTGAGGTGACCAGAACTGGACACAGTACTCCAAGTGTGGCCTAACCAGAGTTTTATACAGCTGCATCATTACATCGCGACTCTTAAACACTATCCCTTGACTTATGAAAGCTAACACCCCATAAGCTTTCTTAACTACCCTATCCACCTGTGAGACAACTTTCAGGGATCTGTGGACATATACCCCGAGATCCCTCTGCTCCTCCACACTACCAAGTATCCTGCCATTTACTTTGTACTCTGCCTTGGAGCTTGTCCTTCCAAAGTGTACCACCTCACACTTCTCCGGGTTGAACTCCATCTGCCACTTCTCAGCCCACTTCTGCATCCTATCAATGTCTCTCTGCAATCTTTGACAATCCTCTACACTATCTACAACATCACCAATCTTTGTGTCGTCTTGCAAACTTGCCAACCCACCCTTCTACCCCCACACCCAGGTCGTTAATAAAAATCACGAAAAGTAGAGGTCCCAGAACAGATCCTTGTGGGACACCACTAGTCACAACCCTCCAATCTGAATGTACTCCCTCCACCACCACCCTCTGCCTTCTGCAGGCAAGCCACTTCTGAATCCACCTGGCCAAACTTCCCTGGATCCCATGCCTTCTAACTTTCTGAATAAGCCTACCATTTGGAACCTTGTCAAATGCCTTAATAAAATCCATATAGATCACATCCACTGCACTACCCTCATCTATATGCCTGGTCACCTCCTCAAAGAACTCTATCAGGCTTGTTAGACACGATCTGCCCTTCACAAAGCCATGCTGACTGTCCCTGATAAGACCATGATTCTCTAAATGCCCATAGATCCTATCTCTAAGAATCTTTTCCAACAGCTTTCCCACCACAGACGTAAGGCTCACTGGTCTATAATTACCTGGACTATCCCTACTACCTTTTTTGAACAAGGGAACAATATTCGCCTCCCTCCAATCCTCCGGTACCATTCCCATGGACAATGAGGACATGAAGATCCTAGCCAGAGGCTCAGCAATCACTTCTCTCGCCTCGTGGAGCAGCTTGGGGAATATTCCATCAGGCCCCGGGGACTTATCTGTCCTAATGTATTTTAACACCTCCAACACCTCTTCTCCCTTAATATCAACATGCTCCAGAACATCAACCTCACTCATATTGTCCTCACCATCATCAAGTTCCCTCTCATTGGTGAATACCGAAGAGAAGTATTCATTGAGGACCTCGCTTACTTCCACAGCCTCCAGGCACATCTTCCCACCTTTATCTCTAATCGGTCCTACCTTCACTCCTGTCATCCTTTTTTTCTTCACATAATTGAAGAATGCCTTGGGGTTTTCCTTTACCCTACTCGCCAAGGCCTTCTCATGCCCCCTTCTTGCTCTTCTCAGCCCCTTCTTAAGCTCCTTTCTTGCTTCCCTATATTCTATAGACCCATCTGATCCTTGCTTCCTAAACCTCATGTATGCTGCCTTCTTCCTCCTGACTAGATTTTCCACCTCACTTGTCACCCATGGTTCCTTCATTCTTTATCTTCCTCACCGGGACAAATTTATCCCTTACATCCCGCAAGAGATCTCTAAACACTGACCACATGTCCATAGTACATTTCCCTGCAAAAACATCATCCCAATTCACACCCACAAGTTGTAGCCTTATAGCCTCATAATTTGCCTTTCCCCAATTAAAAATTTTCCTGTCCTCTTTGATTCTACCCTTTTCCATGATAATTATAAAGGCCAGGAAGTGGTGGTCACTGTCCCCCAGATGCTCACCCACTGAGAGATCTGTGACCTGACCCGGTTCATTACCTAGTATTAGATCTAGTATGGCCTTTCCCCTGGTCGGCCTGTCCACATACTGTGACAGGAATCCATCCTGGACACACTTAACAAACTCTGCCCCATCTAAACCCTTGGATCTAATCAGGTGCCAATCAATATTAGGGAAGTTAAAGTCACCCATGATAACAACCCTGTTATTTTTGCACCTTTCCAAAATCTGCCTCCCAATCTGCTCCTCTGTATCTCTGCTGCTATCATGGGGCCTATAGAATACCCCCAGTAGAGTAAATGCTCCCTTTCTGTTCCTGACTTCCACCCATATTGACTTCAAAGAGGATCCTGCTACATTACCCACCCTTTCTGTAGCTGTAATAGTATCCCTGACCAGTAATGCCACCCCTCCTCCCCTTTTTTCTGCCCTCTCTATCCCTTTTAAAGCACTGACATCCAGGAATATTGAGAATCCATTCCTGCCCTGGTGCCAGCCAAGTCTCTGTAATGGCCACTACATCATAATTCCACGTATGTAAATCAATATACTGAGTATAAGAGTTGGAATGTTATGCTGAACTTGTATAAAATGTTGGTGAGGCCTAATTTTGAGTATTGTGTGCAGTTTTACTCACCTGCCTACAGGAAAGATGTAAACAAGGTTGAGCGAGTACAGAGAAACTTCACAATGATTTTGCTGGTTCTGGAGGACCTGAGTTATAAGGAAAGATACATGGAAGATTGAGAAGAGAGTTGATGTAACTGTACAAAATTATGCAGGCTATAGATCAGGTAAATGCCAGCAGGCTTTTTCCACTGAGGTTGGGTGGAACTACAACCAGAGGTCATGGGATAATGGTGAAAGGTGAGAAGTTTAAGGGAGACATGAGGGGAAACTTCTTCAGTCAGAGGGTCGCGAGAGTGTGGAATGAGCTGCCAACACAAATGGTACATGCAAACTCAATTTCAACATTTAAGATAAGTTTGGATTGGTACCTGGATGGTAGGAATATGGAGGTCCTGGTGTAGTTGAAATAATTCTGGCATGGACTAGATGAGTCAAAGGGCCTGTTTCTGTGCTGTTCTCCTCTATGACTCCATCCGAATTATTCTTATGATGTTTCAGATACACTATTGAAAATGAGATGGAGTCTTCCTGTGGGAAATTCGAGAACAAGGGAGTGTAAATATCCTCCCAGGACGGGGGAGAAGGGCGCGACAGCAGTGCGTGCAGCCACTTCGGTGATGATATCTGTTATCTGTCAAGTAGGGGACCGTGCACAATTCTGATTTGATGGAGACAGGTGAGAACATCTGGAAAACTTCTGAAATGCCCACTTCGCTGCCGCTGCTACTGTGTAGTAACCGGAATCTCTGGAGATGAAGGCCCCAAAATCCTTGGCTTTGCGTGTTTCAGTGGCCAGGGAGAGGTCGAAGGCGCTCAGCAGAGGGTGGCACTTGGAAGGCTGTACTGGAGAGGCTGGTCGGAAGCTCGAAGTTTTCGGACAGATGGACTCAGTGTCAGCTGTGGTTGGTTGCTTCCAAGGTATCAGCAAGTTGACGGCGCCTGGAGGTTTATGGCAGGGAGTTTCTCCCTTTGCCGCCTGCTATCGGGGACTCGGGAGTCGATTGACTCCAGACTTTGAGACTTTGTTTTTACTGTGCCCATGGTCTGTTCTTCATCAAATGATGGTATTGCTTTGCGCTGCTGTAACTATACCCGTTAAAGATGGCGCTGGTAACTGGCGACTTTGCACGTGCTCTCCAGAGCAAACTGCCCTTTCCACTATCCTATACCCGAGAAATCCTTCTGAACCTCCAATCTACCAAGATCAAGATCAACAACACCTTGGCGAAGCTACTGACCCAGTTGGAGACCACAGCGCCAGAACTGCTTCTTAAACTCCGGACTGCATCTGGACCCGACCAATGAGGCCCACCACGTTCCCGGAGACCCGTGGTCTGCTACCGTGCCGGAGCGCTTGGAGACACGGCCCATTCCGACCAGCACCTCTCCGGAGCAGACGACCACACAGAAGTGACGGCGGAGACCTCAAGCTGCCCCAGACGCTTCCCCGGAGCGACTGCCATAAAGCCCTGTTGGTGGCCATCCACAGCTGCTGGAAGTGAAGCCTCCGCCACCGACCTCGGAAATCGAGCCCGAGGCTCGGCTGGAGCGGAGGCCTCCGCAACCGTGACTTGGCTCCAGGACTTGTTTCAGCCAGGAGCCTGGCCATCCGGGATTAAGTGTCGGCTTCGGGGCCCGACCCAATCGACAGCCCGGGCCCCCGGCAGCTGGAAGTGGCAGCGGAGCCTCCCTCGTTACTCGGCCCAACCCGGAGCATCTGATGACGGGACCCGCCGATCGATCCCCGCGGGATGCGTCCACCAACCACAAAGAGCTGACAACAACACACTGCATCGATGAAAACCTGGAAAAGATGCACCACAAGGCCTTGGTGAGACCACACCTGGAGTATTGTGTGCAGTTTTGGTCACCTAATCTGAGGAAAGACATTCTTGCCACAGAGGGAGTACAAAGAAGGTTCACCAGATTGATTCCTGGGATGGCAGGACTTTCATATGATGAAAGACTGGATCGACTAGGCTTATACTCGTTGGAATTTAGAAGATTGAGGGTGGATCTTATTGAAATGTATAAAATCCTAAAGAGATTGGACACGCTAGATGCAGGAAGATTGTTCCCGATGTTGGGGAAGTCCAGAACGAGGGGTAACAGTCTGAGGATAAAGGGGAAGCCTTTTAGGACCGAGATTAGGAAAAACCTCTTCACACAGAGAATGGTGAATCTGTGGAATTCTCTGCCACAGGAAAGAGTTGAGGCCAGTTCATTAGCTATATTTAAGAGGGAGTTAGATATGGCCCTTGCGGCTAAAGAGATCGGGGGTATGGAGGGAAGGCTGGTACAGGGTTCTGAGTTGGATGATCAGCCGTGATCATACTGAATGGCGGTGGAGGCTCGAAGGGCCGAATGGCCTACTCCTGCACCTATTTTCTATGTTTCTATGTTACTCACCAAGCAAGCGTGGGAAAAGAGCTGGGCTGCTGGTCAGATTGAAGCTGAGGGGCTTCGGGGTCCCTATGCCCACCATCCTACTAGCTAATGTGCAAGCCATAGAGAACAAGGTGGATGATCTTAAAGGGAGACTCACCTACTGCAGGGAGATGCAGAACTGCTATGTATTCTGTTTCACCGAGACCTGGCTCTCCCCTGCCACCCCTGACTGTGCCATCCGACCGGAGGGATTTTCGATCCATCAGATGGACTGCACGGCGTCTTCGGGCAAGACGAGGGGAGGTAGTGTCTGCCTACTGATCAACACTGCGTGGTGCTCGGACACAGTAGCACTGACAAGCTCCTGCAGCCCGGACCTGGAATGCCTGTCGGTGAAGTGTCGTCCCTACTATCTGCCACAGGAATTCACCTTGGTCATTCTGACAGCGGTCTACATTCCCCTCCAGGCGGACATGGAGTGTGCTCTGAACATACTGTATGCCAACATCAGTGAATTTGAGACCAGGTATCCGGAGGCTTTAATCATTACAGTCGGGGACTTTAAGCAGGCCAACCTCAAAAAGGCGCTGCCAAAGTTATACCAACATGTCTCCTGCCCCACTTAGAGGCCCGAATATACTTGACCACTGCTACACAGCAGTCAAGGATGCCTACCGTTCCATCCTATGACCTCACTTCGGAAAATCAAACCATCAGGCCATACTCCTCCTCCCGGTGTACAAACAGAAACTGAAGCGGGAGGTCAGGGTGTCAAAAGTAGTGTCACGTTGGACGGAGGAAACGGATGAGGTCCTCCATGACTGCTTTGAATCGGTGGACTGGTTAGTATTCAAGGACTCGGCAGCTAACCTCGATGAGTATGCCTCAGCTCTCATGGACTTTATTTGGAAATGCACGGAGGACTGTGTGTCTCGCAAGACAATCCGGGTATTCCCTAACTGGAAACCTTGGATGAATTATGAGGTCAAGTCCCTTTTAAAGGCTAGAGCTGCGGCTTTTAGGTCCGGGGATACCAGAAGCTACACAGAATCCAGGCATGAACTCCGGAAAGCCATTAAGGGCACCAAGAGGCAATATCGAGCCAATTTGGAAGCCCTGGCTAACCAGAGGGATGCCAGTAGACTATGGCAGGGTCTAAATGAGATCACTGGGCGACAAAGAAAAGGCTGGGAATATCAATAACTGTGGCGCTTCTCTTCCTGACTAACTTAAAGTATTCTACACAAAATTCTAACAGAAGAGGAGCATCACGCTCCCTCCAGATGAACCGGACCTGGTGGCATCGAGATTCATCGTCACCGATGGGGACGACAGAAGGGCTTTCCTGAAGATAAATCCGAGGAAGGCGACGGGCCCAGATGGCGTCCCAGGATGGGTTCTCGGGCCTGTGCAAGTGAGCTAGCTGGAGTGTTTGCTGACATCTTCAACTGCCCCTTGCTTCAGTCTAAGATTCCCTCGTGTTTTAAGAAGGCAATGATAATCCCAGTGCCGAAGAAGAGGAAGGTGGCATGCCTGAATGACTATCGACATGTGGCTCTGACATCAATTGCTATGAAGTACTTCGAGAGATTGGTTATGTCACACATCAACCACAGCCTACCAGTCAACCTTGACGCTTTTGCAATTCGCCTACCCGAGCAACAGGTGCCATCTCTCTGGCCCTACATTCCTCCTTAGAACACCTGAAGAATATAGATGCATACGTAAGGCTCCTTTTCATTGACTACAGCTCTGCCTTTAATACCATCATTCCAAATAAACTGATTCCTAAGCTCTGGAACCTGGACCTTAGCACTCAGATCTGCAGCTGGATCTTCAACTTCCTCACAGACAGGACCCAGGCTGTAAAAATAGGGGACAAGCTCTCCTCTACAATCACTCTGAGCACCGGTGCCCCACAAGGCTGTGTACTCAGCCCCCTGCTCTACTCACTGTACACCCATGATTGTGTAGCCAAGTTTCCATCAAACTCAATATATAAGTTTGCTGATGACACAACAATTGTAGGCCATATCTCGGGTAATGATGAGTTTGAGTACAGAGAGGAAATTAAGAACCTGGTGGCATGGTGCGAAGACAACAAGCTATCTCTCAATGTCAACAAGACAAAGGAATTGGTTGTTGACTTCAGAAGGAGTAGCGGACCTCACGACCCAATTTACATCGGTGGTGTGCAAGTGGAACAGGTCAAAAGCTTTAATTTCCTCGGGGTCAATATCACAAATGACCTGACTTGGTTCTACCAAGCAGAGTCCACTGCCAAGAAGGCCCACCAGCGCCTTTACTTCCTGAGAAAACTAAAGAAATTTGGCCTGTCCCCTAAAACCCTCACTAACTTTTATAGTTGCACCGTAGAAAGCATTCTTCTAGGGTGCATCACAATCTGGTATGGAAGTTGTCCTGTCCAAGACTGAAAGAAGCTGCAGAAGATCATGAACACGACGCAGCACATCACACAAACCAGTCTTCCGTCTGTAGACTCACATTACACCGCACGCTGTCAGAGCAGTGCTGCCAAGATAATCAAGGACACGACCCACCCAGCCAACACACTTTTCGTCCCTCTTCCCTCCGGGAGAAGGCTCAGGAGCTTGAAGACTCCTACGGCCAGATTTGGGAATAGCTTCTTTCCAACTGTGATAAGACTGCTGAACAGATCCTGACCCGGATCTGGTTCGTACCCTCCAAATATCCAGACCTGCCTCTTGGTTTTTTTTTGCACTACCTTACTTTCCACTTTTCTATTTTCTATTTATGATTTATGATTTAAATTTTTAATATTTACTAATTTTTACTATTTTTAATATTTAATATTTGTAATCCAGGGAGTGGGAAGCGCAGAATCAAATATCGCTGTGATGATTGTACGTTCTAGTATCAATTGTTTGGCGACAATAAAGTATAAAGTATATAAGTATATGTTATAATTATGTGGTTCTGTCAGTGTTAGTCTTTGATCTGTCCTGTTTTCTGTGATATCACTCTGGAGAAACATTGTATCATTTCTTAATGCATGTATGCATTTCTAAATGACAATAAAAGAGGACTGAGTGTTCTCATAATCTAACTTAGATACCATGAAAATTAAATTAGGATGAAGATTTATACAAAATGGGTAGGAGAGTAAATAAAAATGAGATGTTGTAATTTGAGATAAATACAGCTAATGTTGGAAATACACATAAAATGCAGGAGGAACTGAGCACATCAGGCAGCATCTATGGAAAAGAGCAAACAGTCGACATTTGCCGAGAACCTTCATTGGGACTGGAAAGAAAGAGGAGGTCAGAATTTCCTCCAACATTGTGTGTGTTGATTTGCATTTCCAGCATCTTCAGATTTCCTTGTATTTATAATGCTGGAAATACTCAGTATATCCAGCATCATCTGGAGCAAGTATATGTTTCATGTTGAATATTCTTCAACAGAACTGGGAAAAAGAGAAAACAAGTTGGGTTTTAGTTACAAAGACTTAATGGATGGATGATTGAGACAAAGAATAGATATTCAGTTCATGGCATTCCATTCCTCCCTCTGATGTAATTGCCATCTGTCTCTCATTCAGTCTTAGAGGCTTACTAACTTGTTTTCTCTCTTTTCCAATTCTAATGAAGTACCATCAACCTAAATGATAACTCTCCATAGATGCTGCCTGGCAAAAATCAAAGACCTCCACAATTTGGGCTATGCCATCTTTTTTCAGTTACCAAAAGATAAGAGGTACAATACAGGTGTTGACTGTTGATCCACGGAACTTGGTTAGGAAATTCACTACTCAACTCATAATTAATCAAACTCTCACTTTAATATCTCTGTACAAACAACAAAATAAAAATGTTGTCCTCGAACCATCAACTTAGAACATGAATTCTACTGTTCCTCTGTGCCAATATTCACTCAGACAACTTTTCCAATTTATAACACCACAATAGGGGATCTCTGTTGGCCAGATCGATTCTTTCTTTGCCCAGTCCCTGGCATGGGGATTTTTATTTGCGATGGTGGGTCTCTTGAGAGGGTTATCGCTGATAGCATACTCAAAAGTGTTCACTTTTATATCCATTTCCTATCAATTCAAATGTAGCATTCCAATGTCATTGAATGTAGGTCATCTGACTGACCTTTGATACCTTTTTATTGGCTCTGCTCCAGGACAGCATCCATTTATTGCCCTCTTCCCAGCAAGTGACAATTGGTAATTTATGGCTCTTTGTTCTCAATCAGCAATGAGCTCAAATTACTCCTGGCAGGCACCAACCCTAACATTCACAAACCTGCATGTTATGTTATCTTTAAAAAAAGAACACTGCACAAATAACTTCTTACTTGGAAATGATCTCTAGCTCAGCAGATTACCTGAAACATTATTGTGTCTACTATAAAACACAGAAAGCAAAGCAACTTCATCTCACAAAATGGAGGATATAAAACAGTTCCACAAAATGGCACCCTCCATCTCCAAGCACATAGCAGGACCAAAGACAATTGATCTTTTAGCTGTCACTATACTTGACCCATTTGAGTTCAACATTTTCTTCCATATTTTAAATCCACTGTGGCCAAACACAGGAGCCTGAAATCCCACACCACCAGATTCAAAAACAGCTACTCCCTTCCATCCTTTCAGTTTGTGAACCAACCTGTGCAGCCCTAATATTACCTCAGTATGACCACCTTGCACCAAAATTGACTTTGTCTTTTTGTTCTAGTTTTGCTCATTTTTCTATAATTACACAAAATTATCTTGTATAATTTTTCAGTCTCTATTTCCTTGTGAATGTTATGTCTCAATTGCAATGCGCTTGTGAGACAGCTTCAAGTTTTTCACTGCACTCGAATATACAACATAAAGTCAACTTTGACTTTGATTTGCAATGTGATTCCATCATTTACTGTTTGAGTTACAAGTTACTATTTTTTTTTAATTTTCAGTTATGACTGAACAGTTAACTTGCTTTGAAGATTCAAGCTCTGGAATATTTACCCCATCAATACTTTGATTCCGTAAAACCATAGACCATAAGACGTAGGAGGATTAGACCCTTCAGCACATGGAGTCTGCTCTGCCACCACAGACGATCCATTTTCCTGTCAATCTCATTCTCCTGACTTCTTCCCATAACCTATCGTGCAATGGAACTCGATGACCTGGCCTGTGGAAACAAATTCCACAGGTTCACTATACTTTTTAACTAATCACTCACCTCTGTTCTAAATAGATGTTCCTCTATTCTGAGGTTGTGCCCTCTGGCCCTAGACTCCCCCATAATAGGAAACAGCTTCTGCACATCCACTCTATCTAGGCCTTTCAACATTCAAGAGGTTTCCATGAGATCACCCGACTTTCCTCTAAATCCTAGTGAGTATAGCTCCAGAGCCTTCAACCACACCTAATGTGACAAGTCTTTCATTCTCAGAGTCCTTTTTGCAAACGTCTTTTGAGCCCTTCCCAATGTCAGCACATCCTTTCTTAGATAAAGGGGCCCAAAACTGCTCACAACACTCCAAGTGAGGCCTCACCAGTGCCTTATAAACCCTCAGCAGTACCTCCTTGTTTTTAACATTCCAGTTCTCTTGAAATGAATGCTAACATTGCATTTGTCTTCCTCACCACTGAATCAACCTGTAAGTTAACCATTAGGAATCCTGCATGAGAACTCCCCAGTCTCTCAGCACCTCAAGTTGAAAATAATCTATGTTTTATTCCTTCTACCAAAGTGCATGACCGTATACTTCCAGGACTGTATTCCATCTGCCACTTCTTTACCCATTTCCCTAATGTGCAGCCTGCTTCCTCAACACTACCTGCCCCTCCAACTATCACTATATTGTCGGCAAATTTGGCCACAAAGCCATCAACTCCGTCTTCCAAATCATTGGCATTCAACGTAAAAACAATTGGTCCCAACAGCAATCCCTGCAGAATACCACTAGTTACCAGCAGCCAAACAGAAAAAGGCTCCCTTTATTCCCACTCCATCTCCCAAGCCGATGCTCTAAATATCTTTCTTGTAATACCATGTGCTCTTATCTTGCTCAGCAGACTCATGTATAGCGCCTTGTCAAAGGTTTTCCAAAGATCCAAGTACATAATATCCACCGATTCTCCTTTGTTTATCCTGCTTGTTATTTTCTCAAAGAATTCTAAAAGAATTGTCAAACAAGATTTCCCTCAAGGAAACTGTGCTGACTTTGGCCTATTTTATCATTTGCCTCCAAGTACTACGAAACCACATCATTAATAAATGACTCCACCATTTTTCCAACCACTGAGATCAGACTAACAGGCTTGGAATTTCCATTCTTCTGCTTCTCTCCCTTTTTGAAGAGTGGAGTTACTTTTGCATGTTTCCAGTCCTCTGGAACCATGCCAGAATCTTTTGTTTCTTAAAAGATCATTACAAATGCCTCCACAATTTCAAAATCCGAGGGTGTAGTCCATCTGGTCTAGGTGACTTATCTACCTTCAGGCCTTTCAGCTTCCCAAGCATCTTCTCCCTAATAGCAACTGCATTCACTTCTTCCCCCCTGACACTTACGAAGTTCTGGCATATTGTTAGTGTCTTTCACAGTGAAGACTGATGCAAAATACTTATTCAGCTCAGCTGCCATTACCTTCTCCCTGATTACTATCTCTGTAGCATCATTTTCCAGCAGTCCTATATCTACTTTCACATCTCTTTTGTTTTGTATCTATCTGGAAAAAAAAACCTCAGGTATCCGCATATTATTGCCTAGCTTACCTTCATATTACATCTTTCCCTGGCTTATGACTTTTTAGTTGCTTGCTGTTGGTTTTTAAAAGCTCCCCAATCCTCTAACTTCCCATTAATTTTGCCTCTGTTATATGCCCTCTCTTTTGCATTTATGTTGGCTTTGACTTCCCTTGTCAACCACGGATGTGTCATTCTGCCTTTAGAATATTTCTTCTTTGGGATGTATCTATCCCGTGCTTTCCAAATAACTTCCAGAAACTCTAGCTATTGTTGCTCTGCCACCATCCCTGCGATTGGCCCCTTTCAATCAACTTTAGCCAGTTCCTGTCTCATGCCCCTGTAATTCCCTGCACCTCACTGTGATACTGATACTTCTGACTTTAGCTTCTTTCTCTCAAATTGCAGGGTGAATTCTATCATAAAATGATCACTGTTTCCTAAGGGTTCCTTTATCTTGAGCTCCCTAAATCAAATCCAGTTCATTACACAACACCCAATTGAGAATATCTCATTCTCCAGTGGGCTCAACCAAAAGCCATCTTCTGGGCATTCTACAAACTCTGCCTCTTGGGATTCAAAATCAGCAGCGACCTGATTTTCCCAATCTACTTGCTAATGAAATTACCCATGACTACCATGATATTGCCCTTTTGGCATGCATTTTTTATCTCCTGTTGTAATTTGTAGGCCACATCCTGCTTAATGCTTAGAGACCTGAATTTAACTCCCATCGAGGTCTTTTTACCATTGCACTTTCTAAACTCTGCCCATAGGCATTCTACGTCTTCTGATGCTATGTCACCTCTCCACCGATTTTATGTCATTTTTTTTTACCAGGAGAGCCATGCCACTCCTTCTGCCTTCCTGTCTCTCCTTTTGATACAATATATCATAGAACATAGAACAATACAGCACAGTACAGGCCTTTCGGCCCACAATGCTGTGCCGACCCTCAAACCCTGCCTCCCATATAACACCCCACCTTAAATTCCTCCATATACCTGTCTAGTAGTCTCTTAAATTTCACTAGTGTATCTGCCTCCACCACTGACTCACGCAGTGTATTCCACACACCAACCACTCTCTGAGTAAAAAACCTTCCTCTAATATCCCCCTTGAACTTCCCACCCCTTACCTTAAAGTCATGTCCTCTTGTATTGAGTAGTGGTGCCCTGGGGAAGAGGTGCAGGCTATCCACTCTATCTATTCCTCTTAATATCTTGTATAACTCTATCATGTCTCCTCTCATCCTCGTTCTCTCCAGAGAGTAAAGCCCTAGCTCCCTTAATCTCTGATCATAATGCATACTTTCTAAACCAGGCAGCATCCTGGTAAATCTCCTCTGTACCCTTTCCAATGCTTCCACATCTTTCCTATAGTGAGGCGACCAGAACTGGACACAGTACTCCAAGTGTGGGCCTAGCCAGTTTTATAGAGCTGCATCATTACCCCGCGACTCTTAAACTCTATCACTCGACTTATGAAAGCTAACACTCCATAAGCTTTCTTAACTACCCTATCTATCTGTGAGGCAACTTTCAGGGATCTGTGGACATTTACCTCCAGATCCCTCTGCTCCTCCACACTTCCAAATATCCTGCCATTTACCTTGTACTCTGCCTTGGAGTTTGTCCTTCCTAAGTGTACCACCTCACAGTTCTCCCAGTTGAACTCCATCTGCCACTTCTCAGCCCACTTCTACATCTTATCAATGTCTCTCTGCAATCTTCGACAATCCTCTACACTATCCACACCACCACCAACCTTTGTGCCATCTGCAAACTTGCCAATCCACCCTTCTACCCCCACATCCACGTTAATAAGAATCATGAAAAGTAGAGGTCCCAGAACCGATCCTTGTGGGACACCACTAGTCACAACCCTCCAATCAGAATGTACTCCCTCCACTACGACCCCCTGCTTTCTGCAGGCAAGCCAATTCTGAATCTACCTGGCCAAACTTCCCTGGATCCCATACCTTCTGACTTTCTGAATAAGCCTACTGTGTGGAACCTTGTCAAATGCCTTACTAAAATCCATGTAGATTACCTCCACTGCAGTACCTTCATCTATATGCCTGGTCACTTCCTCAAAGAACTCTTATCAGGCTTGTTAGACACAATTTGCCCTTCACAAAGCCATGCTGACTGTCCCTGATCAGACCATGATTCTCTAAATGCCCATAGATCCTATCTCTAAGAATCTTTTCCAACAGCTTTCCCACCACAGATGTAAGGCTCACTGGTCTATAATTACCCGGACTATCCCTACTACCTTTTTTGAACAAAGGGACAACATTCGCCTCCCTCCAATCCTCCGGTACCATTGCCGTGGACAACAAGGACATAAAGATCCTAGCCAGAGGCTCAGCAATCTCTTCGCTAGCCTTGTGAAGCAGCCTGTGCAATATTCCATCAGGCCCAGGGGACTTACCTGTCCTAATGTATTTTAACAACTCCAACACCTCCCCTCCCTTAATATCAACATGCTCCAGATCATCAACCTCACTCATACTGTCCTCACCATCATCAAGTTCTCTATCATTGGTGAATACCGAAGAGAAGTATTCATTGAGGACCTTGCAGGCACATCTTCCCATCTTTATCTCTAATCGGTCCTATCTTCACTCCTGTCATCCTTTTGTTCTTTATATAATTGAAGAATGCCTTGGGATTTTCCTTTACCCCACTCGCCAAGGCCTTTTCATGCCCCCTTCTTGCTCTCCTCAGCCCCCTCTTAAGCTTCTTTTTTGCTACCCTATATTCCTCAATAGACCCGGCTGATCCTTGCTTCCTAAACCTCATGTATGCTGCCTTCTTCCACCTGACTAGATTCTCCACCTCACTTGTCACCCATGGTTCCTTCACCCTACCATTCTTTATCTTCCTCACCAGGACAAATTTATCCCTAACATCCTGCAAGAGATCTCTAAACATCGACCATATGTCCATAGTACATTTCCCTGCAAAAACATCATCCCAATTCATACCTGCAAGTTCTAGCCTTATAGCCTCATAATTTGCCCTTCCCCAATTAAAGATTTTCCTGTCCTCTCTGATTTTATCCTTTTCCATGATAAATGGTAAAGGCCAGACAGTGGTGATCACTATCCCCCAGATGCTCACCCACTGAGAGATCTGTGACCTGACCCGGTTCGTTACTTAATATTAGTATGGCATTCCCTAGTCGGCCTGTCAACATACTGCGACCAGAATCCTTCCTGGACACACTTAACAAACTCTGCACCATCTAAACCATTGGAATTAATCAGGTGCCAATCAATATTAGGGAAGTTAAAGTCACCTATGATAACAACTCTGTTATTTTTGCACCTTTCCAAAATCTGCCTTCCAATCCGCTCCTTGGTATCTCTGCTGCTGCCAGGGGGCCTACAGAATACCCCCAATGGAGTAACTGCTCCCTTCCTGTTCCTGACTTCCACCCATACTGACTCAAAAGAGGATCCTGCTACATTACCCACCCTTTCTGTAGCTGTAATAGTATCCCTGACCAGTAATGCCACCCCTCCCCCCTCCCCCCATCCCTTTTAAAGCACTGAAATCCAGGAATATTAAGAATCTATTCCTGCCCTGGTGCCAACCAAGTCTCTGTAATGGCCACTACATCATAATTCCATGTACGTATCCAAGCTCTCAGTTCATCAGCTTTGTTCCTGATGCTTGTTGCATTGAAGTACACGCACTTTAGCCCTTCTACCTTACTACCTTTACACCCTTTATTCTGCTTCCCTTTCCTCAAAGCCTCTTTATATGTTAGAACAACACACATCAAAGTTGCTGGTGAACGCAGCAGGCCAGGCAGCATCTGTAGGAAGAGGTGCAGTTGACGTTTCAGGCCGAGACCCTTCGTTTATATTTGCATTGTTTGCGTTTATATGTTAGATCTGGCTTTACTCCATGTACTATACTTGCAGTTCTCTCATGACCTTTATCCTCCTCCACCTCACTATCTGCTCTAACACTCTGGTTCCCCTCCCCTAGCAAATCTAGTTTAAACCCCCCCCGGAGCAGCATTAGCAAACATTCCCGCAAGGATGTTAGTTCCCCTCTAGTGCAACCCGTCCTGTCGGAACATACACAAAAGATTTATTAGGGGGCCAGCAGTACAAAATGTTAGTGGACATGGGATTGTCAGTATCGATAACTGATCTACTGTTGCCCACAACTGGAGAGGCAATTTTCATTACACCAATGCAGGAAGTGAAACAATGAGGATGGAGAGAAGTCAGCCCCAGCTACTTGAAATTGGGCGAGTACAGCTTCCTGTAGATTTCTAGATGTGCCAAAACAATGAAGGTAATATCCTGGGAATAGACACACTGAGTAAGCCAGGTGCGATCATAATCTCGGGAAAAGGAGAAGCTACATGGAGAAGACGAACAGCGAACATGTGACTTGCAAAATAGCTAACATGGCCCACAGAGGGAGGAGAGACAGGACGATGTGCAGGGATCATGTCAGGAAGTCCCAAGGGGAGGGGTCAAGCAGTCAACAGCTGTTAGAAGTAGTGAAGCTGTTTGAGGTGCTTACAGTGAAGGCTCATCAGAAAGGGGATAGTCAGGTGCAGAAAGAGAATGAGTGGGCAGACATCAGTGTGAGGAGGGAAGCAGAAGAACAAGCAATAGAAATTACAAATGTACAGCAAGCAACTACAACTGCCAATTTAGTAAGATTACATGGAGATGGGAAGGACCACTGTAAACAATAGCAAAACACTGCTGATCAGGGAGAGCTGGAGGGAAAAGAAATAGTTGTCCCGCATTCGAGTGACCCAAGTTATGTTGACGGTGCTGCCTGAAAAGTCAGAGTTTCCTTCCGTTTGGATAGGACTACAGATGGTACTTTAAACAAATGACACTTGTGTCTGTGCAGACTTGCTGTGGCAGCCAGTGGAAACACTGGACTCAGGTTTAACTGTACAACTCACCTTCTTCTTGCCCCCACAGGCAGAGCGGGACCATGTAATTACAGAAAACCTAAGAGATGAACACCATCCAGCATACTAGACATGAGCACAATTGATAGAAGCAAACCCACAGCAAATGTGAAGGCAGAGGATACCGAGAGAGTGTGACGGAAAGCCAAGAATAGCATGCTCAAGTGTAACAGTAATGGTACTCTGTAAAGAAGGCTGGTTGTTGAAGATACATGGTTAGTTGTATAGAATAGAATAGAAAAATATTGAGGAATTTAGATCAGAAGAGATATAAGTTAAAGCAGAAACATCAGGTCCCACAACTTCAATGGCATGGCAGTCTGAGCAAGAGAAGAAATTGCACACAGCATCTGAAGGCAGTAATCCACAGCCTGAATGGGGAGTGAAAACAAATGAGCTGGGCCCTTTCAGCGGTTGGGCCAGCAATTAACTGGACAGTTCAGAAGGGAGTGCCACCAGCAAGAGGTCCCTGCAGTCATTCAAATAGAGACCACCCCAACTGAATATAGTCTCTAGATTAAGTTTAAAATGCAGTTCTGAACAATGGGTTCCTAAGAACCGTGAAGTACAGTTATTTGGAAGACCAGATAATGCTAATTAAAATTCATTATTTGGGTGTCTGTAGTGTGGGTGCGAAGAGGTTTGTGTGTAGCTCAAAGGAAGCATTGTAAGTATGGAATTGTCCTTTGATCTTTAGCATATAAAATGTCGTGTAGTATTGGGTCAAGCAGGGCGTTTCCCTTCAAAAGGGATCTCAATATGATGCCTGCTGTGTCTCATTTTGTCGATTAAAGAGACTTCTTCATATCTATCAGGACTTCTCCCTGGTGATTTCCTTTATGCAACAAGTCATTAGATTTTTGAGGTCACTGCCCCCACATAATAGGGCACGGGTGTATCCTGGATGAACCCCTCAAATGTTGTGACTTAATTTTAACATTTTAAATATAGTCAGGTGAGCTTACAAAAATACATATACAATGCCAGTGCATACCAACCAGCAGAACCCCTTTGCAAATTCAATACTGGCGTCTGTTCTAAAAGCCAGACACCAAAAATAGTCCCCTTTCAGTACAGTGTTGAAGGATGGAACCATGAATATACAAATAACCAGAAGGTTAAATGACAAAACAGACCTATCCTGAACTGTACATTAAGTGCAGAGATACGTCTTTAACAATATACTGGTAGCAGGAACATTCATCTATTGTCTTCCCCCATGTAGTTTCAATGGGACAGAACTAGAAAGTCCCACATCCATCATTGATATCATTGGTCACAAAGTATCAGTTGGAAATTAATATTTTTTTAACAGTTTTTTTTCCCCTCAAGCCTGGTTTTCATTTTAGTTAACCCATAAATATGTTATCCATCATTTCGTAACTCTAGAATGATCCCTGACACCATGGATGTTATATTCATCAATAAATCCAAGCAGAAATTCAGGAACTTCTCCACCCAATTAATAGTTAGAATGTGCAACCCAGGTGACATTTTAAATAATTTTAAGAGGAAGGTGTTGACAAACCTGGTAGGAAGAAATACATGCGTAGGATGCATTACGTTACTGCGTAATTATTTCAAATTGGGCTTGAGGATGGGGAGCAGAGGAAAAAGAATTAGTCAGAGGGAAGGGCAGATTATGAGCCCAAGGGAAGGGAGCAGGAGCCTGTGAGATGGGAGTGGCAGAATAATTGAGAAAGGAAAGGACATTGAATGCCAGAGCAGATCATGCGGAAATTCAAAGACGTAAAAAGAGTGAGCAATATTTGACTGTCAACAGTTGTGTTACAACTGAACCACTCCTTTCTGGGGCTGTAGAATGCTTGCTTCAATAGATTAAGAGGATAGCTTTTACCAAAATTTGTTTCCTTTCTAATTGCCCTTTCATGTGTCAGTATCTCAGTGTAGAATTACTAGCATATATTAGACTGGAAAACAGTTCACTTGAAGGCAATGTTACAGGCTTCCACTCAAATTTTAAACATTATGCTCTGGAGTATTTGTTTCTGGCAACTGATTGATACAAGTCATTTTGACCATGTTATTATTGCTAGAGTGTAAAGTAATTACGTTACACGCTGTTTGCTCTCTTTGTAAAGTGAGGGCATCTAGTGGCTGGAATTGAGGAAGGCAAAGGAAAAAAAGAAACACGCAGGTAAGGTTAAGAGGTTGCAAGGAGGTCAGGGACAGTAACTAGCCATTTAGACCCACAAGTCCATTCAGCCACTCACTGCGACACATCTGAGACTTGCTTCATATTTGTGCTTCTGCTTCTTATCCCTTAATTAGTATTTCTGGTTATCCAAAGTCTATCAGCTGACCTAGCAGCTTTATGGAGGAGTTGGAAGCTTCTGTGACACTTGAATCTGGCACTAATTTCAAGCTTTAACCCTAGTCCTTAATCTCCAACCAGAGGACATAATTTCTATCTATATACCTATCAATTTCCCTTCATGAAAATGTCAATGAAATCACTCGGAACTTTTTAAATTCTGGGGAATTTCATCTCCCAGTGCCCAACCTTTTAAGTTAACAATAGAAGATTTACAGATGGTATAGATGGTGAAGTGGGCTCCAGCTGGCCACAAAATATTACATCTACTGAATTCCTCTTTCCTGCCATTCCCATATCTGTTTATTATTTTAATAACTGAAAATCAATTCCTTAAATATGTATCCCTGATTTATAGTTAATGTGCCACGTGATGGCGAGAGCACATTGTAGATTATCTCCAAAATTTAGTTCCATCCTCTAACCATAACTGTGCCACTGATTCTTACTACTGACAGCGAACTTCTCTATCAAATCCTTGCCTTCGGTTTACTCATTCACTGACTGAAACCTCTTGGAGGGAGAAAAGATTCAGAATCTGGCTAACTTTTCAGACTAAAAAGCAAACCTGAATTCTTAAAACTTCATCTTCGAGATACAAATTTCCACTCTAGGGACACAATCTTCGGAAACCATTTTCTCAGAATCGTATATGCTTCAATATATCCCGTGACTCAGTCAACTCATTTCGATGTATGTAGTAGACTCTTGGGTGTACCTGCTATCCTTCCCATTCTTGGACAGTCACCACCATCTCGGCTCTGGGGACATCAGAGAGTACCTACACCCATGCAGCATGAATAGTTTAGCAGAGAGTGAGACTGAAGTCTGTATGATGTGACTACAAGGCATCCATCAAAGTCAAAGTTGAATTTATTGTCAGATGTACAAGTACATGTATGCACAATTGCAATGAAAAAGTCAGTTGTAGCAGCAAAAGAGGCACATAGCATCCAATAAGAACATAGAAACATAGAAAACATACAGCACAATACAGGCCCTTCGGCCCACAAAACTGTGCCGGACATGTCCTTACCTTAGAACTACCTAGGCTTTACCCATAGTCCTCTATTTTTCTAAGCTCCATGAGCCTCATAAAAGACCCTATCGTTTCTGCCTCCACCACCGCCGCCGGCAGCCCATTCCCGCACTCACCACTCTCTGTAAAAAACCTACCCCTGACATCTCCTCTGTACCTACTTCCAAGCAATTTAAAACTATGCACTCTTGTGCTAGCCATTTCAGCCCTGGGGAAAAGCCTCTAACTATCCACACGATCAATGCTTCTCATTATCTTGTACACCTCTATCAAGTCACCTCTCATCCTCCGTCGCTCCAAGGAGAAAAGGCAGAGTTCACTCAACCTATTCTCATAAGGCATGCTCCCCAATCCAGGCAACATCCTTGTACATCTCCTCTGCACCCTTTCTATGATTTCCACATACTTCCTATAGTGAGGCGACCAGAATTGAACACAGTACTCTGAGTGGGGTCTGACCAGGGTCCTATATAGCTGCAACATTACCTCTCGGCTCTTAAACTCAACCCCACAGTTGATGAAGGCCAATACACCATATGCTTTCTTAACTACAGAGTCAACCTGCGTAGCAGCTTTGAGTGTCCTATGGACTTGAACACCAAGATCCCTCTAATCCTTCACACTGCTAAGAGTCTTACCATTAATACTATATTCTGCCATTATATTTGACCTACTAAAATGAACCACCTCACACTTATCTGGGTTGAACTCCATCTGCCACTTCTCAGCCCAGTTTTGCATCTGATCAATAACCCTCTGTAACCTCTGACAGCCCTCCACACTATCCACAACACCCCCAATATTTGTGTCATCAGCAAATTTACTAACCCATCCCTCCACTTCCTCATCCAGGTTATTTATAAAAATCACAAAGAGTAGGGGTCCCAGAACAGATCCCTGAGGCATACCACTCGTCACCGAACTCCATGCAGGCTCGAAGGGCCGAATGGCCTACTCCTGTACCTATTTTCTATGTTTCTATGACCTGTCTACAACCACTCTTTGCCTTCTGTGGGCAAGCCAGTTCTGGATCCACAAAGCAATATCCCCTTGGATCCCATGCCTCCTTAATTTCTCAATAAGCCCTGCATGGGGTACCTTATCAAATGCCTTGCTGAAATCCATATACACTACATCTACTGCTCTTCCTTCATCAATGTGTTTAGTCACATCCTCAAAAAATTCAATCAGGCTCGTAAGGCAAGACCTGCCCTTGACAAAGTCATGCTGACTATTCCTAATCACATTATACCTCTCCAAAAGGGCTGGAAATATATGGAGAGTGGGAGAGCATTCCTGGGCCTGGAGTTAAGGCAATGTGCCAGTTTTCCATCACAGGGAAGGCAAGAGCAGAATTGAGCAGTGGAATATTTGAGAGTTTCTGGTTGTGCTATTCCACTCTGAATACAAAGCAGTTGCCTGAGGTGAGTCCAGGGGAAGTGGCCACCACTCAGCGAGATGACCCTTGCAAAGGTACCATTTGGTCAGGGATTGTGAAAGGGGATATAGCACAGGCGGTCAACACCCTGCTGTACCTCTACCGCTGAGAGAATGGCACAGAATAGAGTTGAAGAACCATATTCTATACTGGCTCACATCTCCTCCAGACAGGCCTCGGCGTTCTTAGATGGTTCTGCCTGAGAGGTATCAGAGGATTGTGTTGAAGTCACTTCATGATGATTCGGGTCATTTGGGGGCTGACAAGACCTATGGATTTGTCAGAGATCAGTTCTACTGGTCCCGAATGAAGCCATAGATCGAAGAGTACTGCAAGTTGTGCATTCCATATATATGGAGGAAGACGCGGGCCGTTCCGAAGGCCACTCCATTATCCCATTTGCAGAGCGCAGGGCCACTTGATCTGGTGTGTATCAATTTCCTATCCATACAGCCCGATTTCAACAACACAGCGATTATCTTGGTTATTACGGATCACTACACCAGATATATACAAGCCTTCCCTACAAAGGATCAGAAGGCATCCACCGTGGTGAAGATGTAATGGGAAAACCATTTCATTCATTATGGCCTCCCCAGAAGAATACACAGTGATCAGGGAAGAAATTTCGATAATAGGCTCAAACATGAGTTACCGAGCATGCTTGGAGTTGAGAAGTTGAGGACTATGCCTTATCACCCTGTAGGGTGATCCCCAGTCCAAGAAGTTCAACCGGACACTGCTAGGTATGCTCGAAACCTTGGGAGATCAGTAAGAGGAACAAGTGGAGTCAACATATAGGGCATCTAGTCTACTGCTACAATTGTACACAAAATGAAGCTACTTGCCATATTATCTGATGTTTGGTCGCAAAGTGAGGTTGCACGTTGACCTGTGTTTTGGGACTGGCAGGGAAAATTTGACACAGAAGACTTATCTGAAGTACATGTCTGATATGAGGAAGGAACTGCAAAGGGCTTATGAACTTATGGACTCTGCTACCAAGCAAAATCAAGGAAATAAGAGGAAAGAGGATCAAAATGTTAGGTTCTCCTAACTGAGGCCTAGAGACAATTCTCATAAAGAATTTGGGACTACCAGGGAAGCTGGGCAGCTACGCCTTATGTAGTGGAGAATCAGATGCCAAATATACCAGTTTTTGGGGTGAAACCAGAGGATGTGAATAGACCTGCCAAGATTCTCTATCGGAACCACCTTCTAACTCTGGGCCAAGAGGTACTTGCTGACCCAGAGCCTGATATGGATCCTCCACCTAGTAAGAGGACTCTGCGGCAATGTGGCAGAACAGAAGGACAAGCAGCGGAAAGGACTGTACAGGACCTAACCACAGAATGGGGTATAGACTCAGAGGATGAGGAAATAAGGGTGTGGTATACGCTACCCTTTACAAAACTCTCCAATAATTAATGAAGAGATTCCCAACCCTCCTCACGCTGATACAGGTCAAATGTGGGGGGGGGGGGAAACTGGCAGAGGGCAGGCAGATTTGCGGTTGGACAACGTCAGGAGACTGGACTCTTAAGTAACTTGACATGAAGTCAAGCTCAGCCAAGTGACAAGGGAACCCGAGTTGTCGAAAGCACGAGTAATGGATAGGGAGAGACTTCTCCATGTAGACAGGAAAGATCCCAGGGAGTCTCTGAAACTGAAGAAGTAGATGAAGAGTTATGGAAACTCCCAAATAGGCTGGCCTATGTCACTCCAAAGGAACAGTGTTGTGTCTGTCTCCTTAGTGAGATATGTCACTGCCATTTACACATGGATTAGAGGTCATGATATCAAGAAAGTGCTTTGAAACTGTGTTATTCAAGGGGTGATAAATTATATCTAGGTCATGAGGACATGACTATTTTTGGTGGGGGGTGAATGTAACGCCCTGATAAATTTTTACTGCTACCATTGTAGTGTATTTCATGTAATGGTCTTTCTGTAGTCACCGTATTTGGGTTATTGTTAGAGATAACGAATGCGTAGGAATATGGGCCATCCAATTAGGAGAAAAGGCTGGGGGAGCAGGGTTATTTTGTGCCTGACATTGGTGTGAGCCTTGGTCTTTTGTTCAGTGGGAGATGAAGGGAGAAGTCTCTGGAAAGAACTGGTAGTAGGAGTTGATTCGATGTAGCAAGGTGCGGGAGTCTACTGAGGGTCGGTGAATATGACTTTTGGAAGATTTGAGCTCCATCCTGTGCACATTTGACTGTTTAATTATAATAGGCCCTTTTTGTTTTTTTTTAACTAACTCTTCAGTAAGTTAATATTCATAAATATACTTCCTTCATTTATATGGTGTGGTCTGTTATTCCCTGCCAACAAGCTGTAACAGGGCAGCAAATCACACAACATTCACACAAGCCAGGGCTTGGGTGGGAGAGACATCCCAATCTTACAGATTTGGCGGGACTGGAGTGCGTATACCCCAGAAATATGAGGCCGGAGAACAGTGTGTTTCTCAGCACTAAGTTGGGAGACTGCCAGTGAAGGCTAACGAGCCATTTCCTGAGATGCCTGGGAAGAAAGGGGGTTCATGATGAATAAGCAAAGCTGACCTCCCAGTGTTGCACCTACCCACGACAGTGAACCATGAACCCCACTGTGACATTACTTCTGTGCTGCATCACGCTGTTGCTGTTTCTTCCTTTATAGATCATGGAAACCCAATCTAAGTAAACACATTGGAGAACCTTGTACAAGCCCAAACAATTGATATTCTTTTAGTACCTGTTTTCTAGCCATCTTTACTTAACCTAAAAAAATTTCTTCCTTGGAACCCCTCTTACCCTTCACTCCAAACCTGTGAACTCCAGATAGCCTATACAATGTGAGAAGTTTTCTACTGTCTACTCAACCTGTACCTCTAAATAATTTTGTATACTTCTGGCAGGTGGTATAAATACCTTAGCTTCCTTCATCCAAGGAAAATTAAACTTACTTATCCAGTCTCTCCACATAACTGAAATGCTCCCCTTCCCTTTACCCAATAAATTCATCCTCACCTCTCCAGAGTAATCACATTCTACTCTCTCTCCATAGCCTGATCTGCTGTTTCCAGCAGTCTGTAAATCAAATGTGATTGCTCTTTTCACACAATCTTTCTGATTTCCATTCATCTGATTGGCCCATAAACCACGAAACATAAGCGAAATCACTACAATTTAGTAACACTATGATCACTTTGCCCTGACATGGATTTTGTTTCTTTGTGACCTGTGTTTTTTCTTGTAAAGGTTGTACATGCTTTATAGTTGTCTTGCAAATGCTGCTAATCCGATACCATGTGCCTATGATGTTTCTGCAAATCAGTTTTTCATTGTATCTGTGCATACATGTACTTTAGCACCTAAGACAATAAACTCAACTTTGACCTTGACTTTACAAGTACCATAAAAATGTATCAAAGTATAGAATGTCACTCTAGGAGATACAGCACATGGCAAAGCAGCCTGCTTCATACATGTTCAAGTTCAGTTTCTTGTCATTCTACCATAGACATGTACCACCAAACGAAGCATTCCTGTGGACCAAGGTGCACAACAGTACATTTAATTCACGCAAACAACACAAAGTAATATTACTACAAATACAGTCATAGAGTCACAAAAACATACAGCAGAGAAACACGCTTTTCAGTCCATTTAGTTCATTCTAACCATTTAAACTGCTTACTCCTATCAAGCTGCACTGGGAGCAGGGCCCTCCATATCCCTACCATCCAGGTACCTATCCAAACTTCTCATGGCCCTCTGAGTGAAGAAGTTTACCCTCACATTCCCCTTAAACTATTCACCTTTCACCAATAACCCATGAACTCTAACTGTAGTCCCACCAACTTTAGTAGAAAAAGCCTAATTGCATTACCCTATCTCTATCCCTCATAATTCTGTATACTTTGATCAAATATCCTCTCAATCTTCTACGTTCCAAGAAATAAAGTCGTAACCTATTCAATCTTTCCTTATAACTCAGGCCTTTCAGACCCAGCAACATCATTGTAAATTTTCTCTGTACCCTTTCAAATGTATTTACATACTTACTGTAGGTAGGTGACCAAAACTGCACACCATACTCCAAATTAGGCCTCACCAATATCTTATACAACTTCAACATAACATCCCACCTCCTGCCAATGTGTCAAAAGCTTTCTTTACAACCCTATAAACCTGTGACACCACTTTCAATGAATTATGGAGCTGCATTTCCAGATCCCTTTGTTCTATTGCACTCCTCAGTGCCCTACCATTTACTGTGTAAGACCTTCTCTGGTTGGTCCTACCAAAGTACAACACCTCGCACTTAACTGCATTAAATTCCATTTCTCATTTTTCCAGCTGATCCAGATCCCGCTGCAAATCATCATAGCCTTCTTGCTGTCCACTACACCCCAATCTTAGAGTCATCTGCAAACTTGCTGATTCAGTTAACCACATTATCTAGATCATTGATACAGAAGACAAACAACAACGGACGCAGTACCGATCCCTTTGGCACTCCACTAGTCACAGGCATCAAGTCAGACAGGCAACCATCTACTGCCACTCTCTGGTTTTTCCCACAAAGCCAATGTCTAATCCATTTTAGTAGCTCATCTTGAATGCTGAGTGAATGAACCTTCTTCACCTACCTCCACGCGGGACCTTGTGAAATGCCTTGTCCATGTAAACAACATCCACTATCTTGCCTTCATCAACTTTCCCGGAAACTTTCTCAAAAAACTCTGTTATATATTTGCTAGACATGGCCTATCATGGACAAAGCCATGCTGACTATTCTTCATCATTCCATGTCTATCCAAATACACATATATCCAGTCCCTTAGAATACCTTCCAAAAACTTTCCCACTAATGATGTCACATTCACCGGCTGATAATTTCCTGGTTAATTTTTAGAGCCTTCTTTAAACAGTGGGACAACATTAGCTATCCTCCAATCCTTTGGTACCTCAACAGTCCCAAAGGATGATTTAAATATCTCTGCTAGAGACCCGGAAATTTCTGCACTTGCCTCCCACAGGAACTGAGGGAACATCTTGTTAGGCCCTGGGGATTTATCTACCCTAATTTGCTTCAAGGGAGCAAACACCTCCACCTCTGTATTCTTTAAAGGGTTTATAAAGTTGATGCTGCTTTTATAGACTCTGCGTCCATCCCCAGCTCTTGGCTCCACACATGGATTACCATTTTGATATTTCAGAGGACAATTCTGTCTCTTGCAATCCTTTTGCTCTTAACATATTTGTAGAATCCCTCAGGATTCTCTTTCACCAGTCTGCTCAGGCAACCTCATGCCTTCTTTTAGCCCTCCTGATTTCTTCCTAAAGCGTTCTCTTGCATTGCCTATACTCTATAAGCACCTAATTAATTTCTATCTACCTCCATTTTTTTCTTAACCATTTTCTAAATCTCTTGAAAACTAAGGTTCCATAAGATATGGGAACAGATTAGGCCATTTGGCTCATCGAATCTGCTCCATCATCTCATCATGGCTAATACAATTATCCTCTCACTCACAATCTGCTACCTCCTCCTTGTATCCTTTCATGCCCTGACCAATTAAGAATCTATCAACCTCTGCCTTAAATATACAAAGTCTTGGCCTCCACAGTTGCTTGTGGCTAAGAATTCCACAGATTCACCATGCTCTAGCTAAAGAAATCCCTCACCTCTGTTCTAAAAGGACAACCCTCTATTCTGAGACTGTGTCCTCTGGTTTTAAGACTCTCCCACCAGAAAACATCTTCTCCACATCCACTCTGTCAAGGCCTTTCACCATTTGATAGGTTTCAATGAGGTCACCTCTCATTCTTCTGAACTCTAGTGAATACAGGCCCGAAGCCATCAAACACTCTTCATATGACAAGTCGTTCAATCCTGGAATCATTTTTGTGAACCTCCTTTGAACCCTCACCGGTTTCAACACCTCCATAAGGAGCACAAAACTACTCACAATATTTCAAGTGAGGCCTCACCAGTGATTTATAAAGTCTGAACACTACATCCTTGCTTTTATATTCTAGTTCTCTTGAAATGAATGCTAACATCTCATTTGTCTTCCGTACCACAGACAAAACCTGCAGTTTATCCTTTACAAAACCTACACAAGAATTCTCAATTACTTTTGTCCCTCAGTTTTTTGAAATTTCTCTCCATTTAGAAAATAGTCAACCTTTTCATTTTTCTACCAGAGTGTATGATCATACATTTCCGGACACTAAATTCCATCTGGCATTTATTTGCCCATTCTCCTAATCCAGCTCACTGTAGCTTCTCTACTTCCTCAAAACTACCTGCCCCTCCACCTATCATCATATCGTCTGCAAACTTCGCAACAAAGCCTTTAGTTGCATCATCCAAATCATTAACGTGTAACGTAAAAACAATCTGTCCCCACAGAGGCCCTTGTGGAACAACACTCGTCACCAGCAGCCAACCAGAAAATACTCCCCTTATTCCAACTCTTTGCCTCCTGCCAATCAACCATTGCTTTATCCATGCTAAAATCTTTCCCGAAATGCTATGGGCTCGTAGTTTGTTAAGCAGCCTCGTGTGGCACCTTGTCAAAGGCCTTCTGAAAATCTAAGTATATGACATCACAAACAAGAGAAAATCTGCAGATGTTGTAAGTCCAAGCAACACACACAAACTGCTGGAGGAACTCAGCTGGCCAAGCAACATCTACGGAAAAGAGCATTGTCAATGTTTTGGGCCAAAACCCTTTGGTAGGACTGGAGAAAAAATGATGAGGAGTATATTTAAAAGGCAGGGGGAGGGGAGAGAGAAGCACAAGGTGATAGTTGAAAACCGAAGGGAGAGGGATGAAGTAAAGAGCTTTGAAGTTGATAGGAGAAAGAGACAGAAGGCTATGGAAGAAATGAAAGGGAGAAGAAGCAACGGAGGGAGTCAATGGGCAGAGAAGGAGATAAGGTGAGAGAGGAAAAATGGGATTTGTCAGGCTATATTTTCCCTTGAGGAAACCATGTTGACTATGGCCTATTTTATCATGTGCCTGCAAGTAGCCTGAGACCTCATCCTTGATAATTCACTCCAACATCTTTCCAACCACTGAGGTCAAACTTTCCTTTCTTCTGCCTCTCTCCCTCCTTGAATGTCACAACCGCTTTATATCCTTTACATCCAATCTGCAAGCTTTAATACAACCCCCGTGTGCCTGCATCACATTACAAGCAAACTGCAAAACTACTAAGCATAAAAGCAAAATATCAAAAGTAACCCTTCAGCGCACTACGGAACTCATCAGCCTCCAAGTGGTCCAGAGGTACAGCAACGCCCTCTGAGAATGGCCTTTACCTGTTGGCATGTTGGACAATTCACTGCTGCTGTTTTGGTTTAATGATGAGGTTCAACTGTTGTTCAGATCAGATATGTGATCCAAGTATCTAATCCAACAATGCTAATCTCCTGGGATTTTCACACACAACCGTTAGAGCAGGGGTCCCCAACCTTTTTTATGCCATGGACCAAAGGGTCTGTGAGTCCCAGTTTGGGAATCCCTGGTCTAGTTTACAGGGAATGGTGCGAAAAACAAAAACATCCAGTGAGCAGCAGCTCTGTGGGTGAAAATGCATTGTTTAATGAGAGGTCAGAGGAGAATGGCCAAACCCGTTCAAACTGACAGGAAGGTGACAATAACTCAAAAAACCATGCATTACAACAGTGGTATGCAGCAGAGTATCTCTGAATGCACAACCGTGAACCTTGAAGTGGATAGCCTACAATAGCAGAGGAACACAAACATACACTGTGGCCTTTTTATTAGGTACAGGAGATACCTAATAAAGTTGCTACTCAGTGTAAATTGTCAATATCAAGACCACAGCACCCGCTGGTTATAGCCTCCCAACCCTAAAATATTAAACCCAATCTCTGTTTTCTCTCTGTTGACCATTGGTCACCAGTATAACACTAATCTCTAATTTTGTTTAATAATGTTTTAGAAGCCTCCTGAAAATTAAAACCATATATTAAGTATATATCTTATCAATTTCCACTAGGTATAGCCTCGAAACAACTCCAATTAAGAATGCCACTGCCTCACAATATCAGCAACCCAAATTCAATCCTCACCTGGAGATTGCATGTTCTCCTTGAGACCATGTAGTTGCTGTGGTTTCCTCACACTTTCCAACGATAGATTGAAGGGGTCATTGGTCATTGTAAATTGTCCTGAATATGCAGGCTAGAGGTAGAAACATTGGGGAATGTTGGGAAAATTTAATCAGATTAATATAGAATTGGTGTAAATGGAGGCTTCTTGGTTAGTGCTGAATCATGAGGTTAGAGGGCTATTTTGTGCAGTATGACCCTATATAACTCTGATCTGTTAAAAACAATTTAACTTCCATAAATCCCAGTTAACTGTTTAATCCTCTATTACTTTTCAAGCACTTTCTGAACAAATGGCTGAGGAACTGGTGTAGGGGGCAGGGTTTCAGATTTCAGGATCATTGGGACCTCTTCTGGGGCAGGTGGGACCTGTACAAGAGAGACGGGTTACACTTGAACTACAGGGGGACAAATATCCTTTCAGGGAGGTTTGTTAGTGCTATTGGGGAAGCTTTAAACTAGATTTGCAGGGGGATGGGAACCAGAGTGCCAGAGCTGACAGTGTGGCTGGGGTGAAAATAAATGATGTTAAAAGTTCAAGCAAATCCACTAATAGGAAGGTTGTGAGTGGTGGTAAAAATCTTCTGAGGTGTATATATTTCAATGCTAGGAGTATTGCGGGGAAGGTGGATGAGTTGAGGGTGTGAATTGACACATGGAATTATGACGTTATAGCAATTAGTGAAACTTGGCTACAGGAGGGGCAGGACTGGTAGCTTAATATTCCAGGGTTCCGATGTTTCAGATGTGATCGAGGCAGAGGAATGAAAGGTGGGGGAGTAGCATTGCTTGTTAGGGAAAATATTACAGCAGTGCTCGGGCATGACAGATTAGAGGGCTTGTTTACTGAGTCCTTATGGGTGGAGCTGAGAAACAGGAAAGGTATGGCCACATTAGTGGGATTGTATTACAGACCACCCAATAGTCAACGAGAATTGGAAGAGCAAATCTGCAGAGAGATAGCAGGCAACTGCAGGAAACATAAAGTTGTGGTGGCAAGGGATTTTAATTTTCCATATATTGATTGGGACTCCCATACTGTTAGGGGTCTAGATGGTTTACAGTTTGTAAAATGTGTTCAGGAAAGTTTTCGAAATCAATATATAGAGGAACCAACAAGGGGGGATGCAATATTGGATCTCCTGTTAGGAAACGAGTTAGGACAAATGTCAGAAGTCAGTATAGGGGAGCACTTTGGTTCCAGTGATCATAACACCATTAGTTTCAACTTGATCATGGACAAGGGTAGATCTGGTCCTAGGGTTGAGGTTCTGAACTGGAAGAAGGCCAAATCTGAAGAAATGAGAAAGGATCTAAAAAGCGTGGATTGGGACAGGTTGTTCTCTGGCAAAGATGTGATCGGTAGGTGGGAAGCCTTCAAAGGGGAAATTTTGAGAGTGCAGAATTTGCATGTTCCTGTCAGGATTAAAGACAAAGTGAATAGGAATAAGGAACCTTGGTTCTCTAGGGATATTGCAACTCTGGTTAAGGAAGTATGACGTGTATAGGAAGCAGGGAGTAAATAAGGTGCTTGAGGAGTATAAGAAGTGCAAGAAAATACTTAAGAAAGAAATCAGGAGGGCAAAAAGAAACATAGAAACATAGAAAATAGGTGCAGGAGTAGGCCATTCGGCCCTTCGAGCCTGCACCGCCATTTATTATGATCGTGGCTGATCATCCAACTCAGAACCCCGCCCCAGCCTTCCCTCCATACCCCCTGACCCCTGTAGCCACAAGGGCCATATCTAACTCCCTCTTAAACATAGCCAATGAACTGGCCTCAACAGTTTGCTGTGGCAGAGAATTCCACAGATTCACCACTCTCTGTGTGAAGAAGTTTTTCCTAATCTCGGTCCTAAAAGGCTTCCCCTCTATCCTCAAACTGTGACCCCTCGTTCTGGACTTCCCCAACATCGGGAACAATCTTCCTGCATCTAGCCTGGCCAATCCCTTTAGGATTTTATACGTTTCAATCAGATCCCCCCTCAATCTTCTAAATTCCAACAAGTACAAGCCCAGTTCATCCAGTCTTTCTTCATATGAAAGTCCTGCCATCCCAGGAATCAATCTGGTGAACCTTCTTTGTACTCCCTCTATGGCAAAGATGTCTTTCCTCAGATTAGAGGACCAAAACTGCACACAATACTCCAGGTGTGGTCTCACCAAGGCCTTGTACAACTGCAGTAGTACCTCCCTGCTCCTGTACTCGAATCCTCTCGCTATAAATGCCAGCATACCATTCGCCTTTTTCACCGCCTGCTGTACCTGCATGCCCACTTTCAATGACTGGTGTATAATGACACCCAGGTCTCGTTGCACCTCCCCTTTTCCTAATCGGCCACCATTCAGATAATAATCTGTTTTCCTATTTTTGCCACCAAAGTGGATAACTTCACATTTATCCACATTAAATTGCATCTGCCATGAGTTTGACCACTCACCCAACCTATCCAAGTCACCCTGCATCCTCTTAGCATCCTCCTCACTGCTAACACTGCCACCCAGCTTCGTGTCATCCGCAAACTTGGAGATGCTGCATTTAATTCCCTCATCCAAGTCATTAATATATATTGTAAACAACTGGGGTCCCAGCACTGAGCCTTGCGGTACCCCACTAGTCACCGCCTGCCATTCTGAAAAGGTCCCGTTTATTCCCACTCTTTGCTTCCTGTCTGCTAACCAATTCTCCACCCACACCAATACCTTACCCCCAATACCATGTGCTTTAAGTTTGCACACTAATCTCCTGTGTGGGACCTTGTCAAAAGCCTTTTGAAAATCCAAATATACCACATCCACTGGTTCTCCCCTATCCACTCTACTAGTTACATCCTCAAAAAATTCTATGAGATTCGTCAGACATGATTTTCCTTTCACAAATCCATGCTGACTTTGTCCGATCATTTCTCCGCTTTCCAAATGTGCTGTTATCACATCCTTGATAACTGACTCCAGCAGTTTCCCCAGCACCGACGTTAGGCTAACCGGTCTATAATTCCCCAGTTTCTCTCTCCCTCCTTTTTTAAAAATTGGGGTTACATTAGCCACCCTCCAATCCTCAGGAACTAGTCCAGAATCTAACGAGTTTTGAAAAATTATCACTAATGCATCCACTATTTCTTGGGCTACTTCCTTAAGCACTCTAGGATGCAGACCATCTGGCCCTGGGGATTTATCTGCCTTCAATCCCTTCAATTTACCTAACACCACTTCCCTACTAACATGTATTTCACTCAGTTCCTCCATCTCACTGGACCCTCTGTCCCTTACTATTTCTGGAAGATTATTTATATCCTCCTTAGTGAAGACAGAACCAAAGTAATTATTCAATTGGTCTGCCATGTCCTTGCTCCCCATAATCAATTCACCTGTTTCTGTCTGCAGGGGACCTACATTTGTCTTTACCAGTCTTTTCCTTTTTACATATCTATAAAAGCTTTTACAGTCCGTTTTTATGTTCTCTGCCAGTTTTCTCTCATAATCTTTTTTCCCCTTCCTAATTAAGCCCTTTGTCCTCCTCTGCTGAACTCTGAATTTCTCCCAGTCCTCAGGTGAGCCACTTTCTCTGGCTAATTTGTATGCTACTTCTTTGGAATTGATACTATCCCTAATTTCTCTTGTCAGCCACGGGTGCACTACCTTCCTTGATTTATTCTTTTGCCAAACTGGGATGAACAATTGTTGTAGTTCATCCATGCAACCTATAAATGCTTGCCATTGCATATCCACCGTCAATCCTTTAAGTGTCATTTGCCAGTCTATCTTAGCTAATTCACGTCTCATACCTTCAAAGTTACCCCTCTTTAAGTTCAGAACCTTTGTTTCTGAATTAACTATGTCACTCTCCATATTAATGAAGAATTCCACCATATTATGGTCACTCTTACCCAAGGGGCCTCTCACGACAAGATCGCTAATTAACCCTTCCTCATTGCTCAAAACCCAGTCTAGAATAGCCTGCTCTCTAGTCGGTTCCTTGACATGTTGGTTCAAAAAACCATCCCGCATACATTCCAAGAAATCCTCTTCCTCAGCACCTTTACCAATTTGGTTCACCCAGTCTACATGTAGATTGAAGTCACCCATTATAACTGCTGTTCCTTTATTGCACACATTTCTAATTTCCTGTTTAATACCATCTCCGACCTCACTACTACTGTTAGGTGGCCTGTACACAACTCCCACCAGCGTCTTCTGCCCCTTAGTGTTACGCAGCTCTACCCATATCGATTCCACATCTTCCCGGCTTATGTCCTTCCTTTCTATTGCGTTAATCTCTTCTTTAACCAGCAACGCCATCCCACCTCCCCTTCCTTCATGTCTATCCCTCCTGAATATTGAATATTCCTGAACGTTGAAAAAGAAGACATGAGGTTGCCTTGGCAGTCAAAGTGAAGGATAATCCAAAGAGCTTTTACAGGTATATTAAGAGCAAAAGGATTGTAAGGGATAAAATTGGTCCTCTTGAAGATTAGAGTGGTCGCCTATGTGCGGAACCAAAGGAAATGGGGGAGATCTTAAGTAGGTCTGTATTTACGAAGGAAACTGGCATGAAGTCCATGGAATTAAGGGAAACAAGTAGTGAGATCATGGAAACTGTACAGATCGAAAAGGAGGAGGTCCTTGCTGTCTTGAGGAAAATTAAAGTGGATAAATCCCCGGGACCTGACAGGGTGTTCTCTCGGACCTTAAAGGAGACTAGTGTTGAAATTGCAGGGGCCCTGGCAGAAATATTTAAAATGTCGCTGTCTACAGGTGAGGTGCCGGAGGATTGGAGAGTGGCTCATGTTGTTCCGTTGTTTAAAAAAGAATCGAAAAGTAATCCGGGAAATTATAGGCCAATCAGTTTAACGTTGGTAGTAGGTAAGTTATTGGAGGGAGTACTAAGAGACAGAATCTACAAGCATTTGGATAGACAGGGACTCATTAGGGAGAGTCAACATGGCTTTGTGCATGGTAGGTCATGTTTGACCATCTATTGGAGTTTTTCGAGGAGGTTACCAGGAAAGTGGATGAAGGGAAGACAGTGGATATTGTCTACATGGACTTCAGTAAGGCCTTTGACAAGGTCCCGCATGGGAGGTTAGTTAGGAAAATTCAGTCGCTAGGTATACATGGAGAAGTGGTAAATTGGATTAGACATTGGCTCAATGGAAGAAGCCGAAGAGTGGTATTAGAGAATTGCTTCTCCGAATGGAGGCCTGTGACTAGTGGTGTGCCACAGGGATCAGTGCTGGGTCCATTGTTATTTGTCATCTATATCAATGATCTGGATGATAATGTAGTAAATTGGATCAGCAAAGATTGGAGGTGTAGTAGACAGTGAGGAAGGTTTTCAGAGCCTGCAGAGAGACTTGGACCAGCTGGAAAAATGGGCTGAAAAATGGCAGATGGAGTTTAATACTGACAAGTGTTAGGTATTGCACGTTGGAAGGACAAACCAAGGTAGAACATACAGGGTTAATGGTGAGGCACTGAGGAGTGCAGTGGAACAGAGGGATCTGGGAATACAGATACAAAATTCCCTAAAAGTGGCGCCACAGCTAGATAGGGTCGTAAAGAGAGCTTTTGGTACATTGGCCCAAAGTATTGAGTACAAGAGCTGGAATGTTATGATGAGGTTGTATAAGGCATTGGTGAGGCCAAATCTGGAGTATTGTGTTCAGTTTTGGTCACCAAATTACAGGAAGGATATAAATAAGGTTGAAAGAGTGCAGAGAAGGTTTAAAAGGATGTTGCCAGAACTTGAGAAACTCAGTTACAGAGAAAGGTTGAATAGGTTAGGACTTTATTCCCTGGAGTGTAGAAGAATGAGGGGAGATTTGATAGAGGTATATAAAATTATGATGGGTATAGATAGAGTGAATACAAGCAGGCTTTTTCCACTGAGGCAAGGGGAGAAAAAAACCAGAGGACATGGGTTAAGGGTGAGGGGGGAAAAGTTTAAAGGGAACATTGGGGGGGCTTCTTCACACAGAGAGTGGTGGGAGTATGGAATGAGCTGCCAGACGAGGTGGTAAATGCGGGTTCTTATTTAACATTTAAGAATAAATTGGACAGATACATGGATGGGAGGTGTACGGAGGGATATGGTCCATGTGCAGGTCAGTGGGACTAGGCAGAAAATGGTTCGGCACAGCCAAGAAGGGCCAAAAGGCCTGTTTCTGTGCTGCAGTTTCTATGGTTTCTATGGTTTTAATTCTAAAAGTTTTCCTCCTAATGGTCAAAAAATAAAATACCCCCCTGCACCCATACCTCAGTTTAGGTCTTCACCATCCTGCCTCTGAGACAGAAAGTTCTGTCCTCAGTAAAGGCCTCATCTTTGTCTCCCTGCGCCCACACCTCAGTGAGATCCATGCCCGCCGTGACACTGAGCTGTTCTTCCATGACCTCCATCTCTGAGCCCACTTCTTTGGCAAGGACTCTCCACCCAACACCGATGACCCCTTCTTCCTAATCTAACCGTCCTCCTCTTCCTGGACACCCCGCTCTGGTCTTCTGCCTGTTCTGGATCTTTTCATTGCCAACTGCCAAAAGGAAATCAACCATCTCAATTTCACCACTTCTCTCTCCAATTCTATCCTTACTCCATTAGAACACTCCACTCACTTCACACTAATACTAACTTCACCATCAAACCTGAAGATAAAGGGGGTGCTGTCATAGTCTGGTGACTGACCTGTATCTTGCTGAGGCCTGGCGACAACTGCCATATACCTCTATTTATTTGCCCCTTGCACAGGACCCCACCAAGGAGCACCAGGCTACTGTCTCCCACATTATTGACTCTCCCATCCTCTGCCACCAGCCTCATAGTTCCCTCACCCTGCACCCTCTGTTTCTACCTCCTACCCAAGAACCAGAAACCCTCTTGTCCATGTAGATCCATTGTTTCAGCTCGGTTCTGCCCCACTGAACTCATAACTGCATACCTCAACTGTTTTATCCCCCCGGTTCAGTCCTTTCCTAACTACATCCATGACACGACATGCTCTGGATCTTTTTAATGATTTCAAGTTCGCTGGCCCCAAGCATCTTATTCTCACCATGGATGTCCAGCCCTATACACCTCTGTCCCCCATGCTTAACATGGAGGCTGGTGGGATGGTAGATGAGGACAAGAGGAACCCTATCCTTGGTGGGGTGGCAGAAGGACGGGGTGAGGGTAGATGCGTGCGAAATGGAAGAGATGCAAGGCCTCAAAGCTCTCTGTTTCTTTCTGGACACCTGATCCAACCAGTTCCCCTCCACCACCACTCTCCTCCACCTGGCACTCTCAATAATTTCTCCTTTGGCACCTCCTACTTCCTTCAAACAAGAAGTGTAGCCATGGGTACTCGCATGGGTCCCAGCTGTGCCTGCCTTTTTGTTGGCTATGTGGAACAGTCAATGTTCTAAGCCTACACTGGTGTCACTCCCCAACTTTTCCTATGCTACATTAACAACTGCAGTGGTGCTCTTCCTGCACCTATGTGGAGCTGGTCGACTTCATTAACTTTGCCTCCAACTTCCACCCTTCCCTCAAATTTACTTGGTTCATTTCCGACAGTCCCTTCCCCTTTCTCAATTTCTCTGTCTCTATCTCTGGAGACAGCTGATCAACTGATGTCTATTATAAACCCACTGACTCTCACAGCTACCTCTGAAATACCTCTTCCCACCATTTCTTGTAAAAATGCTATCCATTTGATAGAATGAAGGGATAGGTAAATAGGGGGAAAAACAGAGGGCAATGATTAACTTGTAATCAATCACCTTGTAAGCCCCTTAGCTAACTGCTTTGGACAAGTTTGGACAAGTCAGAAAGAAGCTTTACCCAGCAGCCAGTGACATACTAGTCATGGTTCTCTAAAGATAGGCAAAGGCCCAAATAAGGAACAATCTGATCTTGCAGAAGCAGCTCAGCGTATAGCTAAATACGGGAAGAGTTAGTGTAGGGGCTAGAATGTTCGAGAAAAGGGGAAGGGTCCGAATGAGGAATTGATGGACTAGCTTTGGCTTAAAATAATTATAACTAACTGACCAATGATTATCTTACATCTAATTGTATCTTAGCATGTGATTGAAATGATTCGAATATTGTTTAAACTTGTAATTGTAAGATTTCTTGCTACCTGATCAATGTTATAAATTGTGGAGAACTGTGTAATTTGGGGGCAGTCTCCGGACTGGCTCCTTTGGGAGATCAGTCTGTGACTTCCCCCATAGCATGCTATGAGTAGAGAATAAAGGTTTGAAAAGAATTACGTGTGTCAATGTATTTGTGGTACAATTGCTGTTGCATCAGGTCTAATTGAGTACAACAATATGGCCAGCCACAGCCCGGGAGTCCAAAACGAGGTATTTTCGTTAGACGGTGTAAGCGGGCGAACCTGAGACAGGTGGGCCCACAAGGTAAGAGACACTTTAAACCTCTCTCACGAATTGTCCACCTTGACGATCCCTTGTCTGGCGGGTAAGCCTCTGATGGACCCCCTTCGAAACCCGAGTTAAGGATCACCCGAGCACCACAGTTTAGAAAAGGGGTTAGAGTCCCCGACAAAGGTAAGGGGTTAGAGTCCCCGACAAGGTAAGGGGTTAGAATCCCCGACAAAGGTAAGGGGTTAGAGTCCCCGACAAAGGAAAGGGGTTAGAGTCCCCGACAAAGGAAAGGGATTAGAGTCCCCGGCAAAGGAAAGGGGTTAGAGACCCGACAAAGGAAAGGGATTAGAGTCCCCGGCAAAGGAAAGGGGTTAGAGACCCGACAAAGGAAAGGGATTAGAGTCCCCGGCAAAGGAAAGGGGTTAGAGACCCGACAAAGGAAAGGGATTAGAGTCCCCGACAAAGGAAAGGGATTAGAGTCCCCGGCAAAGGAAAGGGGTTAGAGACCCGACAAAGGTAAGGGGTTAGAGTCCCCGACAAAGGTAAGGGGTTAGAGTCCCCGACAAAGGAAAGGGGTTAGAGTCCCCGACAAAGGTAAGGGGTTAGAATCCCCGACAAAGTAAAGGGGTTAGACTCCCCAACAAAGGAAAGGGGTTAGACTCCCCGACAAAGGAAAGGGGTTAGAGTCCCCGACAAAGCTAAGGGGTTAGAGTCCCCGACAAGCTAAGGGGTTAGACTCCCCGACAAAGGAAAGGAGTTAGAGTCCCTGACAAAGGAAAGGGGTTAGAGTCCCTGACAAGGTAAGGGATTAGTGTCCCCAATAAGGTATTGAGATCTCAAAGCCTCCTGGTGCTAAACAAATTGGGCAGCAGATCACTGGTAGTGGTCTATTACATGTTTCTTTGAGTGAGTATCAGCAAATTGGTCAGCGGGTTAGTGGCAGTAACCTATTACATTTGGAGCTGGTAACCATTCCATTGGGGGGTGGGGTGCATGCAAACGCAGTAAACTGATCAGCACAGGGCAGAACAGATGTTTGGCCAAACACAGGGGAAGTGGCTCTCCCCTGCAATTTATCCAGATGCTGTAAATACGTTTTGGGGTATACTTGTGACAATTTGCCTGTCTCAGCACCCTGCCTTAGACTGGTTGTTAAGAGGGGAAATCCCCCACGCGAAGGTCAAGATCTTGAAGTGGGAGAGAGAAAAAGAGGCAGCTGACACCTCTGATTAGGAAGTATGGGGCAAACATTAGATAAGCCTGTAAATAACACGCCATTGTTTAAACTTTGTAAAGATGACCCAAAGAGAGAGAATGATTACCAAAGGTTATCGGCATGCCTAAATAAGAAACTGGGGAGTGAAATTTGGCCCCTGGGTGGGACATGGGATTTGGATAAATGTCTAAAGGCAGAAGAAGCAACTTGGAAGCATAGTATGTACCGGACAAAAATGGAAGGTCTAATTGGAGAAACACGGCCGAGGAATTAAATAACATATCTAAGCAAAGTAGCTGGGAGCATAACGCATGTCGCAGAGGAATTAGTGTATGCGACAGTGAAGGAAATTCGAAACCGTGGGAGATATTAAAGAGATTGTGTGAGGATCATGATAAGAATAAGGAAGAACAGGATAGGGAAAAAGGAAATAGGTGGGCTAAGGATAGATGAAAGAAAGATGATGCAGCCGGCAAAAGTAAAACTGAGGTATCTCTTGACCTGTCTGGACTGCCCATGCTCTTTAATGATAATGAGACCGAGGAGGAGGAGGTATGGCATATCCCCGTTGCCCGCGTTCGACCCCAGCCCACTGTGCCGCCACCCCGCTATAATGTTACCGCTGCCCAGCCTCGGGTGCCCCCAAGCACGCCTTCCCATACAACCTCCTCAAGCCCAGTGGCCTCCCGAACAAGGGGACACCTTTGGCGAAGGGGGAGTAATAGGTGCCAGACTGGGAGACGACGAAACCTTTTGGTAGGGGACAGGCCCCTGGTAGACCCCGAGACCGATACTGATTACGACTCAGGTGCTGACGATGAAAATCCAGAATGGGTCCCTGAGCCCAGAGGGAGAGGAATCCCGGGGCAATTTCCCAACAGAACCGTTCCCAATCCCAGGGTAGGACAACCGGACCAGACGGCCACCATGCAGGTTTATACTCCTTGGAAACGGCAGGAAATGTGTATGATCATGAATCAGGCCCCGAACAGGAAAACTGATCCCGAGGGATTTATCAATTATATGGTGGGCACGATCTAAATGTTTCAGGCAACTCCCCAGGATCTTTTTAGCTTGTGCTGCATGGCCCTTACAACCAGTGAACAGGAGAAATAGAAAGAAGCTATAGGGAGTCATGCCAATTGGGAGTGCTTTTCCACTGCAACCCCGCCGCAGAACAGGTAGATAAGATTTTAAAAAAAGGCTCTACGGAAAGCTTTACAGCGTCCCATAGACATCACTAAGGTCCTCGAGCGCCGCCCGAGAACGAACCTACATCCAGTAATTGTGCTGCGAGATTGTCTCAGACTGCCCCTGCCACAGAGACAGAAAAGACGCCGGGTGCGCCCCTCCCCACCCACGAGCCCCTCGGAAAGGACGCAATCCAACCTGGGAGCACGGGAGCCCCAGCCCGCCACCCCCACGGCTTCACCGACCCAGGACTCTGGGGAATCAGCACCCCATCCCACACCAGAACGGATCCCCACTTGCAATAGTCAGGAGGGTCAAATAACTAGGCACCTTAACTCTGAACAGAAGAATGTAACTTGGGAACTAAGGCCCCTTATCCTATACTAATTATAGGGGATTCTAACATTCCCAGGATCAAAAGATGCCCTAATAAGGATGATCAGCTGGACAGCTTTCCGGGAGCCAAATTCATCCATGCCACTGCTATCCTGGAAAAGTTAGAACCACAGCTAGAAACTAAGGTTATCCTTTTCTTTGGAATAAACAACAGGTCACATAAACCAGCAACAGCGACTAAACAGCTTCAGCAACTACTAAGAATGGCCAGTATTAAATTTCCCCATGCCAGTATCTGAGTGCCAGAGTTAAACTTTAGCCACAGTTTAACAGAGGCAGAACAAGCAACCCTGGGCCAACTAAACGAGGTTATTAGAACTAAGAATTATATCCCTGCAATCCCGGCGAGGCAGTTTAAGGTAGGCACAGACCACATCCATTGGATAACACAGCCCTGACCATAGTCAAGAGGTGGATGCAGTCTTTAAACTAGAGAGGCAGGGTCTGCGACTGGAGAGACCGTCGTGAACCTCTCCCATAACAGGGGCCTCACTTTTGTATCGACTGCAAAGCTCCATAAGGAGGCAGCTCACCCCAGAAAGGGTAACCCCAATCCTTGCGACGCCCCTGCCATCTACGCCGAAAGCCATGTGTGCCTTCCTTGGGCTGGTAAACTTTTGCAGACAGTGGATTCCCAATGTTGCTCTGTATACAAAGCATTTGAGCCCTCTGGCATCCAGTGCACTTAAGGGGCCCTTAGAGCTAACTGAGCAACAGAAAGAAGCCTTTGAGGGATTGAAGAAATCCCTCTCGAGAGCGCCTGCTCTCGGCCACCCATTCTACGACCGTCCGTTCCAGCTTTTTGTGAATGATGGCTACGCCACTGCAGTGCTCCCATTTACTCCCTAGTTACGGCTGCTTCCAACATCACCCTCCAACAGCCAGTTACAGTGTACTCGTCCCACACTATTGTAGTGCTGCTGACCATCTACCAAACCCAACATCTGACTCAGGCCAGACTGAGCCGTTATGAAATAGCATTACTTAATAACCCACTCCTCACCTTTGCATACTGTGACACCATCAACCATGCTACATTTTTTCGAGGCGGCACCTGCTGAGGTGACTGAGCCTCCTCATGACTGCCTGCTACGGAACCATTTCCTTGCTCCTCCGGGACCCCTATCCAGAATGCCATGTATGTAAGGAACCCCCTTCAAGCCATACTCCTCCCCGAAAAAACAGCCATTATTAAATGTTCGGCTCATCTAAAAGATGAATCTGCAGTGAATAAAAGAAATAACAGGGCCGATTTGGCAACTAAACAGACTACGCAGGAGGCGACCTCTATAGTCTTAACTGCGGAACGATTGGCCTTCACTCTGACTAAAACACCACGAGCGCCGGGTACTCCAGACAGGGCTACAGTTCAAAAGCTTTAGGGGGACGCCCTTGATTCAGAAAAACAACTTTGGAAAACACATGGATGTGCGCATTCGGTGTCCGCAGGCCTCTGGCATACACCAGTTGGCCAAGTTTGTATTCCTAATGCATTGCTGCCTATGTTGCTCGATTGCTTGCATGCGGGCACCCACCTTTGCAAGGGGGGAATGAGTAATATTTTGCTCCGTACATGGTGGCACCCCAGACTGGAGGAGGCTGCTGCAGCAAAAATACAAGACTGTTTGATTTGCCAAAAGACAAACGTGGGAAAGGGAGTAAAGTGTGCCCCAGGGAAAACCCCCTTGCCAAGTGGCCCTTTTGAATGTATTCAGCTTGATTTTATCGAACTACCACGCGTGTACTGTTATAAGTATTGTTTAGTGATTGTGGATGTGTTCAATAAATGGATTGAAGCCTTTCCGACGCTTACAGAGATTATACCAAGATTCGGATTGCCCAGACAAATAAGTTCGGATAATGGCGCCACTTTGTAGGAAATATAAATAAAGAGCTATGTGCGGTGCTGCGCATCGAACCGTAGTTTCATTGCGCTTACCCACCTAAAGGCTGCAGGAATAGTGAAACGGGCCAACGGTACTCTTAAGAACAAGCTGTCTAGGTTAATGTCCGAAACCGGACTGAGTTGGCTGAAGGTCCTTCCGCTGGCTTTATACCATATGAGAATTACCCCACATTCCACTACAGGGGTATCCGCAGCTGAAATTGTTCATGGGCGCTGTGGAAGGACCTCGTGGGATGCTGACATGCAGCCTCCCACCTAAATTGATCTCAATGTTATGGGGGACGAATTGCAGAATTATTTTCGCCAACTAACATCCTCTCTTAATACCCTAAAGGAACCTGGAGGCCAGGAAAAGGAGTGGCCAGAGTTGAAAATTGGAGATTCGGTACTGATCCGGGATTGGGAGCATCCCAAGCTTGGACCCCGGTGGAAAGGGCCATTCCAGATACTCCTGCAAACACCCACAGCTGTTAAGGTTCAAGGGCACAGCCGCTGGATCCACCTGAGTGATTGCAAACGATTGCAGGTGGACTAAAGACTGTAATTGGACTTTTCGCTATTATGATTGCCCCCGTGGCATTAAGCCTGAAGGACAATTTATTTTATAAAGCTCACATGCGTCTGCATGGTAACCGTACTGCACGTTATCCTTTGGTAAAATCTGTAGAAGCATTGTTTGTTGCTAACCCATCAGGGCTAAATTGGGCATAAAATGACTTAATAGTGGAGGATAGATCAGGGGCAGGATGTAAGGGGATAAGGGGAAAATTTAAAAGGGGGGTCAGGGGAAAGTGTCTTTGGAGAGTGGGAGATGAGAATGTGGGTAAGGGCATTGGGAATTATCCCTTCTGTTTTGCGGGAGAAGGGGAGGGGTGCGTCCTTGCCAGGGTACCCCGGGAGATATCTTGCTTGAAGAAAACTTGCCTGGACCACCGATGTAAGATAAGCCAGCGAATACTCTCTTGCGAATGTATCCACGAACTATGCGTGCCCCTCTCTAAGGGAACTCAGTATGTGTGTGGATATTGCAATGGGACTCATGTGTCGGCAGGTTCAGACACTTTTGAATATACCTCCCTATATCTACAGAAGCACTTGTAGTATGACAAAATAGTGAGTTAAAAAAATACTTGCTACAGGGCCAAGAGAGGATATGTGTTATTGTTTAATGGCACCTATACTACAGCTACCACCACTCTGCCTAACCTCTTTGCCTCTTTGTAGTAGGAACAATCGGACCACTTTCTGTTCCCTGCCCCCAGGCTGCCCACGTTCAACGGCGACTGACAGCTCGAGCTGTGAGTAAGGAAGTTTGTGCTGACTGGAGGAGTCCCATCGCTCTGGGCTCTTCTGTGGGCTATGGGTTCCTGAGCACTCTCTCTCTAGGGAGTACGACAGGAGCCGTGGCCACGACAAACCGCAACTACATCATTTGTGGGCTGGCGGCATTGGGGAACAGTATGATGGAAGGTCTGGAGGCTATTAACACAGAATTGGTGGAGTTGTGACTTTACGCACAGCAGGCCAGGTATGCTGTGGATTATCAGTTGGCCCAACAGGGAGGGGTGTGCGCAATAGTTGGAGACACATGTACCACTCATGTCACTGACGAATCATACTTTATTAAGAAACAATTGGATGATTTCAGGCAAGATTCAGGGAAGAGGGATGGCTGGTTTGGATGGTTGCAGGGAGGATCATGGGGGTCTTATTTGTTGCATGGGCTGATTATCTTCATTGTTATAATTATTGCTCGCTGTGTGATAATGACCTGCCTGAATGCTGGCTGCCGACTTTGCACGGAGAGACTGATGATGCTTTGCTCAGTCCCTGTTTATCATAAAGTGATAAAAGGGGGGAATGATAGAATGAAGGGATAGATAAATAGGGGGAAAAACAGAGGGCAATGATTAACTTGTAATCAATCACCTTGTAAGCCCCTTAGCTAACTGCTTTGGACAAGTTTGGACAAGTCAGAAAGAAGCTTTACCCAGCAGCCAGTGACATACTAGTCCTGGTTCTCTAAAGATAGGCAAAGGCCCAAATAAGGAACTATCTGATCTTGCAGAAGCAGCTCAGCGTATAGCTAAATATGGGAAGAGTTAGTGTAGGGGCTAGAATGTTCGAGAAAAGGGGAAGGGTCCGAATGAGGAACTGATGGGCTAGCTTTGGCTTAAAATAATTATAACAAACTGACCAATGATTATCTTACATCTAATTGTATCTTAGCATGTGATTGAAATGATTCGAATATTGTTTAAACTTGTAATCGTAAGATTTCCTGCTACCTGATCAATGTTATAAATTGTGGAGAACTGTATAATTCGGGGGCGGTCTCCGGACTGGCTCCTTTGGGAGATCAGTCAGTGACTTCCCCCATAGCATGCTATGAGTAGAGAATAAAGGTTTGAAAAGAATTACGTGTGTCAGTGTATTTGTGGTACAATTGCTATTGCATCGGGTCCGATCGAGTACGACACCTTCTGTCAATTACTCCGTCTCCACCACATCTGCTCTCAGGATGAGGCTTTTCATTCCAGAACGAAGGAGGTGCCCTTCTTCAAAGAAAGAGGCTTCCCTTCCTGTACCATCAACACTGCCCTCAACTGCATCTCTTCCATTTCGCACATATCTGCCCTCACCCCATCCTCCTGCCACCCTACCACAGATAGGGTTCCTCTTGTCCTCATCTACTACCCCACCAGCCTCCCTGTCAAGTACATAATTCTCTGTAACTTCCACCATCTCCAACAGGATCTCACCACCAATCACATCTTTCCATCCTCCCCACTTTGTGCTTACTACAGGGACCCCCTTGTCTATTCGTCCCTCCCACCGATCTCCCTCCTGGTACTTAATGCTTGCAAGTGGAACAAGTGCTACTACTCCTCCTTCACTACCATTCAGGGCCCCAGTCAATCCTTGCAGGTGAGACACTTCACCTGTGAGTCTGCTGGGGTCTTCTACTGTATCTACGGTGTGGTCTCCTGTATATTGGTGAGACCCGACATAGATTGGGAGACCGTATCACCAAGCACCTACACTTCATCTGCCAGAAAAAGCGCGATCTCCTAGTGGCCACCTATTTAAATTCTACTTCTCATTCCCATTCTGACATGTCAATCCATGGCCTCGGCTACTGTGGCGATGAGGCCACACTCAGATTGGAGGAACAACACCTTATATTCCATCTGGGTCGCCTCTAACATGGCATGATGGCATGAACATCGACTTCTTGAACTTCTGGTAATGGCAACCACCCCTAGCCCCCCTTCACCATTCCCCATATCCTTCCCCCCTCACTTTATCTGCTTGCTTGCAGTCTGTGGTGCTCCTCCCCTTTTTCTTTCATCGGTAGCCATCTCCTATTAGATTCGCCCTTTTCCATCCCTGTAGCTGTTTTACCAAGCAACTTCCTGTCTCTTTACTTCACATCTCCCCCACTCCCGGCTTCACCTAGCACCTTGTGTTTCTTACTCCACTCTCCAAACTTCTAACTCTGACTCATCTTCTTTTCTCCAGCCCTGAGGAAGGGTCTTGCCCCGAAATATCAACTATACTCTTTTCCATAGATGCTGCCAGACCTGCTAAGTTCCTCCAGCATTTTGTGTGTGTTGTTAGGAATTTTTTTTCTAAGTTTATGCCATTGGAGAGACAATAATGAGAGAGAAACATAATGCATGCAGTACTCCTTAATAAGTATACTGGAACTGGAGTATCATGTTCCATGCATCATGAATCTGGAACCTTACTAGGAGGAGACAATGTTTAAATACTGACTTTAAAAGTGAGATTTTGTGGTTATTTTTAAAGAAGTTCTATGAAGCAATCATCTATACTAATTCTAATCTAACCCACCTTATTCTCCCAACATTTCCATCAACTTTTCCTCATATTTTACCACTTATCTACCCACTATGGACAATTTACACTGGGCATTTAAGTTATTGACTTGCATCTCTTTGGGATGCGGGAGGAAAGTGAAGCACCTAAAGGAAAAACCACATACGATCATAAGACATAGGAGCAATATTAGGCCATTCAGCCCATCAAATCCACTCCACCATTTCATCATGGCTGATCCTGGGTCTCATTCATCCCCATACAACTGCCCTCCCACTATATTCCTGGATGCCCTGACCAAACAGGAATCTATCAACTTCCACTTTAAAGATACTCACAGACTTAGCTTCCACCGCAGTCTGTGGCAGAACATTCCACAGATCCACCACTCTTTGGCTAAAAAAATTCCTTCTTACTTCTGCTCTGAAAGGTCAGCCTCAATTTAGAGTCTGTGCTCTCTAGTTCTGGATACCCCCACCCTCTCCTCAACCAACTTATCTAGTTTTTTCAACAATCACTAGGTTTCAAAGAAACCCCATCTGCATTTTTCTCAATTCTAGTGAGTACAGGCCCAAAGCTGCCAAACTCTCCTCACATGTTAATCCCTTCACTCCTGGAATCATCCTTGTCATCCTTGTGAACCTCCTCTGGATTCTCTCCAATGACAATACACGCTTTCTGAGATAAGGAGCACAAAACTGTTGACAATACTCCGTGTGGCCTGACTAGTTTCTTATAAAGCTTCAGTATTATCTTATTTTTATACTCTATTTCCCTTGAAATAAATGCCAACATGCGTTTGCCTTCTTTACCACAGATTCATCCTGGGAATTAACCTTCTGGGAATCAAGTGGGAAGTTTTGCATAATCAACACTCGCAAGGGACTGTTCCAGTATAATCGCCTCATATTTGGCCTGCATCAGCTCTAGAAACTTGGCAAAGAGCAATGGACCAAGTGCTCCAATACAGTAAGTCCCTGGGTTAAGAACGTCCGACTTATGGACAACGCGTATTTACAGACTGCTGATGATGCATCAAAGAAAAGGAAAATGATCACGATTGAAAATAAAGTGGAAATAATAAAGCGATCTGAAAGAGGTGAAACACCATCAGTCATTGGAAAAGCGTTAGGCTAGAGTCGGTCAACAATCGGAACAATTTTAAAGGATAAAGTGAGAATAATGGAGCATGTGAAAGGCCCTGCCCCAAGGAAAGCTACAATTATTACTAAGCAGCACAGTGGTTTAATTATTGCAACGGAAAGGCTATTGATAATTTGGTTAGACGATCAAAATCAGCATAATACACCTATTAGCCTTACTTTAGTGCAAGAAAAGGCTCGAAACATTTGACTAACTGACGCTAAATGAGAACTGTATGGATGGGTGACTTCAATCTACATGTAGATTGTGTGAACCAAATTGGTAAAGGTGCTGAGAAAGAGGATTTCTTGGAATGTATGCGGGATGGTTTTTTGAACCAACATGTCGAGGAACCAACTAGAGAGCAGGCTATTCTAGACTGGGTTTTGAGCAATGAGGAAGGGTTAATTAGCAATCTTGTCGTGAGAGGCCCCTTGGGTAAGAGTGACCATAATATGGTGGAATTCTTCATTAAGATGGAGAGTGACATAGTTAATTCAGAAACAAAGGTTCTGAACTTAAAGAGGGGTAACTTTGAAGGTATGAGATGTGAATTAGCTAAGATAGACTGGCAAATGACACTTAAAGGATTGACGGTGGATATGCAATGGCAAGCATTTAAGGATTGCATGGATGAACTACAACAATTGTTCATCCCAGTTTGGCAAAAGAATAAATCAAGGAAGGTAGTGCACCCATGGCTGACAAGAGAAATTAGGGATAGTATCAATTCCAAAGAAGAAGCATACAAGTTAGCCAGAAAAAGTGGCTCACCTGAGGACTGGGAGAAATTCAGAGTTCAGCAGAGGAGGGCAAAGGGCTTAATTAGGAAGGGGAAAAAAGATTATGAGAGAAAACTGGCAAGGAACATAAAAACTGACTGTAAAAGCTTTTATAGATATGTAAAAAGGAAAAGACTGGTAAAGACAAATGTAGGTCCCCTACAGACAGAAACAGGTGAATTGATTATGGGGAGCAAGGACATGGCAGACCAATTGAATAATTACTTTGGTTCTGTCTTCACTAAGGAGGACATAAATAATCTTCCAGAAATAGTAGAGGACAGAGGGTCCAGTGAGATGGAGGAACTGAGCGAAATACATGTTAGTAGGGAAGTGGTGTTGGGTAAATTGAAGGGATTAAAGGCAGATAAATCCCAGGGCCAGATGGTCTGCATCCCAGAGTGCTTAAGGAAGTAGCCCAAGAAATAGTGGATGCATTAGTGATAATTTTTCAAAACTCGTTAGATTCTGGACTATGTTAATAAATTTTCTGTTATTTCTCTTCTTGAATCCTCACTTCCTTTATTTGTAAGTAAATTAACTGATAATTTAATAGTTAAACATACTCTGAGGATCTGGATACAATTTAGAAAACATTTTGGTTTATTGGGATTTTCCCTTTCTTGTCCCATTTAATCTAATTTTCTTTTTAAATGCTCCATGACTGATTTAGTTTTTAAAGAATGGGACAGGTTGGGTATTAAATGTTTTTGGGATCTGTCTGTTGGAGGAATCTTTTTTCATTTGAGCAACTATAGCCTCACTTTCATAAAACTCACTTTTTTAGATATCTACAAATTAGAGACTTCCTAAGATCTCAATTATGTACATTTCCTATAAGCTCAGATGAGAACTTACGAGATGTAATTTTTAATTTGACACCCTTTTATAATGGTTCAATATCTAATATTTATGGTATGCTACTGGAGACGAGGAATGTTCCTTTAGACAAAATTAAGAATCTCTAGGAACAAGATTTACAGACATCAATACCTGAGGAAACTTGGAATGAATTTTTTTAAACTGGTTAATATGCTATCGCTATGTGCTCGCCATTCCTTCATACAATTTAAGGTGTCCATATGACTAAAGATTTTATTTGGATATCTCGTTTTTATTTGGATAGATCTCCCTACTGTGACAGATGCAATAACAGAGAAGCTTCATTAATTCATATGTTTTGGACTTGTCCATGTCTTGAAAAAATATTGGAAGGAAGTTTTTCAAACTTTTCCTTTACTTTTCAAAGTCAATTTTTAGCCTAATCTTCTGATGGTCCTATTCGGTATTGTTGCTGGACAAGATATCAAGTTGAAGACATCAGATTTACATATTTTGGCCTTTGGCTCTCTTATAGCTAGGAGGGTGCTTTTGTTTAAATGGAAAGATGTTTCTCCTCCTACTCATGCTTAATGGATATGCAATGTTACATCATGCTTAGATTTAGTGAAGATTCGTTATTCAATTTCTGAATCTCATCAAGACTTTCAGACATTGTGGGGACCCTTCCTGAATTATTTTCAAAACTTTCAAAACCCTCAATTCGTTGTTTAAATTTAGATGTTGGCTATTATTAATCCTTACTATACGAGAAGGTATTTTACCTTTTTTTCTCCCTAATAAACAGCTTTGGTCTTGGTAGGGGTTAGATTTTTTTTTGTAATAAATTAGTATATTTCAATATAACTTAGACTGACCAACATGAATACGGGGTAATGAGATTGTTATTATGAATAGATATAATGCAATTGGTAGTTGATTTTTTGACCTTTATATATACTTTCTTGTACCCTGTATTATTTTATGTAGAAACTAATAACAATATTGAATGAGATCCCATGTCCCTTAACGATATGTACTACCATTCATGTGGGACAATGTAAAGGCTCTACTGAAGTCTTTGTAAGCTTCATCTACTTCACTGACCTCATTAGTACATTTGCCTTTAAAATATTCAATCAGATTGGTCAGATAAGATATGCCATTGACAATGTTATGCTAGCTGTCCCTGCCTTTCCAACTGATCATTAATCCAGCCCCTCTATTTTTCCAATAACTTCTAATGTTCAACTTGGCACTGAGATCCATCCACCTTGAAGCCCACACTAAAATTTTGTGATGAACTCTCCAACTACCAAGTCAATTCCCTTTGTGAATATCAAAGAAACATTTTCATTTAGAATCTCACCTATATCTTCTTGTTCTATAACACAAAATAATTTGCAGATGCTGGGGTCAAAGCAACACTCACAACACACTGGAGGAACTCAGCAGGTCGGGCAGCATCCGTGGAAAAGATCAAAGGGTTCCGGCCCGAAATGTCAACCGATCTTTTCCACGGATGCTGCCCGACCTGCTGAGTTCCTCCAGCGTGTTGTGGGTGTTGTCTTCTAGTTCTATGTTATTCCTTTCCCCACCATTGCCTGTTTTCTCTGATTATTATTTTCCCCTTAATGTACACATGTAAAATGACTTCAGTTTTACCTTAATCTTGTCTACTGGTGATATTTTAGGATAGCTCTTTGCCTTTCTGATTTCCCTTTTCAGAATCTGCAAACTCTTGCTATGCACTTGATGGACTTCCTGGTCTTTAGGCTCTTCCCTGTCATATGTGCTTCCTTTTTTTCCTCTTTATTTAAAACATAAGATATAGGAACAGAATTAGGCCATTCAGCCCATTGACTCTGTTCCACCATTCCATCACTGCTGATCCCAGACGCCACTAACTCCATACACCTTAATTATCCTTGAATATCCTGTACATTATCCTTCACTTCCATCCTTATCAGAACATACTGACATTAAACTCTTGTTATTTCTCCTTTTTTCGTGTTTCCCACCTGCAAAATAGACGTTTGTCATCTACCCTTGCCAGGTCCTCTAATTTTAATGAAATAAGCCTTCCCCATTTTAATATATTATTTCCTGGTCTATCCCCATCTTTTTCCCTTAAGACTTATGATCTTATATGGAATTATGATCAAGAGTTTCAACCTTACATTGGATTGATGATCGATTCTAACTGATCACAAAATGTATAGGGCCAGTCAAAAGCAAATATCTGCCCGAGACAGATCGAATGCAAATGTTTTACCACTGTTGCGGTTTTAATTTGTCGAAGGAGAGAGAGGTCCCCTTGATTCCGCAAGTGAAGACGATGCACTCAGAGCTCAGCTATTCCCCGTTCCAGCCACACAACCCGAAGAACACAGAAATCCATTCAGAGGTGCCGTTACCACCGCAAGCACAGATACATCTGTGAGTGAAGACAAATAACCCCGCACTTCAGTGTAAACAGCGCCCGATCAAAACACGGCTGGGCGATGGGGGTTACTCGGAACGAAGAGATGGGGAGGGAGTAAGGAGGAAAACCAGACGGTAACAGATACTGGCGGTGGGACGGGGTTTAGGCGACTGAGGCGGATGCGGGAGGTGATGCTGAGGGGAGAAGAATGGAATGAGTCCGGCATATAAGGTGCACGGGGAGGGGGGAGGGATGCGCTAGGCGGCTGTGACAATGGTCAGAATAAGACGATACACAGCGGCGGCCGCAGGTTCCGTAACAGACCGCATCCCCTGAACCGGAGGACCTGTTCGGGGGTTGCCCACCACCTCGGGCCGATCGAAGGAACATCACGCGTCACAAAACGGGACCCATCGGCATAGACTCTGCCGTCCTGTAATGACCCGGCTCCACACCACCCATTGTTCGCTAATGGTGGGTGGGGGGGGGGCGACTAACCTCCGAGAAACACCGGAGCAGCCTCTCGTCTGAGGAACGAAGAGCAGTCGCACTGACAGCAGCCCCGCCAGCGCCAGCGCGAGCGCGAGCTGTCCGCACGTGTCCAGACGCTTCCCGCGAGGGGCGTGGCCAGCGCGTGAGTGGCGGGAAGCGAAGGCCGTCCGTTCCTCCGCTGAGGAGTTGTCGCCGTTCCCGGTTTCCACGACCCGCTACTACACCGGACGGGATGTTAGAGGGTCAGCAAAATGTTCTCGACAGAAGGCAGTGGGGGAATTAGTTGTGAATGACTGAGATACTCGTCGATGAAAGTGGGAATGGGATGAGGCGACATACGAAGTTCAGTGACCATTCGTGCTTCATCAGTTGAGGCAAATGGAACTTTAAAAGTCTTACCTTATCCGCTTCACCACTTGCCTCAGATCTCCATCCATTCTCTCAGATGAGTAATTATATCTCACAATCGTATGCTCCACTGTTCCACCACATTTGTCACTTATAGATGTTGCACAGCCATATCTCACAACTAATACAAGAATATTGCCCAGTGCTCCGTTAATATACTTACTTTTCTTTGGAGCATAATATGGTGAACATTCATGGGAAATATCAAGTGGAGTTTGGGGTGGTTTGGTTTTAATATACAGAACATGGAACACTACAACACAATAAAGCTCCTTGCCCATTATGTGGTACCGTCCTTTAGCCTACTCTAGTATCAATCTAAGCTTCTCTCCTGCATAGCCCTTCATTTTTTCTATTATCCATGTACCTATCTAAGATTTTTTTATATGCATCAAATGAATCTGCCTCCACCACCACGCACTCACCACTCTGTGTTAAAACAACTTTATTCTGACAACCCCCTATACTTTACTCCAATCTCCTTAAAATTATGTCCCCCTTCCAATCATTTGATAGTACTCCTATTGTCAATAAGATGCAAAGACCATCACTAAAGGTGCATCAATCTCTTCCCTCCCATCTGTAGTAACCTCGGCTATATCCCACCCAACTGAAGGGACTTAACGATCCTAATATTTTTCAAAAGTTGCAGGATATCCTCTTTTTTAATGTCAACATGATCGCATATACGTCTGTTTTATGCGTTCTCTGTCTTCAGGCACATGCTTCTTCTTCTATCCCTGATCGGCTCTACTGCACTCTAATCTTGTTCTTCAGATATGTGTAGAACACCATGATGTTTTCCTTCATCCTACTTGATCAGGCCATCTCTGGCCCTGTTTTTAGCACTCAAGTTCATTCTTCAGCTCCTGCCTAGCTACCTTGTATTTCTCTAGAGCCCTGTCCAATTCTTGCTTCCTTAAACCTTAACTAAGCTTCCATCTCCTTGACGAAATGTTCCACATTTTTTGGCAAACATTGTTCCTTCACCCTACCATTCTATTCTTTCCCCAAATCAGTGGGTCAAACCTATCTGAAACCTCCTCCAAGTGCTCCCCAAACAATGTCCACATTTGCATTTGTGCATTATCCTGGGAACATCTGTTCCTATCTTATGCTCCCAAGTTCCTGTCTAATAGCATCATAATTCACCCTCAGACAATTAAATACTTTCTCATACTCCTATCTCTGTCCAAGGTTATGGTAAAAGTCAGGGAATTTCTTTGAAATTCTCATCCACTGAGAGATCTGACCTCTGGCATGGGTTATTCCCTGGCACCAGATTCAGTCTGGCCTCTCTTTCAGTAAGCCTGTCTGCATATTGAATCAGAAATACTTCCTGAACACAGTGAAGAAATTCCATTGCATCTAAACTTTTTGTAGCAAGGAGATGCCAATCAATATTAAGGAAGTTGAAGTTACCCATGACAACAACCCTGTTATTTTTGCACCTTACCTCCTCCCTCAGTGTCTCTGTTGCTATTGGGGGTTTCCAAGAATACTCCCAATAGAGTGATTGTTCTCTTTCTATTTCTGATTTGCAGCCATACTGACTCAGTGGAAATCAGAATCAGGTTTAATATATCAGTGGTATATGTTGTGGAATTTAATGTTGTTGAATGTGTGCCTTTTGGTTTCTGTACCTCCTTCCTGATTGTTTCAATGAGAACAAGGCATGACCTGGGTGATGGAGGTCAATGATAGATGCTGCCTTTTTGAAGCACCATTCCTTGAAGATATCCTGGATACTACAGAGGCTACTGCCCATGATGAAGCTGACTAAGTTTTCAACTCTCTGCAGCTTACTTCGATCCTGTGCATAGCCCCCTTCCCCCATACCACACGGTGATACAGCCAGTTAGAATGCTTACCACAGTACAGCTGTAGAAATCTGCAAGTGTTTTTGGTGATATACCAAATCTCGAATTCCTAACCACAATGACCTCCCTTTCTGCAGTTATGATACCATTTCTGATTAGCAATGCTACTCTGCCATCTCTTTTACCTCCTTGTCCCTTTTAAAACATCTAAATCCCAGGAACGTCCAGCAGCCGTTCTTACCCTTGTGACAGCCAAGTCTCTGGGATGTCATATATGTACTGATTTTGTGTTGCTATTTTTCTTTACATTGTATCCAGAGTTGGCTGTTGCTAAATTAGATTTGCAATTGTGCTATATTTTGGTTCAAAGACAGTCTCATTGACAGTCTCAATTGCTCTTAGACAGTCTGGCCAGAAAGAAATGTCTGGGTTGTCTATTTCAGCGGTCCCCAACCACCGGGCCGCAAAGCATGTGCTACCGGGCCGCGACGAAACGATATGATTTGGCGATATAATTCAGCTGCACCTTTCCTCATTCCCTGTCACAGCCACTGTTGAGCTTGAACGCACGGGAGGTCATTACTCGCACGTCATCCATGTCAGCGCGGGAATGAGATCAACTCCTTGAGCTTGCAAGTGACGGCGGGCTGAAAAGTATGTTTGACATAACATCTCTGCCGGTATTCTGGATCAAAGTGAAGGCTAAATATCCTGAGATAGCCACAAAAGCACTGAAAACGTTGCTTCCATTTCCAACATCATATCGCTGCGAAGCGGAGTTTTCTGCAATGAATGCAACGAAAACTAATTTGCAGAATAGACAGGACATAAGGAACCCCCTTCGAGGTATCGCTGTCTCCCATCACCCCTCGATAGAACCGTCTTGTTGCAGGAAAACAAGCCCAGGGCTCCCACTGATTCAGCGATATTGGTGTGTTGCAATGATTTTATATGTTCATACAGGGAAAATATGTGCTGTGTGTTTAATATCCAAGCATTACTTAAAATGTTATGATGCTATTGACTTATATAACCATATAACAATTACAGCACGGAAACAGGCCATCTCTGCCCTTCTAGTCTGTGCCAAATGCTACTCTCACCTAGTCCCACCGACCAGCACTCAGCACATAACCCACCATTCCTTTACATAGAATAGTACAGCACAGTACAGGCCCTTCGGCCCACAATGTTGTGCCGACCCTCAAACCCTGCCTCCCATATAAGCCCCCACCTTAGATTCCTCCGTATACCTGTCTAGTAGTCTCTTAAACTTCACTACAGTGCCTCCACCACTGACTCAGGCAGTGCATTCCACGCACCAACCACTCTCTGAGTGAAAAACCTTCCTCTAATATCCCCCTTGAACTTCCCACCCCTTACCTTAAAGCCATGTCCTCTTGTATTGAGCAGTGGTGCCCTGGGGAAGAGGCACTGGCTATCCACTCTATCTATTCCTCTTATTATCTTGCACACTTCTATCATGTCTCCTCTCATCCTCCTTCTCTCCAAAGAGTAAAGCCCTACCCCCCTTAATCACTGATCATAATGCATACATTTCCTGTCCATATACCTATTCAATTTTTCTTTAAATGATATTCGAACCTGCCTCTAACACTTCTACTGGAAGTTCGTTCAACACTTACTTCAAGCTCCCCTGATAATTAACTTATCACTATATTCATGTGAGGAAAATATGCACTGTGTGTTTAATATTAAATTTGTTAGATAAACCCTTTTAGAATCGAAATTGAGTGTGTTAGCCACTTATCACCGATATCCCGGTCGTGATTAACCCCCCCCCCCCGGAACAGAATTGCTAAAAACAATTTGTAGGGAAAAAAATCCGGCACGTACACGCATGCCCACTGGTGGCCGCGCAAGGCTTCATGGTCATTGTAGTCTTTCTCGGGGTAAACCCAACGTATTTGACTGCTATTCTTGTCCATTGGCAACCCTACCGTGCCCCCGCCCTCCAGGTTGGCGGGTCCGTAAGAATATTGTCAATGTTAAACCGGTCCGCAATGCAAAAAAGGTTGGGGACCCCTGGTCTATTTGACTTTTTAATTTTATTACTTCCTGCCTCTCATTCTTGTACTCCATAGCTAGTTGCTGTACAAAATGCGAAAATCTTGATTGTAGTTATTCAATTCTCTGGGAATTTTTGGAGAGTTTTTCAACCAGGTATCACCATTCCAGTCGACCAATGTCCTGCTTTCTGACTGTGTCTCCTTTATTGAACATACGCTACCCACATTAAGAAACATTAAGCCTCTGAGTCACAAGTCATGTCATGAATGTGGCAATCTTTTTATGTATGTATGTATTTGAGCACAGTGGCATGCCAATGCAGAAGGAAGGAATTATGTTGCTTCTTGGACGTCAGTGTTTGACCTTCATGTAACAGTGTTTATGTTCATATGCCAATTTATAATCCAGTGAGCAGGATCATTTTTAGGTAAAGTTTAGCTCACGGATTACCTAAATATAGAATTTTTGCTGTGCTATATGTTACATAATGTGTAAATCTGTTTGTATACCCATCAGAAAATCATCAAGTTCACCAAAAATCCTTGAAAAAATTATTAGTGTTCTATATCCAGAATTATACATGTAAATATAGTAATGGAGTCAGAGCAAAATACTACATAGGAACAGGCCTTTCGGCACATCTCTTCCATGCTGAAACTGTTTAAACTGCCTACTCCCATCGACCTGCATTAAAAGCATTGCCCTCCAAATTAGGCCTCACCAATGGCTTATACAAGTTGTTGTGTGCTGGAGCAGCAGGCTGAGGGTAGCAGACACCAACAGAATCAACAAACTCATTTGTAAGGCCAGTGATGGTGTGGGGATGGAACTGGACTCTCTCACGGTGGTGTCTGAAAAGAGGATGCTGTCTAAGTTGCATGCCATCTTGGACAATGTCTCCCATCCACTACATAATGTACTGGTTGGGCACAGGAGTACATTCAGCCAGAGACTCATTCCACCGAGATGCAACACAGAGCGTCATTCCTGCCTGTGGCCATCAAACTTTACAACTCCTCCCTTGGAGGGTCAGACACCCTGAGCCAATAGGCTGGTCCTGGACTTATTTCCTGGCATAATTTACATATTATTATTTAATTATTTATGGTTTATTACTATTTAATTATTTATGGTGCAACTGTAACGAAACCCAATTTCCCCTGGGATCAATAAAGTATGACTATGACTATGAACATAATATCCCATCTCCTGTACTCAGTACTTTGACTTGTACTTTATACTTTATTGTCGCCAAACAATTGATACTAGAACGTACAATCATCACAGCGATATTTGATTCTGCGCTTCCCGCTCCCTGGATTACAAATATTAAATATTAAAAATAGTAAAAATTAGTAAATATTAAACATTTAAATTATAAATCATAAATAGAAAATAGAAAAATGGAAAGTAAGGTAGTGCAAAAAAACCGAGAGGCAGGTCTGGATATTTGGAGGGTACGGCCCAGATCCGGGTCAGGATCCGTTCAGCAGTCTTATCACAGTTGGAAAGAAGCTGTTCCCAAATCTGGCCATACGAGTCTTCAAGCTCCTGAGCCTTCTCCCGGAGGGAAGAGGGACAAAAAGTGTGCTGGCTGGGTGGGTCGTGTCCTCGATTATCCTGGCAGCACTGCTCCAACAGCGTGTGGTATGAAGTGAGTCCAAGGACGGATGATTGGTGAAGGCCAATGTGGCAAAAGCTTTGTTTAACGACCCTATCTAACTGTGTCACCACTTTCAATTAATTATGGACCTATATTCCCAGATTTTTGTTCTATCACGCTCCTCAATGCCCTGCTGTTCACTGTGGAAGACCTACACTGGTTAGTCCCACTGAAGTGCAACATCTCATCTTGATTGCATTAAAATCCATCTCCAAGTTTTCAGCCAATTTTTCCAGCTGATCGAGATCCTGCTGTAAGCCATGATCACCTTCCTCACTGTTCACTACACCCCCAGTTTTGGTTTCATCTGCAAATTTGCTGATCCAGTTAACCATGTTGTCATCAATACCATTGATATAAATGACAAACAACAATGGACCCAGCACCAATCCCAGTGACACACCATTAGTCACTGGCCTCCAGTCAGAGAAGCAACCATCTACCACCACTCTTTGGCTTCTCCCACAAAGCCAATGTCCAATCCAATTTACTATCTCATCTTAAATGCTGAGTGACTGAATCTTCTTGACTAATCTCCCATGTGAGACCTTGTCAAATGCCCTGCTAAAGTACATGTAGACAACATCCCTGCCTTGCCTTCATCCAATTTTCCTGGGAAAAAAAGACTTCTTCAAAAAACTCTAAAAAGACTTCTGGTAAGATGGCAGCACATTTGGACATAGCAGCCAGCCTCTCAGGGGCCAGCCAAAGGTGTTCTTTTCTTAGTTAAATGCATTTTTACATACATAAGACTACACAGACTCCAAGCACTACAGGTACACCGGATCTACCATGTCAGCGAGCTGCTTGTTGTTCAGAGATGCCGGCCAGTGGTTCTAAGAAGGAGAAGCTGGCCGGCAGACCAGAGAAGGAGGAGCTGGTGGATGGGCCAGAGAAGGAGAGGTCATCTGTTGGTCTGAGAAGGAGTCGGACAGTGGGTCGGAGGTGCCATATTAGGTTCAGAGGAGCTGCTCAAAGGCATCACAGTTGTTGTGTGAACACGGCGTGCAGAACTATGAGTGACTGTCTTGGATGTTTCTCTTACAATCACAACACCCCTGTTGGATATTGACACTGTAAGGTGTCTTAGGCCTTTTACCTTCGTTTGGTGGTGCAACAGATGGTGAGAGCAGCATGGCCTCGGTTGTTGTGAGGACTAGCCTCAAGCTGTGTGCTTGACTGCTGCTGCAGTGCAGGTGAGGAGATGTTGGAAGCAGTGTAGAATGGCGCCTGTGTTTGGTTTGGGTCTGGCCTAGCCATCGGTGCTGCCTTCAGTGTCTGACTGGTGGAATGACAGGCTGGATTGCGGGACATGTCACTCAGGGTATTTTCTTAGGTGACTATGATTTTTTTCTTGCTGTTTTGAAATTGCCGTGCATGCTTGTCACCTTGACTCAGAGAAATGCTGTCTTTTTTAGCTGTATCCATGTATGATCATTGAACTTGATTTAATTAGTAAGATTGGCTAGCTGTGATCTACCACAGCAGTCTCCAACCACTGGGCCGTGGACCGGTACCGGGCCGCAAAGCATGCACTACCGGGCCGTGAGGAAACGATATGATTTGGCGATAGGAGTCAGCTGCACATTTCCTCATTCCTTGTCATGCCCACTGTTGAGCTTGAACGCACGCGAGGTCATTACCCGCGCGTCATCCATGTCAGCGTGGGAAGAAGATCAACTCCTCGAGCTTGCAAATGACGGCGGGCTGAAAAGTATGTTTGACATAACATCTCTGCCGTCATTCTGGATCCAAAGTCAAGGCTAAATATCCTGAGATAGCCATGAAAGCACTGAAAACGTTGCTTCCATTTCCAACATATCTCTGCAATGAATGCAAGGAAAACCAAATTGCGGAATAGACTGGACATAAGAAACCCCCTTCGAGAATCGCCGTCTCCCATCACCCCTGGATAGGACCGTGTTGTTGCAGGGAAACAAGCCCAGGGCTCCCACTGATTTAGCGATATTGGTGTGTTGCAATGATTTTATATGTTCATACAGGGAGAATATGTGCTGTGGGTTTAATATCCAAGCATTACTTAAAATGTTATGATGCTATTGACTTACTTATATAACCAAATAACAATTACAGCACAGAAACAGGCCATCTTTGCCCTTCTAGTCCGTGCTGAACGCTACTCTCACCTAGTCCCACCGACCTGCACTCAGCACATAACCCTTCATTCCTTTCCTGTCCATTATACCTATCCAATTTTTCTTTAAATGATAATATCGAATCTGTTTCTGCCACTTCTAATGGAAATTCATTCAACACTTACTTCAAGCTCCCCTGTCCTCCCCTGATAACTGACTTATCGCTATATACATGTGAGGAAAATATGCGCTGTATGTTTCGTATTAAATTCGTTAGATAAACCTTTTTAGAAATGAAATTGAGCGTATTAGCCACTTATCACCAATATTCCGGACGTGATTAACACCCCCCCCCGTACAGAATCGCCAAAAACGATTTGTAGAAATAATCGGCACGTACACACATACGCAAATCACACATGCGCACTGGTGCCCGCTCAAGGCTTCCTGGTCATTGTAGTCTCTAGGAGGTAAACAGCGTATTTGACTGCTATTCTTGTCTGTTGGCAACCCTACCCCCCACCCCAGGTCGGCCGGTCTGCAAGAATATTGTAAATATGAAACCGTCCGCAGTGCAAAAAAGGTTGGGGACCCCTGATCTACCATGCACCAAGCCATATTGACTATCCTTAATTCGTCCAGTGTTCATCCAAATAACTTTTCCACAACTGATGTCAGAATCACCAGCCTAAGATTTACTGATTTATGTTCAGAGCCTTTTTTAAACAATATCAGCTGTCCTCATGTCCTCTGGTACTTCTCCTATTACTAAAGATGATTTAAGTATCTCTGCTGGGGCCCTGGTAGTTTCTGCACTTAGGGTAGGGTCCAAATGAACACCTTGTCAGGCCCTGCCGATTTATCCAGCCTGATTTGTCTCACAATAGCAAACACCTCCTTCTTTGTAATTTGTACAAGGTCCATGAAGTTAGTGCCACATTGCCTCACTTCTATAGACTCTTTGCCCATCTCCTACATAAATACTGATCCAAAAAAATCATTTAAAATATCCCCCATCTGTTTAGGCTCCGCACATGAATTTCTATTCTGATCTTCTAGAGGACCAATTTTGTCCTGTGCTATCATTTTGCTTTTAGCATATCGATAGAATCCCTTGAGAGTCTCCTTAATCTTGTCTGCTAGAGCAACTTCATACCTTCTTTTAGCCCTCCTGATTTCTTTCTTTTATAATATAATTTTTATTGAGTTTTCAAAAAGAATACATGAAAAGAAAAATCTACCCTCCCCCCTCCCCTTAACCCTCCCCCCCCCCCATATATAGTCCTACCTGAAAAGAAAGAAGAGAAAAAATAAAAGAGCCGCCTGGTTATTGGAAGGTTTCCACATGCTCCATGGGATTCAAAATAAATTTGGTATAATTATTCGTTACTTTCCCCAAGGGACCAAGATCTTTATCGGAGCACTTAAATATGCCATCCTATCTTTTGTAAATAAGGGTGCCAAATATTCAAAAATGTTACATATTTATCTCTTAAATTATAAGTAATTTTTTCGAGTGGAATAGAACTCGCCATTTCATTATTCCAACGATCCATACTTAAATACGAATCAGATTTCCAAGTAACTGCTATAGTTTTCTTAGCTACTGCCAATGCAATTTTTATAAATTCTTTCTGATATTTATTCAATTTAAGTTTCGGCTTTATCCCTTCAATATCACCTAATAGAAATAATACAGGGTTATGTGGAAGTTGAATTCCAGTAATTTGTTCCAATAAGACTCTTAAATTTATCCAAAAGGGTTGAATTTTAAAACAAGACCGAGTAGAATGTAAAAAAGTACCAATTTCTTGATTACACCGGAAGCATTTATCGGATAGATTTGAATTTAATCTATTTTTTTTTGTGGTGTAATATATAATTGGTGTAAAAATTTATTGTACTAATCTAAGTCGAACATTTATTGTGTTTGTCATACTGTCAAGACAGAGTCTTGACCAATTTGTTTCATCAATATTAATATTCAGATCTGTTTCCCATTTTTGCTTTGACTTATGGATTCCTTGTTTAATTGTCTGTTCTTGAATCAAATTATACATACAAGAAATAAATTTTTTAATTTTCTCTTTTTGAATTAAAGTTTCAATTTCATTAGGTTTTGGCAAAAACATTGTTTGACCCAGCTTACCTTTTAAGTAAGCCCTTAATTGAAGGTAACAAAAGAAAGTATTATTTCTCTATTGAATATAGATTATAAAATAATAGCAAAAATTTTATCGAATAGATTATCTAAATATTTACCAAAATTAATACATATGGATCAAACAGGATTTATTAAAAATAGACAATTGGCAGATAATGTAACCCAGCTACTCAGAATAATTCATTTGGCACAAAAAAGGGACGAGAAGAGTATAGTAGTAACCTTGGATGCAGAAAAAGCATTTGATAGATTAGAATGGGATTTTTTATTTAAAGTATTAGAAAAATATGGGTTAGGAACATCTTTTATAAATTGGATTAAAACTTTAAATTCTAACCCTAAGGCTAAAGTAGTGACAAACTCTCAAATTTCAACACCATTCCAGTTAAAAAGGTCAACTAGACAAGGTTGTCCATTATCACCTGCTTTATTTGTACTGGCGATAGAGCCATTAGCAGAACTAATCAGAACTGATTTCTTTCTTAAGTGCTTTCTTGCATTTATTACACTCCATAAGCACCTCATTTGCTCCTACCTGCCTATTCCTGCTATGCACCTGTTGTTTTTCTCTTACCCAGGGCCTCAACAGCAAATATGATCGCACTGGCCACCACAGACTCGTAGAACATCCTCATCATTGTCCGACAGATGTTAAAGGACCTCAGTCTCCTCAGGAAATAGAGATGGCTCTGACCCTTCTTGTAGACAGCCTCAGTGTTCTTTGACCAGTCCAGTTTATTGTCAATTCGTATCCCCAGGTATTTGTAATCCTCCACCATGTCCACACTGACTCCCTGGATGGAAGCAGGGGTCACCGGTGTCTTAGCTCTCCTCAGGTCTTCCACCAGCTCCTCAGTCTTTTTCACATTAGGCTGCAGATAATTCTGCTCATACCGTGTGACAGAGTTTCCTACCGTAGCCCTGTACTCAGCCTCATCTTCCTTGCTGATGCATCCAACTATGGCAGAGTCATCAGAAAACTTCAGAAGATGACAAGACTCTGTCCAGTAGTTGAAGTCCGAGGTGTAAATGGTAAAAAGAAAGGGAGACAAGACAGTCCCCTGTGGAGCTGCTGATCACTCTGTCGGACGCACAGTGTTGCAAGCACACGTACTGTGGTCTGCCAGTCAGGTAATCAAGAATCCGACACCAGGAAAGCATCCACCTGCATTGCTGTCAGCTTCTCCCCCAGCAGAGCAGGGCGGATGGAGTTGAACGCACCGGAGAAGTCAAAAAACGTTGACTAACTCTATCCCATCTGGTCCTTTTACAGTATGGGAGTGCCAGTCAATACGTGGAAAGTTAAAATCACCCACTATAACAACCTTATATTTCTTGCAGAATCAAGAGAAAAACTGCAGATGCTGGAAATCCGAGCAACGCGCACATCCCAGAAAAAGTGGGATCTCCCGGTGGCTTCACCAGAAAAAAAGCAGGATCTTCCAGTAGCTCCACCAGTAAAAGCAGGATCTCCCAGTGGCCACCCATTTTAATTCCACTTTCCATTCCCATTCCGATATGTCCATCCATGGCCTTCTCCACTGTTGTGATGAGGTCACACTTAGGTTGGAGGAACAACAACTTATATTCCATTCGGGTAGCGTAGGAAAGGCAGGTGAGCTCAGAGCATGAATCAGCACATGTAGCCATTAGTAGGAGACTTAGTGGCAGGAGGAGCAGGACTGGCAGCTCAACATTCCTGGGTTCCATTGCTTTAAACTTGATCAAATGGGAGGAATTTAAAGAGTACGGGTGGTGTTACTAGCCATAGAAATTGTCACAGCAGTGCTCAATCAGGACAGACTGGAAAACTTTTCTAGTGAGGCATTATGGGTGGAACTGAGAAACAAGAAAGGTAAGATCACTTTAGTGGGGCTATATTACAGACCACCCAACAGTCCTCGAAATTTGGAGGAACAAATTTGTAAAGAGATCGTAGACTGTTGCAAGAAACATAAGCAACACACACAAAATTCTGGAGGAACTCACTAAGCCAGGCAACATTGATGGAAAAGAGTACAGTCGAAGTTTCAGGCCAAAACCCTTCGACAGGACTGGAAGAAAAAAGCTGAAGAGTAGATTTAAATGGTGGGGGCAAGGGAATGGGAAACACAAGGTGATAGGTGAAACCTGAAGGGGGAGGGATGAAGTAAAGAGCTGGTAAGTTGATTGGTGAAAGAGACGGAAGACCATGGATAAGAGAAAAGAGGGAAGGAACACCAGAGGGAGGTAATGGGCAGGTAAGGAGATAAGGTCAGAGAGGGAAGAAGGGATGGGAAATGGTAAAGTGGGGAGGCCGGTGGGGGGCATTACCATAAGTTTGAGAAATCATGTTCATGTAATTAGGTTGCACAACTGTCCCTCACTCTCTAGCATCATCAATAAGGGTAGCCCAAGGGCTGTGTGCTGAGCCTAAAGCTGTACACACTGTTCACACATGACTGCATGGCCAAAAACATTAGGAATTACTTTGCCAAGTTCGCCAATGATATGACAATGGTGGGGCTCATCACCAACAATGATGAGATGGTCTAAAGAGAGAAGGTGGAAAAGTTCAACACCTGGTGCCAGGCAAATAATCTGTTCCTTAATGTCAACAAAACAAAGGAGATGGTTATCGACTTCAAAAGAACTCACACCACTTACCCCCTCCCTTTATATGAGTGGTACAGCAGTGGAAACTGCAAGCAGTTTCAAAATCCTGGTTGTGCACATCGCTCAACCTCTCATGATTCTAGAACACATCCTACACAGTTAAGAAAACCCATAAGTGTCTCTACTTTCTGTGGATGCTGAAGGGAGCTGGACTTTGCACATCCATACTTACATCATTCTGCAGATGCACTGCAGAGAGCATCTGAATAATCTATATCACTGCATGGTATGGAAACTGCACTGTTGCGGACAGGAAGGCTGTACAATGGGCAGTCAAAGTTGCCCAGTACATCACTGGCACCAGCATACCAGCATTTGGGACAGATGTATATATACAGGAAGGTACCAAAAAAAGTTCAGTAACATCATGAAGGATTCCACACACCCTGTCATGGACTGTTTGGAGAGGAGGCTGCATAGCATCCATGCCAAGACCAGCAGACTTCATCGAGACTTGTTTGGATGACTGTGTGCCTTTGAGTTTGTACCGTATATTCAATCTTGTCATATGAGGAGTGTTTGATGGCTCTGGGCCTTTAATCACTGCAGTTCAGAAGAATGAGGGATGGAGCTTAGGAGGGTTAATGACGCCTAACAGCGACTCCTTTGCTTGCATCTTCAGAAACAGCTCTATTGCCATCTTTAATATCTCTATTTTTCCCTTTCAGGGTTCTTTTGAAGACCTGGAGTTACACGCTGACTGTGGTTTTTTGCGAGAATGGGACCCGCCCTCGGGGTTCCATAGCTGGCCATTGTTTGGCACGCCAAAGGCTCGACCTAAGAGACTGGCTTGAATTTGGAAGCCTGGGATCTCGGGGCTCTGGAGACAGACGGACTGAGGGTCGGTGTCAAACAGGAGACCCATGTGTCGTCGGGGGAGTCGGGATATCTGCTGTGTGCTTGGAGACCTGGGATCTTTGCGATCTTCAGGCACAGAGCACGAAAAAAGCGACATAATGGACTTCTAACATCGTAAGCCAGCGAGTTGCTTGTTATGTCTCCCTGATCACTGGGAAAATAGAGACACCTCTTTCTCCCTTATTAAGGAGAGAGAGAGCCTGTGGTATGTTGAATACCGGGTGAAACGCGAAATCTCTGGGGTAACTGCATGACTGTGTCTTTGCTATTGCTTTGCTCACACTTGAGTGCTTGGTGGCAGTGCTGATGTTTTTTTTTGCCAGTGGGGGGAGGGAGGATTGTTGCTCACTGCCGCTTATGTGCGGGAGGGGAGAGCTGGGGGGAATTTGAGGTTCGAACATTTAACTGTCATTCATTCTTTAGGACATTCCTCTGTTTCCTTGGATGGTTGCGAAGAAAAAGCATTTCAGGATGTATATTGTACACATTTCTCTGACGTTAAATTGTACCTTTGAACCTTTGACCTCATTGCAATCTATTGAATATTGAAAGCCCTCAATAGAGTGGATATTGAGAGGATATTTCATAAGGTGGAAGAGTCAAAGACCAGAGGTCACAGCCTCAAAATAGAGCAGCGCCCTTTTAGAAAAGAGATTGGGATGATTTTTTTTAGCCAGAGAGTGATGAATCTGTGGAATTCATTGCCACAGGTGACTATGAAGGCCCAGTCATTGGGCCTATTTAAAGCAGAGATTGATAGATTCTTGATTAGTCAGGGTGTGAAGGGATGCGGAGAGAAGGCAGGAGATTGAGGCTGAGAGGGAAAATGTATCAGCCATGATAAAATGGCAGAGCAGGCACAATGGGCCAATTGGCCTAATTCTGCTACTACATCTTGTAGTTTATGCTCTTATACTATACCCAAATCCAGAAGCCATGGATGAACTGTGAGATTCACAGTTTGTTGAGGGCTAGATCTGTGGCATTCAAGACCAGTGATTCCGAAATCCACAACAGGTCCAGAGACAACCTATGGATAAAGAAATTTTGAGCAAAGTTTGAGATGGACTCAGATGAATGTCATCTCTAGCAGGGTTTGCAAGCCATCACTTCCTAAAAGGCAAAACCTAAAATCTTAAGTGGCTGTGATGCTTCATTCCCAGATGAGCTCAATGCCTTTTATCCATGCTTTGACAGGGAGAATAAAACTACACTTGTACAAGTACCTGCAGCATCTGGTGAACCTGTGATATAGGTCTCAGAGGCTGATGACAGAACATCTATCAAGAGGGTGAACCCTTGCAACGTGTCAGGCCCTGGCAGTGTACCTGGCCAGGCCACTGAAAACCTAAACCAATTACCTGCTTGGAGCGTTCAAAGACATCTTCAATCTCTCACTGCTGCAGTTGGAGGTTCCCATCTACTTCAAATGGGCGTCAATCATTCTGGTGCCCAGGAAGATCAGGATGAGTTGCTGTATCACTCACATCTACTTATATTTGACTTGTCAAGATGTGGGCATGGGATGGCATGGTAAGCTTTCTTGCTGGTGAATTACCATAATACAGAGTCGCCTGAATTTATTCTGGAGAAGTAACAAAACGATAATTCAGTGTGAAGTTTAAAAGAACAGGGTTCCCTTGCCCAGCTCACCTTGTTTCACTGTGGATGTCCAATCCTTATGCCCTGCCATCCCCGATCAGGAAGGCCTTAAAGTTCTCCACTTCCTTCTGGACAGCAGACTTAACCAGTTTCCCTGCACCACCTTCCTTCATTTGACAGAACTGCTTCTTACCCTCAACAATTTCTCTTTCAGATCTTCCCTTCTTTACCATACTTTTTCCCACCCTGTCAAATGTAAAAATGCTATTCCCTTCTCTAACTTACTCTGTCTCTTCCACATATGTTTTCAGAATGAGGCTTCCCAGTCTAAAACATTGGAGCTCTTTTTTCAAAGAACAGAGATCTAATCCTACACCATCTCTTTCTATGCTACATTGTGACTGCTTTGGTGCTGCTTCCTGCACCCCATGCTGATTTCATCAATTTCATCAACTTTGCTTCAAACTTCCACCCTGCCCACAAATTTACTTGGTCCATCTCTGACACCTCTCTCCCCTTCTCAATCTCTCCATCTCCACCTGGAGGCAGACTAACCATTGACATCTTTTATAAAACTATTTATTCTCGCAGCTTTCTTGACTGTACTTCTCCCCACCTTGTCACCTGTAAAAATGCTTTTCCCTTCTCTCACTTCCTCTGTCTCTGCCGCGTCTGTTCTCAGACAGAGGCTTTCTCTTTTAAAACATCTGAGCTCTTTCTCCTACCACCATCATCGATGTTGCCCGCACCCACAACTCCTCCATTTCCCACACAGCGGCCCTCACCCTGTCCTCCTGCTGTAATAATAGGAACAGGGTTCCCCTTGTCCTTATCTACCAACCTAAGACCTGGATGAAGAAGTGGAGGGATGGGTTAGTAAATTTTCTGATGACACAAAGGTTGGAGGTGTTGTGGATAGTGTAGAGGGCTGTCAGAGGTTATAGTGGGATATTAATCGGATGCAAAACTGGGCTGAGAAGTGGCAGATGGAGTTCAACTCACATGTTCATTTTGATGGGTCAAATATGATGGCAAAATATAGTATTAATTAATAAGACTCTTGGCAGTGTGGAGGATCAGAGGGATCTTGGGGTCTGAGTCCATAGGACACTCAAAGCTGCTGGGCAGGTTGACTCTGGTTATGAAAGCATACAGTGCATTGACGTTCATCAATCGTGGGATTGAGTTTAGGAGCCGAGAGGTAATGTTGCAGCTATATAGGAGCCCGGTCAGACCCCACTTGGAGTACTGTGCTCAGTTCTGGTTGCCTCACTATAGGAAGGATGATTAAACCATACAAAGGGTGCAGAGGAGATTTACAAGGATGTTCCCTGGATTGGGGAGCATGCCTTATGAGAATAGGTTGAGTGAACTCGGCCTTTTTTCCTTGGAGCAATGAAGGATAAGAGGTGACCTGATAGAGGTGTATAAGATGATGAGAGGCATTGATTGTGTGGATAGTCAGAGGTTTTTGCCCAGGGCTGAGATGGCTAGCACGAGAGTGCACAGTTTTAAGGTGCTTGGAAGTAGGTGGCGTCTGTTAGTCTCACGAGACCGTGGATCTGCGCCTGGAAAGTCTTGCTTCAGTCTGTATTGGTAGAGCAGCGACTGTTGTGGCTGTAGAGGCCCACACAGGAGTGACAGTCTCAGCCGCAGCGACTGCACTTGAAGGCGCTGTCCTCCAGTGTTGTCTTGGTGCTGTTTTTTTAGCGAGTGTGCTTTTCTTCAGCAGCAAGCCTCAGCTTCTCTTCTCCTCTTTTTAGACCTCTGCGTAGTTCCAGTCTCCAGCGAGAGTGATCGCTTGCAATGTCCTCCCACCTCTCGACGTTCATGTTCAGTGACTTCATGTCTCTCTTGCAGACATATTTGAAATGAAGATGGGGCTGCCCTTGTGCTCTCTTTCCGGAGGCCAGTTCCCCATACTGCAGGTCTTTCGGGATCCTCCCATCTGACATGCAGTGTACGTGGCCCAGTCAGCGGAGACGGTGTTGTTGGAGTAGGGTGAAGAGGCTGGGTATCTGGGCATGGGCCAGGACCTCGTTGTTGGTGACTCAGTCAATCCACTTGATGTCCAGGATGCATCTCAGGCTGCGAAGATGGAAGGTGTTGAGACGCCGCTCTTGTCTGGAGTAGAGGCTCCAGGTCTCGCTGCCATAAACCAGTGTGCTGAGGACACAGGCCCTGAAGACTGCAACCTTGGTGTGTGTTGTCAGCTTTTTGTTCTCCCAGACTCTCTTTGTACAGAGGAGATATCATTGGTAAGTTTTTTACACAGAGAGTGATGAGTGCGTGGAATGGGCTGTTGACGACGGTGGTGGAGGTAGATACTATAGGTCTTTTAAGAGACTCCTGGGCAGGTACATGGAGCTTAGAAAAATAGAAGGCTATTGGTAACCCTAGATAAGGTAAGGACATGTTCGGCACAGCTTTGTGGGCCAAAGGCCTGTATTGTGCTGTAGATTTTCTATGTTTCTATGAACTGTTGAAAATGCTGAATGATGAAAAATATTAAGCATGTAAAATTACTCCGATTAAAGTTTACAGTCTAACTTGTACAGTGTTCATTATCCTTCTATGACCTGTAGTTTCTCTGTAAACTGGGAAGGGTTCACACAGCTCTGGCTGAAGTAACTATAGCACCCTCTGCAGACATGATATGATAAAAGTCACTCACAATTTGAGAGCAAATAAAATTCCAAATGAGTTATATGACTGTAAAGCTGAATTAAAATACATAAAGCATATTACAGCCCATCTCAACAATTAAAAATCCTTATTCATTGTTAGAAAATATGGATCTTAAGATTTTATGATTAGTAGATATAAGCACTTATTGCTCTAGATAGTTTACTTCTAGGTAATAGTAGATGCCTGATCTAGTTTGCATTTCCCTGGATAATCCTGCAGCTTCCACTAACTGACAGTCCCTGTAATTGGTATGGTTCAGAGGAAGTCATTCATATCAATTGTATATCTGTATATGTATTTGGGGGAGATGGATGGGAAGCTGTACTAAGACCACAAGAGATAGAAGTAGCTTTAGGTCATTGGCCCATTGAGTCTGCTCCGCCAATTCATTATGGCTGATCCAGTTTCCCTCACAACCCAATTTTTGTGCCTTCTCTCTGTAAATTTTAACACCCTGACCTATCAAGAACCTATTAACCTCTGCCTTAAACACACGCAATGTCCTAGCCTCCACAGCCATCTGTGGCAATAAATTCCACAGATTCACCACCCTCTGCCTAAAAAAAAATTCAGGAGGTTTTGCACAAGGTAGTTTAGAATGACTAGAAAGATATCAATGGTAAGTAGCATTTCGAGTCTTTCTCCATAATATACGTGGCGTTCTGTGTCTTCATTTTGGCAGTACAAAGATTACTGAGATTAAGTCACTCCACCAAAAAAAGCCCTCAATGCTTCTGAAAATGTTGAACTCAAAGTACAAAACCGTCTTTAAGCACACAAAGCAAGCATCTCCTCAGTGTTTTTCCAACTGGAGTCTTATTATTAAAGCAAAATTTTGATAATGATAACCATCCAACACTCGTCATATGATAATCCTTTCATTCCTGGAATCATTCTCATGCACCTCCTCTGAACCTTCTCCAATGTCAAGCCATCCTTTCTTAGATATGGAATCCAAAACCACTCACAATACTCCAAGCAAGGCCTCATCAGTGCCTTATAAACCCTCTCAACGTTACATCCTTGCTTTTATATTCTTATCTACTCGAAAGAAATGCTGACACTGCATTTGCTTTCCTCACCACTGAGTCAACCTGCAACCTAGCCTTTAGGGAATCCAGCACTCGGACTCCAAAGTCTCCTTCCACCTCAGATTTTTGAATTTTCTGCCCATTTAGAAAACAGACCACACTTTTGTCCCTTCTACAAAAGTACACTTCCTAACACTGTATTCCGTCTGCCATTTATGTTCTCTTCCCCTAAATTGTTTAAGTCCTTCTGCAGTCTCCCTACTTCCCCAGAACTACTTACCCCTCCACCGATCTTCGTATCATCTGCAAACTTCACTACAAAACCACCAGTTTTGTCATTCTTATCATTGACCTCCAAATGTTGTATAATGTAAAAAGAAGTGGTCCCAACACCGACCCTACAGAACACCACTAGTTGCTGGCAGCCAACCAGAAAAGGCTCTCTTTCTTTCCACTCGTTGCCTCCTGCCAATCAGCTAATCCTCTATCCATGCCAGTGTAAGGGGTTTCTTCTTTTATGTTACTGCGTAGGCTAATCAAAATGGCTTCCTTGTTATGTTAACTGCTGAGGAAGTTCTCTCACTAGCAGCTTGTTTGGGTTATAGAGGGAGTTGTATTCAATTGCTAACCAATTGGGATAGATGTTATTCTTTCTTTTGTGTCTGTAAGCTATTTTGATGTGCGGGTTTTTGGGCAGAAGGCGCGATGGGGAGAGAGAGGGTGGACGCGATGCTGAGAGCTAGCCGATGGGGTGGACCCCGAGCTGGAGTCCGAGGTCCAAGGTCTTCGACGAGGAAAGGAGACAAAGACAGACTCATGTGGAGCATCTGGTCAACCACCGTGGTTGGTCCCAGGTGGTGGGTCGAGGTGGTCAGAGGGGATCGAATGGTGAAAAGAGGATCGCTACTAGAGCTCCAACTGTTTGTGCACGAAGAGGTTGAACTTTGATTAGTTTGGCGCCTTTTACCTTCCTTTTATATTTTATCTCTATTAATTACATAGTTCTAGTAATATCTATAAATTATAATCATTTACTCATATATGGTGTATTGTCTGTTATTTGGTGGGGTGGGGTACATCACACAGCATCCACACAAACTTGATTACCCAGTTTTGCGGGGCTTAAGGTTGCTTCCCCTGGATGACAGCGAGTTGAGTGAGCCTGAGGCTTACCAGGGGGGCTACACCAGTATCTTTTCTGCAATACCATGGGCACTTATCTTGTTAAGCAGCCTCATATGTGGCATCTTGTCAAAGGACTTCACAGAATTCAAGTACAGAACATCTACTGATTCTCCTTTGTCCGACAAATTTATCAAGCAAAATTTTCCCTTAAAAAAACCAAGCCGACTTTGGTCTATTTTATCATATGTCTCCAAGTACTCCTAGTGAACAGAGGTGGCTGAAGTTTCTTGGAATAGTTCACAAGGCACAGAATAGACATGCCCCACAGAGGAAGAAGTTCTGAAATGGCAAGGCTAGGCAACCGTGGCTGATAAGGGAAGTTAAGGACCGCATGAAAGCCAAGAAAAGGGCATATAAGGTAGCAAAAGTGAATGAGAAGTTGGATGATGGGAAGCTTTTTAAAATCCAAAATTGGGAGCTAAAAATGTTATAAGAAGGGAAAAGATGAAATATGAGGGCAAACTAGCTGATAATATAGAACAGGACACGAAAAGTTTTTTTTCAGTTATATAGTGATTAAAAGGGTGGAGAGAGTTGATATTGGACGACCAAAAAATGATGCTGATGAGGTAGTAATGGGGGACAAAGAAATGGCAGATGAATTTAATAAGTTCTTTGCTTCAGTCCTTACTATGGAAGACATGAGCTGTCTGCCAGAGATCCGTGAATGTCAGGGAGCAGGAGTGAGTGCCATTGCTACTACAACGGAAAAAGTGCTAGGCAAACTCAAACGTCTTAAAGTGAATAAGTCACCTAGACAAGAGGGACTACATCCCAGAGTCCTGAACAAGGTTGCTGAAGAGATAATGGATGCATTGGTCATGATCTTTCAAGAATCACTTGATTCTGGAAAAAATGCAAATATCACTCCACTCTTGAAGAAAGGAGGAAGATGAAAGAGTGGAAATTATAGCCAGTTGGCCTAACTTCAGTGGCTGGAAAAGTGTTACAGCCTATTATTAAGGACACAGTTTCGGGGTAGTTGGAGACTAATGATGAAATAAGTCAAACTCAGTATGGTTTCTGTGAAGGGAAATCTTGCCTGACAAATCTGTTGGAATTCTTCAAGAAAGTAACACGCAGGATAGATAAAGGAGAGGTAGTGGATGTCATTGATTTAGATTTTCAGAAAGCATTTGATAAGAAGCCTCGCATGAGCCTATACTCACAACACGCTGGCGGAACTCAGCAGGTCGGGCAGTATCCGTGGAAACGATCAGTCGACGTTTCGGGCCGGAACCCTTCGTCAGGGCTGTAGAGGGAAGGGGCAGAGGCCCTATAAAGAAGGTGGGGGGAGGGTGGGGAAGGTGGGGGGAGTCTTCCCACCCTCCCCCCACCTTCTTTATAGGGCCTCTGCCCCTTCCCTCTACAGCCCTGACGAAGGGTTCCGGCCCGAAACGTCGACTGATCGTTTCCACGGATACTGCCCGACCTGCTGAGTTTCTCCAGGGTGTTGTGAGTGTTGCTTTGATCCCAGCATCTGCAGATTATTTTGTGTTTCGCGTGAGCCTATGGTGTCACAGAGGAGATATTGGCATGGATAGAGGAATGGCTGACAGGCAAAAGCAATTAGTAGAAATAATAGGGGCCTTTTCTGGTTGGCTGCCAGTGACTAATGGTGTTCCTCAGGGATCAGAATTGGGACCGCTACTTTTAACATTGTTCGTCAATGACTTGGATGGTGGAATTGATGGTCTTGTGGCAAAGTTTGCAGATGATACAAAGATAGGTGGAAGGGTAGTTTGTGCTGAGGAAGCAATGTGATTGTAGCAGGACCTCAACAAGTTGGAAGAATGGACAAAAAAGTGGCAGATGCAATACAGTGTTGGAAAATATATGATAATGCATTTTGGTAAAAGGAACAATAGTGCTGAATATTATCTAAATGGAGAGAAAATTCAAACATCAGAGGTGCAAACGGATTTAGGAGTTCTCACGCAAGACTCCCAGAAGGTTAATTTACAGGTTAAGTCTGTGGTAATGAAGGCAAATGCAAGGTTGAATTTAACTCAAGATGAATGGAATATAAAAACAAGGAGATAATGCTGAAGCTTTATAAGACACTAGTCAGGCCACACTTGGAGTATTGTCTACAGTTTTGGGCCCCTTATCTCAGAAAGGATGTATTGTCATTGGAGAGTCCAGAGGAGGCTATGGGCCTGTACTTACTGGAATTTAGATGTGGAGAGGATTTTTTCTCTGCTGGGAGTATCCAGTAGAGGGCACAGCCTCAAAATTGAGGGGCGACCTTTTAGAACAGAAGTAATTAGGATTTTTTTTAGCCAAAAAGAGGCAAATTTTGTGGAATGCTCTGCCACAGACCGCAGTGGGGTCCAAGTCCATGGATATATTCAATGCGGAAATTGATACATTCCTGATTGTTTGACGATCAAGGGTTATGGTGAGAGGGCAGGTGCATGGGGTTAAATGGGATCTGGGATTAGCCATGATGAAATGGCGGAGTGGATTCTGAGTGGCCTAATTCTGCTCCTATGTGTTATGGTCCTTATCCTTAACAATGAACTCTTAACATTTTCCCGAACACTGAGGTCTGGCTAACTGCCCTATAATTTTCTTTCTTCTGCCTCTCTCCCTTCCTGAAGAGTGGCGTGACGTGCAATTTTTCTGACCTCCGGAATCATGACAGAATCTGGTGATTCATGAAAGATTATAACTAATGCCCCCACAATCTCTTCCAGAACCCTGGGATCGTATTATGAGATGAATAAAATATTAACCCCTTGTCCAATGCAGAATGGTTGCTCTAAATGTAAGGCTTTTATTGAGAGCATTCACCAATACCAGGAAAGCATCTGTCATGGAAATCATTTAGTGTCCATTTCTTGTCAGCTTATGCTATACAGGACAAGAGTGGTTGAATTTAATTGATGAGCTAAATTATCAATTACTGCTTTATAGATCGTTTTGTGCGACTTTGATCAGGGCAGCCTGCAGATAATGAACAACACAGCGAAGATTGAAGTGAACTAAGCTGACCAAAACATGCCTGGACTCTTTCAATGAACTTTATAGGTTGATGTTTTATATACTGTGTTTTCTGCTCACTTTTTGCCATTTTTCTGGGTTCATGGTTTTCTTTATTTTGTGGCTGTTTGTGGGAAGATTAATCTCAGGGTTGTATACTGCATAAATACTTTGATAATAAATGCATTTTGAATCTTTGAATCATGTAGTTAACAAATTACTGACATGTAAATGACATACCAAATTCAAAGTTTAATATCATTATGTCTGATTGGAGTGGTAATTAAGTATATAGAGGTGAAACTGTCTTGCAGGATTTGAGCGATTTTTCACACCATTGTGGTTTTGGTGTATGTGGATGGATTTCTGTTAGAGTCAACCAACTATGGGATTAGATAGCACAAGGGTGGCAATTGATAAGTATACTATTCATTTCACCAATACCATTAAATGTTGAACACTTAAGCATAATTTGTGGTAATTGTTATGAAAGATAAACACAGATTTCTGTAAACCCAGTCAGCCAATTTTTCAATTGGCTTAATTTTGGCAATTTCATAATTTTGAATTGTAAGTGGGATTGCACAGAAATTTAAACAGCCTGAAGAGTAGGTAGATCTGCTGTCTCACAATACTCAGGTTCAGCTTTGACCCGGGGCATCACCTGTGTGGTGTTTTGATGTACTCCCTGTGACTATGTGGGTTTCCTCAGGGTAGTCTGGTTTCTTTATTCTTCCCAAAGTTGTTCAGGTGGTAAATAATTGGCCACTGTAAATTATCCTTCGTGTGTAAGTGAGTGATAGAATATTAGGAATTTATAAAAATTTGGGCAAAGTAAAGAAGAGTTGAATGTAGGATGGGTATAAGTTGATTGTTGGTGTGAAGGCCCTGTTTCTGGTGTTGTATTTCTCTGTGACTTTATTACTTGGCTTTTCTGATCTTCATCCTGCATAAGCTAGCAATATGAAGAATTGACAGCACACCTGAAAATGCAGTCTGGAAACAGGTTAAAATAGTAAATGGGACTGCTTTAAGCAACTATTCAACTGTAATTAAACAGGCTCTGTCTTGAGAATTCAAGATAACATGCTTATTGGCACATTTGACCAGGTATTTGCTTATTCAGCCTAGCGAAATCTGTCTTGGGCGATGTAAAGTATCTGGTAAGTATCCCTTTTTATTGTTAATTCTTTATTCCTAATTTGTTTGGGCACAGTAGCACAGTAAGAGTAAATCCAGGGGCAGTGTTTTGTACTTTGTTTGAACTGTGGGAGTTCTGGGATATCTCCACTCTCCCAGATAAACTCATCTGCATTAGGTGCACCTTGAAGAATATATTAAAGAACTGGGGCTTCAGCTCGATGACGTTCAATTCATTTGGAAGGTGATAGATAGTAGCTCGAGTGAGGTAGTCACTCCTCGGGTGCAGGGGACAGGTAACTGGGTGACTGTCAGGAGAAGGCAGGGAAATGCAAAGTACCCTTGTGGCTGTTGACTTCAATAATGTGTATATCACTTTAGAAGTTGAGTGGGACGACCTACTGGGTGGGACACGGTGACCGGGTCACTGGCACAGAGTCTGGTGCTGTGGTTCAGAAGAGCAGATAGATGAAGAGGACTACAGTGTTGATAGGGGATTCCTTAGTCAGAGACAAGATTCTGTGGGTGCGATAGGGACACCTGGATGGTACATTGCCTCCCAGGTGCCAGGGTCAGGGATGTCTTGGATCAGGTCCATGGCATTCTAAAGGGTAAGCAGCCAGAAGTCTTGGTACATATTGGCACTAATGACATATGTAGAACAGATGAGGAGGCCTTGTAGAAAGATTTTACATAGTTAGATAGAAAACTGAAAACAGGACCTCCAGGATAATATTCTCTGGATTGCTGCCCATGCCAGGTGCCAGTAAAGGTAAGAATTGAATGATTTGGCAGGTGAATACGTGGCTGAAGAACTGGTACAGGAGGCAGGGGTTCAGATTTATGGATCATTGGGATCTCTTGCCAGCTGGTGGCGTACTGGCATCGGCACTGGACTTTGGGGCGGGAGGTCCCAAGTTCAATTCCAGCAGCACCCTTGCACAATCTCCATCCGTGCTGGGTTAAGAGCTGGTGATCTCTTGAAAAAAAACTCTTGAAGGCAATGGCAAACCACTGCTGTAACTTGCCTCGTACACAATTTCCCAATACGTCAGAGCGGCGTGGAAGGAAATTGCCCACTAACCGGAAAATTCCGGATGCGACATACCAAGAAAACAAAGGATCACTTCTGGGGAAAGTATGACCTGTACAAAAGGGACAGGTTACACCTGAATCTGAGGGGGACCAACATCCTTGCAGGCAGATTTCCTAAAGTTGTTTGGGAGGGTGTAAAGTAATTTGGCAGGGGGATGGGAACAAGAGTGATTGTGCTGAGGGTGAGGTAGATGGTTTACAAACAGAGGTAATGTGTCATGAAACTACTAGGAAGGAGAGGCTGATGATAGGGGAAAATTGCAGTGAACAGGATGAGTTGAAATGTAAAGGGTGGAAAAAAATTGTAAGAGGTGAATACAGGACTGAAGTGTTATAAGTGAATGTGTGCAATAAATGAAATAAGAGAGATGAACTTGTAGCACAGATACAGATTGGCAGGTATAACTTTGTCGGCATCGCTGAATCGTGGCTGAAAGAAGATTATAGCTGGGAGCTTAACATCCAAGGATACCCATTGTACCGAAAGGACAACCAGGTAGGCAGAGGGGATGGCGTGGCTCTGTTGGTAAAAAATGAAATCAAATCAATAGAAAGAGGTGACGTGGGGTCGTAAAGTGCTGAATCGTTGTGAGTAGAGCTAAGGAAATGTAAGGGGTAAAAAGACCCTGATGGGATTTACATACAATAGAATGCGTGTGGTTGTCAAGTTATAATGGGAGATAGAAAATGCATCTCAAAAGGGCAATGTTGCATTAGTCATTGGGGGATTTCAATATGCAAGTAGTTTGGGAGAATCAGGTTGGTGCTTGTTCCCAAGAAGGGGAATTTCCTGAATGCATACAAGATGGCTTTCTAGAGCAGCTCATGGGGACTAGCTATTCTTGATTTGGTATTGTGCAATGAACTGGAATTGATTAGTGAGCTTAAGGTGAAGGAACCCTGAGAGACAAGTGATCATAATACGATAGAATTCACCCTACAATTTGAGAAGGAGAATCTAAAGTCAGATGTATCAGAATTACAGAAGAGTACTGGGAATTACAGAGACATGATGGAGGAGCTGGCCAAAATTGATTGGAAAAGAACACAGGCAGGGATGATAACAGAGCAGCAAAGGTTGGAAATTCTGGAAACAATGCAGAAGGTACAAGAGGAAGAAGTGTTCTAAAGGCAGGATGATAAGAGAAGTCACAGCCAACATAAAAGCCAAAGAGAGGGCATATAATAGAGTAAAATATAATGGGAAGTTAGACGATTGGAAGCTACTAAAAACTAATAGACAACTAAAAATTAAGAAGGAAAAATAGAATACAAAGGTAGCCAATAATATTAAAGGGGATACCAAAATTTTCTTCAGATACATAAAGTGTAAAAGAGAAGCAAGAGTAGATATTGGACCACTGGAAAATGATGCCAATGATGGGGAGGGGCAAGGAAATGGTGGACAAACTAAAAAATGTATTTTGCATCAGTCTTCACTGTGGAAGACAGTAACAGTATGCTGGAAGTTCAAGAGTATCAGGGGCAGAAGCGTGTGAAGTTGCCATTACTAGGGAGAAGGTTCTTGGGAAAATGGAAGATCTGAAGGTAAATAAGTCAACTGGACCAGATGGGAAACACTAGGGTTCTGAAGGAGGTGGCTGAAGAGATTGTGGAGGCATCAGTAATGATCTTTCAAGAGTCAATGGATTCTGGCTCATTTGTTCCAGAGGAATGGAAAATTTCAAATGTTGCTCCACTCTTCAAGACAGGAAAGAGGCAGAATAAAGGAAATTATAGGCCACTTAATCTGTCTTCAGTGGTTGGGAAGATGTTGGAGTTGAATGTTAAGGATGTAGTTTTGGGGTACTTGGAGGCACATGACAAAATATGCTGTAGTCAGCATGGTTTCTTTAAGGAAAAGTCTTGCCTGACAAATCTGTTGGAATTCTTTGAAGAAATAACAAGCAGGATAGATAAAGAAAAGTTAGTGAATATTGTATACCTGGATTTTCAAAAGGCCTTTGACAAAGTTCCACACATGAGGCTGCTTAACAAGTTAAGAGATCATGGTGTTACAGGAAAGATACTAGCATGGATAAAGCAGTGGCTGATTGGCAGGAGGCAAAGAGTGGGAATAAAGGGAGACTTTTCTGGTTGCCTCTGGTGACTAGTGGTGTTCTACAGTGGTCTGTGTTAGGACCGCTTCTTTTTACATTATATGTGAATGACATGGATGATGGAATTGATGGCTTTCTGACCAAATTTATGGATGATACGAAGACAGGTGGAGTTGGAGGTAGTTTTGAGGAAGTAAAGAGGCTACAGAAGGATTTAGACAGATTACGCAAGTGGGAAAGTAAGTGGCTGATGGAATACGGTGTCAAGAAATGTGTGGTCATGCACTTTGGTTGAAGAAGTAAAAGGATTGACTATTTTATAAATGGAGAGAAAATGCAAAAAGCTGAGATGCAATGGGGCTTTGGAGTCCTTGTGCAAGATTCCCTGGAAGTTGATTTGCAGGCTGAGTCAGTGGTGAGGAAGGCAAATGCAATGTTAGCATTCAATTCAAGACTCGGGGACTCTCTTGGCAGCGCAAGATGGAGTAGGTTATTTTTGGCTGGGCTCCGGACATTTTTCAATTTTTCTATCACCCTTCTATTATATATATCAAAGTATCTTTAACATCTTTATATATTTGAATTTTGAACTTTAATTGACGGAAATGTCTAGACTAAGAAAGGCATTAGCCGAAGGCAAAGAAACTGATAATGGAAACGGGAAGAAGGAAGGTACTTTCGAACAACCTAAACAGCCTCAACTTACTTTTCAAGCTATCTCGAATTTATTGGATGAAAAACTCGACAAGAGATTCGCTACATTGGAAGTAATGTTGAAGGAGAATCGAAGTAAATTGATAGCACTTGGAAAATAGAGCAAAAAACAGCAACGGCAAATTTCAGAGCTTACTGAAGTGGAGAAACAGAGGGATTCCAGAATGAACTCCTTGGAAAAGAAATTAAATTTGACTACTCATACATTGGAGCAGTATAAAGCCAAGATTATTGATTTGGAGAGTCGTGGTTGCAGACAGAATTTGTGAATAATAGGACTCATTGAAGACGTTGAGAGCGGGGACCTTACTAAATTTTTTTCTCAATTCTTAGTGTAAGTCTTTGGCACAGAGGTCTTCTCTTTTCCTCCAGTACTTGATCGCGTGCATCGATTGTTAAAACCAAAACCCTCGAAAGAGTTACGTCTGCGTCCTGTAATTCTCCAGTTTCATTATGTGGGTACTAAGGAGCACTTAGTTCGAATTGCTCGTCGGAAAGGAATTATTGTTCATCAAAATCTTAAGTTTCGTTTGGTTGAAGATTATTGCCCTGAGGTATTCCAAGAAAGATTGCATTTTAAATTGGTGATATCAGATCTATATCAAAGGAATTTTCAATCGGTGCTGTTATACCCCGCCCACTTAAGAGTTGTTTTACCCGATAATTTGTTTAAATGGTTTAATTCCGTAGATGACTTACAACGATTTCTTGAAGAACATTCTTTGAGCTTGGGTGTTTAATTAATTTACTGTTCTTTTGAGTTTGTTTATACCTGGTTTATTAGTTAATAATCAGCATATAGATTCAGACATTTTACATTTGTAGAGCTTTGGCCTTGGGCTGAGTCTTCTGGTACTTTGTTTTCGCTTATGTCTGCTCTATGTTAATATCCCTTTTCTTTTCTTTGATTATTTTATTTTTCTTTCATTTCTAAATGTCTGTTTTAGAAAATTATTCAGACTCTGACTTGGTGACCATTTGATTCTTCTTGAAATATTATTAAGATTGTACTCTGTTTTATTTCTTAGGACCAGGTCTTTTAAAATAGTCTGTAAAGGGTTTTTTTTTCCATCTACCTGTGTTTGGCATTCCATTTGCAATGTTTAGACTATGGGTGATTTTTATTTTTTTTTAGAATTGGAGATTTGCCGTCAAGAGAGATGGGGATTGGGTGGTTCTTAGCTAGTTTACTGGCTGCCTATTGGCCAAGTTTCGAGGCTTTGTGGAAGGGAGAGGAGGTTATTTTTACTTTAGTATTTTTCACTTGGGCTGACTTGAAACTACAAAAATGTCTGTATTGTCATAACTTCTGGTTCCCCTTTGAACTTTTGTTCCTCTTCCTGATTCATGAGTTTCCTGTGTAATTTGGTTAACCCTTTACTTATCCGATGGTTTATTTAAGGAAAATGGATAATATTATTAACTTTGTTTCATGGAACATGAATGGTTTGAATCATCCAATTAAACGGAAGAAGATTTTTAAAGTTTTTCATTGATTGAACGCTCAGATTATTAGGTTTTGGAAAGAATAACAGTGTCATTCAAACTCATCGACCAAAGTGAAAGGTGTTTCCATTTTTATAGACTCTTCGATCTCATTTGTTAATTATGATATAATCTCAGACCCATATGGTAGATTTCCATTAATTACTGGTTTACTTTATAACCAAAAAGTAGTTTTGGTTAATATTTATTGTTACGTACCCCGTAACTGGGTTGCCAAACCAGCAGAAATGGATCACTCAGTTGGAGTCTGGATTACTAGAACTAAGAAAGTTTTATTAAAGAAACAAGCAACACAGTACTCTAATCAAAAGGATAATGAACGCAACAGTTCAGCAATGATAAACATACATGTACACAGAATTCAGATAACAGGATCAATCAAGTTCTATCGTTGTCTAGGGGCAAATGACCAGTTTCAAAGCAACGCAAAGTTCATTTCAGTTCGCAGTAATCGCTGCCATGGGAGATGGACAGTGTGGGGGAAGGAGAGAGAGAGAGCAAAAACGAATGAATATTCAAACGGCTTCCACACACAGACCTTCGCAGTCAGCTGTCGGGCGAATCCTTTGTGATGTCATCTAAGGTCACCAACCGTGACCCCTCCGTTTCCAGATACGATCGTTTCCCTGCACTGAACCTGGCACCCAGGCAAGGGTGGACACACACCAGGTTCCCGCCGATCTTGCCTTTCCAACCTGTGCGTTTATGGCCCAGTACTTCCCACCGACTTGTGAGAGACGCACCGCTTCCAGGGTCTTGTTACCTCGGGTGTCGTGTGTGTCCTGCCTTAGCGAACCTGTCCCTTTTTATCCCCCGGCTGGGGTATCGCCTGTCCATCACTTCAAACAGTTCAGGGTTCAAAGGGGGAGCCGCTCTTGACAGTTCCCTCCTTCTGTTACTCTCTCCGTCCCTTCATTACACATCTCCAAATGCTGCTCCATTGTTTTCCTTATCTCTCTCTCTCCTGAAGACAGGTGGCAGACCAACTGCTGATCACACAGGACAGCTAACATCTTAATCTATGTGTATTCTTGTCACATTATGCACCAAATATTAATTATCCTGAATTCTTTAAGCATTTATTTGTACCTCCGCCTAATTTAAATGAATATATGTTAATTATGGGCGGTGATTTTAATTGCTATTTCACCCAATCAGGCACTTCGAAACAAATCTGCTATTTTTATTAATTCCCTTTTAGTTGACTCCAGAATTTTAGGCGTTTGGAGGTTTTATACCCTAATAATAAAGAGTTCTCTTTCTTTTCTGATGTATATCATAATTACTCTAGAATCAATTACTTTTTTATTGATTCTCGATTAGTTTCATTTGTCACTACTTGTGAGTATGATACAATCGCCATTTCCGACCATGCGCCTTTGAAATTATCAATTAAATTTTGGGATCCCATATTTAGTACTAGACAATGATGGTTCAATTCTATTTTGCTTCAGGATTTAAATTTTGATAATTTTATTAAAGAACAGATTGCATTTTTCTTTTCATCTAACTCAACAGAAGAAATTTCCAGTGGGATATTATGGGATATCTTTAAAGTATATATTCATGGGCGAATTATTTCATACTCTGCTGGAGTGAAAAAACGTATTAACAGTGAAATACGTACATTGGCTGATACGCTTAAAGAAATTGATAAAAAATATTCTATTGCTCCTAATTTGGAGCTTTATAAAGAGAGAATTGAACTTCAGCTGCAACATAGTTTGTTACTAACAGCCCTGAATGAAAATCAATTACTTAAAACTAAGAGTCAATTTTACATACATGGTAATATATCGGGTAAATTACTGGCTAATCAATTGAAAGCTGCTTTGGTGAAACGTCAGATTAATAAAGTTTGTGGACGGGATGGTAATTTGATGATTGACCATGATGAAATTATTAAATCTTTTCAAGAATATTATACCAATTTATATCAATCAGAATTTCCTGATGATCCTTCCATAATACATGAGTTTTTAAGGAAACTAAATATTCTGAAATTACCATCTGATGAATGTTTAACATTAGATGCACCCATTACTGAAGAGGAGATAAGGAAAGCAATTTTTTTGATGAATTCTGGTAAAGCACCTGGCCCGGATGGGTATACAGTTGAAATTTATAAATCTTTTTCAAATGTACTTTCTCCCTGGTTATGTAGAATTTTTGCCTTATCTGTAGGTAATTACCACAATCCTTTTGTAATGCAACTATCTCATTAATTCCTAAAAGAGATAAAGATCCCATGGAATGTGCATCATATAGACCTATATCTTTGTTGAATGTGGGTTCTAAAATCTTTTCCAAAATATTAGCAATTAGAATAGAGAAGGTACTACCACAAATTGTCTCCAAAGATCAGACAGGATTTATTAAAAATTGTTACTCACATTTTAATGTTAGGAGGCTAATGAACATTGTATACACTACGTTAGTTAAAACTCCGGAATGTGTTATTTTGCTTGACGCCGAGAAGGCATTTGACAGACCTGAATGGGAATATTTATTTGATATACTTGAAAAACTTAATTTCAGCTCGATATTTATATTCTGGATTCGACCGATATATCGTACACCTCTGGCTGCTGTATTTACCAATAATCAGATATTCCCGTTCTTCAGGCATTTTTGAGGTACTAGACAGAGCTGTCCTTTAAGTCTTTGACTTTTGGTACTGCCCTGGAGCCCTTGGCAATTGCTATTCGTGACTCACCTAATATATCTGGCATTATTCGTGGGAATCGGACGCATAAAATATCACTATATGCAGATAACCTGTTACTATACATCTCTAACCCAGAGAAATCCATCCCTGCAGTAATAACACTATTTGCTCAGTTTAGTAGTTTTTCTGGTTATAAACTGAATCTTGATAAGAGTGTGCTTTTCCCATTAAATATGCAAGTTCCAATTTATAGACAATCACCATTTAGATTAATTACTGATTATTTTACTTATTTGGGTGTTAAAATTATTAAGAAGCATAAGGATCTATTTAAAGTTAATTTTTTACCCTTAATTGAACATGTTAAACAACTGTTTACTAAATGGTCCCCATTATCCTTATATTTGATTGGTCAAATTAATACTATAAGATGATTATTTTACCTAAATTTCTGTATCTATTTCAGGCAGTGTCAATTTTTATCCCTAAATCTTTTTTTGATATTACTGATTCTAAAATTTCTTCCTAATTATGGCAGAATAGAAATCCCAGGTTAAGTAAGAAATATTTACAGAAATCAAAAAAAAGAAGGCGGTTTGGCTTTGCCGATCCTAGATTTTACTACTGGGCAATCAACATTTGAAATTTAATGTTTTGGATATAAGAATTGGATGAAACTCAGTGTCCACGATGGATGAACCTTGAGTGAGAGTCTGTACAGGGTTTTTCGTTAGCTTCTGTTCTAGGAGCTGCGCTTTCCTTTGCACTTACTAAATTGAATAAACAAATGATAAATCCAATAATTAAACATACAATACGAATATGGTTTCAATTTTGTAAATTCTTTGGAGTGAACCAATTTATCCTGTCAAGTTCTATTATATCTAATTTTTTCTTTCAACCATCTAGAATTGATCAAGCTTTTCTTCTAAGGAAAACAAAGGGAATAACATGTTTTTGTGATTTATTTGTGGATGATTGTTTTATGTCTTTTAAACAATTGTTTAATAAATATAATTTGCCTAGATCACACTTTTTCAGATATTTACAGATTAGAAACTTTTTGAATGCTACTTTATCGACCTTTCCGATATCGCATCAAATTGAAGTTACAGAAAAAAATTTAGGTTTAAACCCCTATCAGAAGAGTTTAGTAGCAATTATTCATGATACGATTACGAAAATACGTCTAGGTACATCTGATAAAGTTAAGTATGAGTGGGAAAGAGAACTTCAAATGCCTTTACCTACAGAGAAATGGGAAAAAATTATTCAATTAGTCAATACTTCCTCAATGTGTGCCAGACACGCCCTGATACAGTTTAAGGAGGTTCATGGGGCTCACATGTCCAAGGATAAGTTAGCTCGTTTTTATTACCACATAAATTCTGTTTGTGATCGATGTAATTCTGAGGTAGCTTCCTTGACACATATGTTCTGGTCTTGTCTTCTTCTAGAAAAATATTGGAAAGATATTTTTGATATTATTTCAGTAGTTCTGCGTATTGATTTTCAACCTCATCCTATTACTGCAATTTTTGGACTAACAGTGATAGACTCTAGTCGTTTATCCTTGCCAGCTTGTTGTCTAATTGCATTTGTTACATTCATAGCCAGAAGATCCATTTTATTTAAATGGAAAGATTCTAATCCCCCCACTACATTTCAATGGTTTTCCCAAAAGATAGCATGCCTAAACTTAGGAAGAATTGGGAGTGGTACTGTGGATCCTTCGGTTAAATTTGAAGAAACTTGGAGGCCATTTATACAATATTTTTATATGATGTAAGTTGACCTTTTCTAAATCCTTTGTAGTAATTTTTTGTTCAAGTATAGAGGAGCGGAGTTAATGACTAATAATAATTTTAGCTGATGTAATATGATAGCCCAAGCTTTGTTTCTTTTTTTTAGTTTGCTTCTTTTTTTTTTAGTTTTAGGAAGTTTCTTTTTTCTTTCTTTTTAAAATATCTTTTTCATGGTCAGTTACTATGAGATTGGGAGGTTAAACTATATTTGTTACTTGGAATTTGTGCTTGTACATGTGAACTGTTATTATTATTATCCTGATCTCTATGTATCATTACTATAATTGTTACATTTATTAATCTTGAAACTTAATAAAAAGATTGGAAAAAAGCATTCAATTCAAGAGGACTAGAATATAAAGGCAAGAATCTAATGTTAAGGCTTCATAAAGCACTGGTGAGGCCTTACTTGGAGTATTGTGACTAGTTTTGGGCCCCTTATGTAAGAAAGAATGTGCTGTCATTGGAGTTGGTTCAAAGGAGATTCTCAAAAAAGATTCTGGGATCGACAAGCTTGCCATATTAAGAGTGTTTGACTGCTGTGGGCCTGTACTCACTGGAATTCAGAAGAATGGGGGGGGGGTGATATTATTGAAACCTATGGAATATTCAAAGGCCTCAATAGTGTGGATGTGGAGAGGATGTTTCCTATGGTGGTGGAGTCTAAGACCAGATGACACAGCCTCAGAATAGAGGGTGTTGTGCAATGACTAGAATTGATTAAAAAGCTTCAGGTAAAATAACTCTTAGAGGAAAGCAATCATTGTATGATCAAATTCACCCTGAAATTTGAGAAGGAGAAACTAAAGACTGATGTATCAGTATTGCAGTGGAGTAAAGGGAATTACAGAGGCATGAAAGAGGAGTTGGCCAGAAAAGATTGGAAAAGAACACTGGCAGGAATAATGTCAGAGTAGCAATGGCTGGAATTTGTGGAAGTGATTTGGAAAGCACAGGATATCTACATCTCAAAAAGGAAGAAGTATTCTAAAGGCAAGACGACACAACCATGGCTAATGAAAGAAGTCAAAGTCAACATAAAAGCCAAGGAGAGCGCATATAATACAGCAAAAATTAGTGGGAAGTTAGAGGATTGGGAAGTTTTCAAATACCAACAGAAGACAACTAAGAAAATCATTAGGAAGGTGAAGCAACACACTCAAAATGCAGGAGGAATGCAACAGGCCAGGCATTATCTACAGAAAAGATTAAACAGTCAACATTTCAGGCCGAGGCCCTTCATCAGAACTGGAGAAAAAAGATATGAGAAGTCAGTATAAAAAGGTGATGGGAGGGGAGGAAGAAATACAAAATAGTAGGTGATAGGTGAAACTGGGAGAGGTGGAGGGTGAAGTAAAGAGCTGGGAGATTGATTGGAGTAAGAGATAAAGGGCTGGAAAAGGGAGAATCTGACAGGAGAGGACAGAAGGCCATGGAAGAAATGGAGGGGGGAAGAGCACCAGAGGGAGGTGATGGACAGGTAAGGAGAGAAGGTGAGAGAGGGAAAGGGGAATGGGGAATGGTGAATGAGAGGGGTGGGGCAGTACTAGAAGTTCAAAAAATCAATGTTAATGCAATCAGCTGTGAGGATCCTGCAACCCGAGTGTGGCCTCATTGTGGCAGTAGAGGAGGTCGTGGACTAGATTAGATTAGATTATGAGGACACTCAGTCCTCATTTATTGTCATTTAGAATGCATGCATTAAAAAATGATACAGTGTTCCTCCAGAAAGATATCACAGAAACACAGGACAGACCAAGACTAAAACTGACAAAACCACATAATTATAACATATAGTTACAACAGTGCAAAGCAATACTGTAATTTGATAAAGAGCAGACCATGGGCATGCTAAAAAAAGTCTCAAGTCCTGATAGCCCCATCATCTCATGCAGACGGAAGTGCCGCAAACTTGCCAATGCATTGGAAGCACCAGACCACAGCCGACTCTGAGTCTGTCTGAAAACTTCGAGCCTCCGACCAGCCCTCCGACACCGAGCACCACCTCTGCTGAGCACTTCGATCCCGCCCCCGAGCAACACACAAAGCCGAGGACTCGGGGCCTTCCCCTCCGGAGATTCTGGATCACACAGTAGCAGCGGCAGCGAATCAGGCATTTCAGAAGTTTCACCGGATGTTCCTCCGTGCTCTCACGTCTGTCTCCATCAAATCAGGATTGTGACGGAACCCTACTTAACAGATAACAGATTATCATTCACTGGAGTGGCTGTTGCCAGTTGCGTCACGCCATCTTCTCCTTTTTGACTACTAGGTCAGAATGGGAATGGGGAGCAGAATTAAATCAGTGGCCATTGGGAGACCTTGCTTTTTCTGGCACATGGAGTGTAGGTGCTCGGCGAAGTGGTCTCCCAATCTACATCAGGTCTCATTGATATACAGGACGCCACACTAGGAGCATTAGATACAGTAGATGATCCCAACAGACTCATAGCTGAAGTGTCTTCTCACCTGGAAGGATGGTTTGGTGCCCTGAATGGCTGTGAGGGAGGAGGTGTAGGGGCAGGTGTAACACTTGATCTGCTTGCAAGGATAAGTGCCAGGAGGGAGATCAGTGGGGAGGGATGAATGGACAAAGGAGTCGCATAAGAAGTGATCCCCATGGAAAGTAGACAGTTGGGGGAGGAGGGAAAGATGTGGTTGGCGATGGTATACCATTGGAGATGGCAGAAGCTACAGAGAATTATGTGTTGGACCTGGAGGCTGGTTGGTGATAGGTGAGGATAAGATGAACCCTATCCCTAGCGGGGTGGCGGGAGGACAGCGTGAGGGCAGACGTATTCATGCAAGTGGAACAAGTGCTTATCTTGGAAATGATGTGCTGAAACTGGAGAGGGTTCAAAGGAGCTTCATGAAAATGATTCTAAGTTTGAATGACTTGTCCTATGAAGAGCATTTGATGGCTCTGAGCCTGTATTCACATGAACTCAGAAGTATGAGGGATGACGTAATTGAAACCTATCAAATGGTGAAAGGCCTTGATAGAGTGAATGTGGACAGGATGTTTCCTGTGGTGGGAGAGTGTAAGGCCAGAGGTCACCACCTCAGAATAGAGGGGCATCCTTTTAAAACAGAGATGGTGAGGAATTTCTTTAGCCAGAGAGCGGCGAATCTGTAGAATTCATTGCATCAGGCAGCTGTGGAGGCCAAGCCTTTATGTATATTTCAGGTAGAGGTTGATAGATTCTTGAAGGGATATAGAGGAAGGCAGGAGACTGGGGCTGAGAGGAAGAATGGATCAGCCATAATGTAATGGTGGAGCAGACTCAATGTGCCAAACAGTCTAATTCTGCTCCTACCTCTTATCAATGTTCAGTATTGTAGCTTTTTGTTTCTTAGGGTCAAATATTTTACCGTTTGCCTGTAAATAATTGCTTATTCATAATCAATACCTTCTATCGCACTTTCCAAATTTGTGAACCTGCTTTCCCGTAACACATCAAAATAGGACTGAAATGCAAATTTGTTTACCAATAAGAGTTTGTTATCCATGGAATTTTGCACACAGTAGGTTAAGGAATCTCACACACTGAATATGTTCTGGATGAAAGTTATAGATTTTTATATACCAATGTCATAAGGTGGTGGCTGGGAATGGACCCAAGTGCAAGACACAGACACTGAAGTACTAGGGACAGGACTAGGATACAGGGTGAGGGCTAGGACATGGACATGAAAACCAGGAACCCGGAACAGGACTAGACAAGAGAGATAGGAGCCCGGGCTTGGACTCCGAGCCAGAGACTGGACAAGGACCCAGAACCTGAATCTTGCCTCTGGCTCGGACCCCAGAACTAGGCAAGGATGAGTCTTGGCTGGCAGGCAGGAGGAGGTTTGAGACTAGAGACTGGAAACTTGAAGTGAGGCTTGAGACTAGAGACTAGGGGCGAGGCTTGAGGCTGCACACTTGAAGCGAGGCTGGAGGCAGGAAGCTGGAGACTTGAGGCGAGGCTGAAGGCTTGAGGCGAGGCTTGAGGCTAGGGACTTGAGGTGAAGCTTAAGACTAAGGACTTGAGGCGAGGCTCGAGGCTTGGGGGTCTTGAAGCTGGGCTTGGGTAAGGCTCAAGGCTTGGGGTCTTGAAGCTCCTCCTGGGCAGAGCACGGTACTCTTGGGCAGAGCGCGGTACTCCTGGGCAGGGCGTGGATCACCTGGGCAGGGCGCGGATCTCCACCCAATGGAGGCAAAAGACAGGAAGGGACAGAACCAACCGCAGGGTAACAGCAATACGGCCTGGCTTACCCGACGGAGGCAAGGGACAGGAAGGGACAGAACCAACCGTAGGGTAACAGCAAGACGGCCTGGCTTACCCAACGGAGGCAAGGGACAGGAAGGGACAGAACCAACTGCAGGGTAACTGCAAGACGGCCTGACTTAACCGGCGGAGGCAAGGGACAGGAAGGGACAGAACCAACCACAGGGTAATGGCAAGATGGCCTGACTTACCCCGCGGAGGCAAGGGACAGGAAGGGACAGAACCAATCGCAGGGTAACAGCAAGGCGGCCTGACTTACCCTGCGGAGGCAAGGGACAGGAAGGGAGCTAGGTACAGGGTGCTCCAGGACTAGACTTCAGGCAAGACGAGGCGAGAGTTACCAGCAAGACAAGGCAAGGCTTCAGGCAATGCAAGGCGAGAGTTACCAGCAAGACAAGGCAGGGCTTCAGGTGAGGAAGCAGAAGGCAGGGGAAGGGATACCAGGACTAAGGACAAGAGCAATCCAACAGCCACGCCCTGAGCTCTGGAGGTATTTGTGTAGCCAGCTCCAACGAGAATCAGCTGCCTCAATTAGTGCTCAACAGGAACAGAAACAGGATAGACAGGAAAACCTGGAGCAAGGGTCGATGGACCGGACCGTGAACCGGAATGTGGACTTCACAGACTGGACCATGACAATCAAGGATGTCAAGGAACCCTAATACTGTGAAAGATCGTGATAGAGAATGAATTATAGGATATGATTTCCTTGATTTACTTCATGAGCCATTGAGTAACTGGTGTAATGGTAAATTCTATGCATGCCTGGACTTGTAGGACTTGTCACATAGACAGCCTCTAGTGCATTGTAAGTGTGTTTTGCATACCCTTGTCATCCATGAAGTGTTAGATCAAAACAAATGGCCAGTTTAACTAATCTTTGATTGCAACAAAATGGTTGAAGATGGGAAAAAATAGCATGTTTGTAAATTGTAAGTGTGTAGAATGATGTGCAGAAATTGTCAGTAAATTAAAGTTTAGTGTGATCAGCCTTTTATGCTTTATTTCTGAGTCTTCATCATTGGTTGGAGCTAATTCTTTTGATAGTTAATAGCAACTGAGATTTTCAGACCAATGTTGGTAAATTTTGGATCTTAACATCATTTAAGACTATTTTTGCCATTGAAAAGAAAGTGATAATTAACAAGATCTTGTCCTGAAGTGAATCTGATGATAGTGACTAGTCCAAAAACACCCAGAAATATATATGGAATTGTTTTAGCTTACCAAGCTATATGTTTTTTTACCATTCAGCATCAGAACACCTAAGACACACATTCAAAGATATTGGAACACAGAATGAAGCCTTTTCATATAATACCTAAATCCTAAATTTTTAGATTTTTGCAGCCAGTAGAAGTAATTGTTTGTTAGGTATTTCTCAATACTTGCAAATTTTTGATATTTTTGTGAGAGCATGATGTTATTTACCGATACATGGTATATACAGTATGCATAGAAATTAGAAAATCAATTAGGAGAGCAAAATTAGATTTTAAAAAATACCATATTGTACTAACAGTGTACTATTACTATGCCTTCTGGTCTTCTGGTATGTTTTGTTATACTTCAGCAACCATGTTGACCACTTCGGGGGTATGTAAACAACAGGTGCCCCACTGTGCAACCATGGAAGATCCATGAGTTATAATAGTTGTATTATTAAATAGAACAGTCCAGCAAAGGAACGAATCTAAGATCGAAGCAACAATTTTTTATGACCAATTATGCACATTTTTGAATGCAGAAAATTGCAACACTAATGCTAGAGAGGTAATGATGAGAAATTGTAATGATATTTATATAAGGAATGTAATTATCATAAGTATTTTGCATATTTAGAAAATAGAGGTTAACGTTCATTTCCATTCTTATAAACTAATATATATTCCAACATTAGAATAATTGTACATTATGTAATAGAGTAGGTACATAAGCTTGAAGGCACCTACTCTTTCGGTCTGAAGACATAGCTGTTTTAGAAAGTTTCTTCCCCACCGCTATCAGATTTCTGACTGGCCCATGAACCCCCTGAACACTACCTCACTATTTTGTTCTCTTTTTGTACTATTTATTTCTTATATATTCTTTTTGTAATTTATAATATTTTTATGTATTGCACTGCCCTGCTACAAAACAAATTTTATAACATATGTCCGTGGTAATAAACCTAATTACACTCTAATAAAATTTAGACCACTGAAGATTATTTTCAGTGTTGAGTATCAATAATTCACTGAGAGATTGTTTAACTTGTAGAATCTCACAAAAAATATCATCTTAAGATAGCTCCTAACTGAAGCAAAGCTCACATTTACAAGAGTTGAAATTGCTATATCAATGGAAACAACAAACAGAGATGCAATTGAATTGTAGTCAGGAATGAAAGTGAGTATGAACAAAATTGTAACATCTAAACATAAACTGGCCTAGCTGAAAAATTGTGTTACCATTGTGGCAGCAGCTCATTCACACCAGACCAATGCAGATTTCACAGTAAAACTGAAGTTCAATGTAAATTTATTAGGTACATTTAATGTCAGAGAAATGTATACAATATACATGCTGGAATTCTTTTCCTTCACAGACATCCATGAAAACAAAGTGCCCCAAAGAATGAATGATAGTAAAAATGTTAAAACCCCCAAGCCCCCCCCCCAGCTCCCCCTCCCATGCACAAACAACAGCAAAGCAATGACCCCCACCCCCACCAGCAAAAAAGCATCAGCACTCTCCACCGAGCACTCAAGTGTGCAGCAAAGCATCCATAAAGACACAGACTTGCAGTACCCCAAAAACTACTCGTTTACCCAATAATTCAACGCACCACAGGCTCTCCCTCTGTCCCTAATAAGGGAAAAAGAGGTATCCCCATTTCACAGTGAGAGGGGAGACATAACAAACAACTCGCTGATTTACGATGTTAAAAGTCCGCTGCATCGCTTTTTCTGAGCTCTGAGCCCTGAGAGTCGGCACCGAAAAGATGCAGCTCTCCGGGCACACAACCCCCGGCAGATAATCCGCTGCTCCCAATGTTCTGTGTTCTCCCACGATGCTTCAATCAGGGGCACTAGCCTAGAATCAGCACATCCCAGAACCACGAAATCCCGGAATACTGAAGGCATGCTTGTCTGCAAAGTGGTGACATTGGGTCAGTAGTAAGTGGTAAGTGAACCAATATGAGTATTAAACGTAGTTATCCATTCATCACCAACTAGTATGCTGTAGGTGTGATCACCACATGGTCCTTGTGGGGATGATGTCCTATTTTCATACTGAGGATTGTTTTGATTGTATTGTGCCAAACTACTATCATTCTAATTACAGTATCGTCAGAATATACCTAGCTGTTCAAATCCCAGCAATGTGGAATCATGGCTTATATTCCTCCAGTACCCGTAATCTCATGGCCAACAATCAACTCCGTACTCAGATATCAACAACAGGAGTTCATTAGGGCAGTGCCCTAGGGTCAACGATCATCAGTAGCTTCGTTAGTCACTTTCCTTCTGTAATAATATCAGAGGTAGGGGATGTTTGCTGATGATTATATAATGCTCATTGCATTCACAATTTGTGAGAATCTGAAACACCGCATACCAACATGCTGCAAGGTGTGGGCACCATTTAGGAATGGGCTGATAAGTGGCAGTATAAGGTAATATTTATGTCCACAGCCACCCATCTTTGACATTCCATTGCATTATCATCACCAAGCCCAATCTGTTTATGTTAGTCTATCAGCATGGGAAGATGGCAGCTAGGGCATTGATTGCTTCATAATTACTAAGCACACTATGTTCATTTGTACATAATGTAGATTCTGTTTATAGTGTTGTTTCAGAAGCAATCGAGTTTAGATTCCCATACACCCCTCTGGATTGGCCTCATTAACATTGTGGCTATAAGAGATAACAGGAGGCTGGGTATACTTCCTACCATCTACGGGACATGTCAAAAGTGGACAGATTTCAATGTGTTTGCTTTGAGTGTTATTCCAGAATCTCGGACAACCTGCTTAATTAATGCCCTATCTAACCAATTACTTGTAATTTCTCCCAGAGTTAGCATGCATTGGTGTTAGTGCGTCCCATCAACACTATGGCTGATAGCAGCTCTCAAACTTCAGAGAAGAATAAGGGAAGCAGGCACCTTCAGGTTTCCTTTCATTCTAACGTTGAAGTATATCACTGTTACTTTGTTGGCACTTAGACTTAATCCTGGATTACTAGCCAGCATACTTGGAGACGAAACAGAAAATACTGAAACTACTCATCAGGTCAAGCTGCATCTATGGAGAGAGCAATAGAGTTCATGTCTCAGATCAGTGAGTTTTCACCAGAAGTAGAAAAGTGATACTACGAGTGTGCCTTAAACTGCAGAGAGAGAAAAGGAGAAATATGGGAATGTCTGTAAAAATGGAATGGAGATTGGAGCTGTGCTGTCAGAGTCATCCAGTTAATAGGTAAATCAGGAGAGAATAAGAAAACCACAAAAAGAGCATGTCACCAAGTAGAGATAGGACACAGTACTTGCTCGAAATCTGAAACAAAAAAGAATGCTGGAAATATCCAGAATCATCCAACTTAACTCATTCTTTCTCTTACGACAGAACACATCTAATCTCTGGAAAATTCCAAAAGAATGCTGGACCAGAGAACTCTGAAATCATGGTGTCACCTGGCCAGTGATCTGTGATACTCTTGTTTCCCCATTCTGACAAAGGGTCATTCTCCTTTATTGTTAACTCTGTTTTACTCTCCATAGATGCTGCCTGACATGCTAATTATATCCTGGATTTTCTTCTTTTAGTTATGATTTCAAGCATCTGAGTTTTAAGTTTTTAAATGCTGTGGGAGGACCCTCACAAAACAGAAGTGGATCAAAGTTCACCATAATCTTCTCCAGGACCATTGTGGATGGCCAGTTGATGCTGATCATGCCAGTGATTCCACTTTGATGTCAGCATGGTTTCCTTAAGGGCAAATCTTGCCTGACAAACCTGTTGGAATTCTTCGAGGAGATTACACATAGGATAGATAAAGAAGATGCAGTGGATGTTGTATATTTGGACTTTCAGAAAGCCTTTGACAAGGTGCCACATGAGGTGCTTACCAAGTTAAGAGCCCAGGATATTACAAGAAAGTTACTGGCATGGTTAGTGCATTGGCTGATTGGTAGGAAACAACGAGTTGTCCTTTTCTTGTTAGCTGTCAATATCTAGTGCAGTTCCGGAGTGTTTGGTTTTGGGCCTGCTTCTTTTTAGATGATGGAATAGATGGCTTTGTTTCCAACTTTCCAGATGACATGAAGATTGCTGGAGGGTTGGGGCTGCGGAAGGACTTAGACAGATTAGGAGAATGGGTAAGAAAGTGGCAAATGAAATACAATGTTGGAATATGCATGGTTACGTACTTTGGTAGTAGAAATAAATGGTAGTGGAATTTTCAAACCGGGAAGAAAATCCAATAATCTGAGATGCAAAGGGACTTGGGAGTTCTTGTGCAGAAGAACCTAAAGGTTAACTTGCAAGTAGAGTCAGTGGTGAGGAAGGCAAATGCAATGTTGGCATTCATTTCAAGAGGTCTAGAATATAAGAGCAGGGATGTGATGTTGAGGCTTTATAAGGCACTGGTGAGATCTCACCTTGAGTATTATGAACAGTTTTGGGCTCTTCATCTAAGAAAAGATGTGCTGGCATTGGAGAGGTTTCAGAGGAAGTTCACAAGGATGATTCTGGGAATGAAAGGGTTATCATATGAGGAACGCTTGATAGCTCTGGGTCTGTATTTGATGGAATTTGGAAGGATGAGGGTGGATCTCATTGAAACTTTTTGAATGTTGAAAGGCCTATGCATAATAGATGTGGAAAGGATGTTTCCCATGGTGGGGGAATCTAGGACAAGAGGTCACAGCCTCAGGATAGAGAGGCATCCATTTAAAACAGATGCGGAGAAATTTCTTCAGCCAGAGGGTGGTGAATTTATGGAATTTATTACCACAGACAGCGGTGGAGACCAGGTCATTAGGTATATTTAAGGCAGGGCTTGAGAGGTTCTTGATTGGACACAGGGAGAAGGCTGTGGAGTGAGGCTGAGGAGGGGAAAAAAGGATAAGCCATGATTGAATGGATGAGCAGACTCGAGGGCCAAATGGATTAATTCTGCTAATTCTGCTCCTGTGTCTTATTGTCTTATGTTCCTGCTGAGCACATTATTGCTTCCCAGACTCAACATTGCACTTGATAATTTCAGGCCTTTTCTGATCTTACATTGGTTTTCTAGCATCCATACTATTTCATTTCTATAATTTAAAAAAGATTTGTATTCCTATTTTATTTCTTTCACCAGGTTCATTTGTCCTGTTTTATTGTTTTGCACTTCAGACTATGACTTTTTTTTAACCTTTACTCATGGTCATAGTCATAGTTATACTTTATTGATCCTGAGGGAAATTGGTTTTTGTTACAGTTGCACCAACCAAGAATAGAGTATAAATAAAGCAATATAAACCATAAATAATTAAATAGTGATATGTAAAAGCCAGGAAATAAGTCCATGACCAGCCTATTGGCTCAGGGTGTCTGACCCTCCAAGGGAGGAGTTGTATAATTTGATGGCCACAGGCAGGAATGACTTCCCATGACGCTCAGTGTTGCATCTCGGTGGAATGAGTCTCTGGCTGAATCTACTCCTGTGCCTAACCTGTACATTATGTAGTGGATGGGAGACATTGTCCAAGATGGCATGCAACTTGGACAGCATCCTCTTTTCAGACACCACCGTCAGAGAGTCCAGTTCCATCCCAACAACATCACTGGCCTTAAGAATGAGTTTGTTGATTCTTTTGGTGTCTACTACCTTGATGCCTTCTACTCCAGCAAAGCCTTTCCCTTTACCTGACATTTGATTCCAAAAGGAAATGTCTAACATCAACTTTAGTGAATATCTAATACTTACGAGAAGATTAAGGGCAGGTGAATCGTATTTTGTAATCTTCACACATTCCACTTGTTTGATTCTTATTCAGACAAAAAAATCCAGCTAAAATGCTGCACCTGTTAATGCAAAATAGGACGGTGTGATATGTCTGGTAAAACAGGTCTACTAATTGAAGTGAGTAACAATAGCAAAATAGAGTGCTGGAATCATATACTCAGGAATGTTGTCATCAGTGCTTGATGCTGGCTTTCCAAATACTGTCTGTACTTCACAGGCAATTGGATTACTGCAGATTTCATTGGGATGCTCTTTCCGAAGATCTGTGAGTGTTTCAAAGTCTCCGTGACCCGATGGGTCATCACGATCAAACCACCGAGTTTTCTTTCCACCTAGTTAAAAGAATGAACAGAAAGTTAACTTTAAGCACCATTTCAAGATAAAGTTGAAGATTCTGTATTGGGCAAGAAATTGAAAGGAAAAACTCAGACTATGTAGACTGTTTTGGTTATAGGTGAGTAAGTGGCTTGCATAATTGTATTGAACAGATAGTTGGTTTCTGGAAATCTGAAAAGGGAATGTCTTATGTCACCAAACCTGCTATTTTCTGCAGGTTAAACTAAATGTTAGATTGACATTTAAGTAAATCAAGTCCAGTAAATCTCTTCTGACCCACTGCCACTAATGCTCTCACATAATGGTAAGTTTATTTTGAACTCTGCAAATATATAATGAAAAGTATTTCTTTTGGGTTGTTCATTTAAGCCTTACCATGATGCAAGACACAGCCTGCATAGTTGTGGATGCCAGTATTTATAGATGCTTTCGCAACTTCATGCATTTGATGGGTCTCCAAAATTTACTGAGGTGATGCCCTCTCAGTTTGAAAATAGATTCCTGGATCAAAAATCTGAGTGCCTCTTTTAGGATGGCAGTATATAGTTTTGTAACACTGCCACTCTGACAGTGCCCTTCTTGTTGGCTATTGGACCACAAGATAAGGCAACAGAGTTAGGCTATTTTGCCCATCGAGTCTGCTCCAGCATTTCATCATGGCTGATACATTTCTCTCCCAGTCCTGGTCTTCTCCCTTTGACCCTTCATATCCTGACTAATCAAGAACTTATCAAATTCTTCCTTAAATACACTCAAAGACTTGGCCATCACAGCTGCCTATGCCAAAAAATTCCACAGATTCACCACTCTTTGGCTAAAGAAACATCCTTTCCACATCCACTCCATCATTCGATAAGTTTCAATAAGTTCACCCCTCCCCATTCTTCTGAATTCCAATAAGTAGAGGCCTAGAGCCATCAAACACTCCTCATACGATAAGCCTTTCAATCCTTGGATCATTTTCGTGAACCACCTTTGAACTCTCTCCAATGACAGCACATCCTTTCCTAGGCAAGGGGCCCAAAACTGCTCACAATACTCCAAGTGAGGCCTCATGGTGATTTATAAAGTCTCAACAGTATATCTTTGCTTTTATATTCTAGTTCTCTTAAAATCAATGTTAATATTGTATTTGCCTTCCTCATCACTGACCCAACCTGCAAATTAGCCAGCCATTCTAACTGTGGCTGCTCATATTAGGATGGTGTAGTTTTAAGCCAATCTTCTTGGCTTGGGCTATCTGTAGTCTCCTTCCCTGAGAGACAGCAGTCGTCCGTTTATACACATTCTCTTTATGCTCATTGTCGACAAGTGTATGGAAAGTGTGCCAGAGATCAACCAGATAGTCCTTGCTGGCTAATATTCTTTGGTATGTCCTGCCTCATTAAATGCAGATGGCACAGTGATTGCAATGAACATTAAGATATCAATTTTCTGCTAGAATGTAGTCACTTCTAACAAAACACACAGGGACCAGAACACATTTTGATTGTGGTAGATCTCAGAGTCCCCCGAAGTCAAATACGTGCAGTCAAGATGTTGGTGGTCGACATCGCTAGATGGAGAATCCTAAAGCATCTGTGATGCTCATTGGTCCCTCTGCTTGGTGCGCTCACATGATGAGTTCTCTTTGAATAAAGAACATCAACAACCTCCCTTCTGCTGCAGTAAAAAACAAATTACTGTGATGTCACACTGATTTAGTTTGAGCAGGGAACAACTCAGCATACATGAGCCAAATTATGTAGACCTTGTTCTCTAGCTTCATTATGGTCATGAATTCAAGCCAAAAGTATTTGAAATTGCTGTATTCAGTTTTGAGATCCCAAGCAGCAATGTGCTGAGATGGATGATGAGGTGCTTTACCTCAGGATTACGTTAATTTTCATTGGAACAGTGCCACAAACAGAGGTCAGATGGGATAGGGAAGTGAAATGACAGATAATGGGAAACAATGGGTTGTGCTTTTAGGGAATAGAATGGAAACATTCTGCAAAAGGATGTTGCATTGAGTTCTCCAATGTAGAGGAGATCATGTCATGAACCCATGCAAGGTGTTGAAATGGAAGAAGTGATTTTCTACTTCATCTGGAAAGATGACTTTGGTCTCCGACTGGAAAAAGGGAAGAGCTGGATATTTAATTATGTGTTTTAGAAGTATTAAGATACCTCATAATATGTAACATGACTGAAAAATAATCTAGTGCATAATAATAAGGTAAATATTTTTAATTTCACAGTTATAATTTGAGTTTTTAGTCTTTTCATGGTAGCTCATGGTAGGAGATTAAGATGCGGGGATCCACAGTGACTTGGCCCTTTGGATTGCAAACTAGCTTGCCCATAGCAGACAGACAGTGTGGTTGATAGACTTCATATGACCGGAGGTCAATGACTATTGGTGTTCTGCAGGTTTCCATATTGGGATTTCTACTTTTTATGATATATTGAATATTGACTTGACTTTCTGACCAACACACCATGATCAAAATAGGCAGTAACACCTCTGCCAAAATTATTCTCAACACGGATGCTTCACATGGCTGTGTCCTCATCTCTCGAATCTACTCCTTGTACACTCATAACTACATGGTCATATTCTGCTTTAACTGCATTTACAAGTTTGCAGATGACACCATCACAGTAAGCCTTACCTCAAATAATGATGAGTGAGAGTACAGGAAAAGGGTTGAGAGTTTAGTAACCTTTCCCTCAATGTCAGCAAAACAAAAGAGGAGTAGGGAGGGCAGTGTACATGCTGCTGTTTACGTCAATGGTGCTGAGGTTAACAATTCTAGTTCCTAGTTTGAACATTACTAATAGCTTGTCCTGGTCCAAACACAGAAAGCTCACTACTGCCTCTACTTCCTCAGGAAGCTAGTTTTTATCAATGAACCATATAAAACATACTATCTCATGCATTATTCTTTGGTAAAGAAACTGCTCTGTCTGTGACTGCAAGAAACTCAGTGTTGTAGACACAGCTCAGCACATCACAGAAGCCAGCCTGCCCTCCATGGATTCTGTCTATACTTCTCACTGCTTCAGTATAGCACAGCGAGTGTGACCTTAACATCCTCTCTTCTCCCTCTTCCATAGGAAGGAATATACAAAAGCCTGAAAGTACATATTACAAGGATTAAAGGCAGCTTCTACCCTGCTGTTATGAAACTTTTGAATTGTTCCCTAGTATGATAAGATAGACTCTTGACCTTACAGTCTACTTTGTTATGACCTTGCAGTTGATTATCTATGGCACCTGCATTGTACTTTCACTGAGGCTATTGCATTTTATTCTGACTTCTGTTATTGATTTATCTTTACGACCTCAATGCACTATGCAATGAATTAATCTGTGTGAATAGTATGCTGGATAAGTTTTTCCACAGTACATCAGTACATGTAACACTAATAAACCAATTTTGGTTCCAATTCCAATGTATATTCATAAATGACTTGAATGAAAATTTGGATGGGTGGATTAATAAGTTCACAGATAATATCAAAGTATCAAGGTTAGTGGCATTGTGAATACCATCGTGTGATATCGATCAGTTGCAGATTTAGCAGTGGGGAGGTGGGACAAATAGCAGGTGGAGTTTAATCTGTGCAAGCGTGAGGTGTAACACTTTGGGAAATCAAATGTAAAAGGTAAAGTACATTGTTAATGGAAGAACACTTAGCTGTGCTGATGTACAAAGGAATCTTGAGGTCCAGATCCATGGCTCCCTGGAAGTGACTGCATAGGTTGATAGGGTGGTAAGGAAGCCATAAGGCATGCCTGCCTTTATTAGTTGAGGAACTGACCATTAGGAAATTATGTTGCTGCTCTATGAAAATTTAGTTAGGGTGCATTTGGAGAATTGCATTGCTTTCTGGTCACCCCATTATAGGAAGGATCTGGAAGCTATGGAAAGGGTGCATAAGAGGTTTACCAGGATGCTGTCTGGATTATAGGATGTGATTTCAGGTCTCACAAACTACAGTTGTTTTCTCTGAACCCGGGGAAGATGAAGGGAGACCTGATAAAATTCATACTATTATGATGGGTGTAGACAGAGTAGACAACTGGCATCTTTTTCCCAGGGCTGAAATGTCTGATGCTAGAGGGCATGCATTTAAAGTGAGGGGATAAGTTCACAGAGAATGTGCTACCTGAGATGTTAGTGAAAGTAGATATGATACCGATATTTAAAAGGCACATGCATATGCACACTATGGTGGGATATGGACCACGTGCAGACAGAAGGGATTAGGTGTCATTAGCTAAATGAGTTCAACACACTATCATGAGATTGTTCTCTGTATGTCCCATGGTGGCTGATGTCAAGAATTGTTTAGATTCAGTAACAGGCCTGGTCCTAACACTGTCACAAATGCTATCATCCAATCTTTTCTAAATAAACTTCCAGCTTTGGAAATTACCAGAGGTTCATGAGTAGCACAATTGTCAGTGTCTCCCAAATTCTTGTCCATATTTTCTGTAAATCCTTCTAACACTGTCTCTTCCTGTCATCAAACAACTTCCATTCCTGAATAGTGCAAAGGGTCTTAGCAGCAATTATTTGTGCCAATGATAATCTCTGTTGCTTTTCCTTCATTTGATCTGAAACACTATCCACAAAACCGCCAGCGGCAGGTGCAATGTTACTGGTGACAAATTATGGCTATTTACTAACAAAATGGACCAAAACGCAAACACGAGGAAATCTGCAGATGCTGGAAATTCAAGCCACACACATAAAAAATGCTGGTGAACGCAGCAGGCCAGGCAGCATCTATAGGAAGAGGTACAGTCAACGTTTCAGGCCGAGACCATTCGGTTTTGCAGGTACTGACTGAAGATAGAAACAAGAAAAATATTAAAAATCAATAGAAATTCTGGTGCTACCCATCTTCTGACTGTGGAGCACAACATAGAAACATAGAAAATAGGTGCAGGAGTAGGCCATTCGGCCCTTCGAACCTGCACCGCCATTTATTATGATCATGGCTGATCATCCAACTCAAACCCCGCCCCAGCCTTCCCTCCATACCCCCTGACCCCCGTAGCCACAAGGGCCATATCTAACTCCCTCTTAAATATAGCCAATGAACTGGCCTCAACTGTTTCCTGTGGCAGAGAATTCCACAGATTCACCACTCTCTGTGTGAAGAAGTTCTTCCTAATCTCGGACCTAAAAGGCTTCCCCTCCATCCTCAAACTGTGGCCCCTCGTTCTGGACTTCCCCAACATCGGGAACAATCTTCCTGCATCTAGCCTGTCCAATCCCTTTAGGATTTCATACGTTTCAATCAGATCCCCCCTCAATCTTCTAAATTCCAACGAGTACAAGCCCAGTTCATCCAGTCTTTCTTCATATGAAAGTCCTGCCATCCCAGGAATCAATCTGGTGAACCTTCTTTGTACTCCCTCTATGGCAAGGATGTCTTTCCTCAGATTAGGGGACCAAAACTGCACACAATACTCCAGGTGTGGTCTCACCAAGGCCTTGTACAACTGCAGTAGTACCTCCCTGCTCCTGTACTCGAATCCTCTCGCTATAAATGCCAGCATACCATTTGCCTTTTTCACCGCCTGGTGTACCTGCATGCCCACTTTCAATGACTGGTGTATAATGACACCCAGGTCTTGTTGCACCTCCCCTTTTCCTAATCGGCCACCATTCAGATAATAATCTGTTTTCCTATTTTTGCCACCAAAGTGGATAACTTCACATTTATCCACATTAAATTGCATCTGCCATGAATTTGCCCACTCACCCAACCTATCCAAGTCACCCTGCATCCTCTTAGCATCCGCCTCACAGCTAACACTGCCACCCAGCTTCGTCTCATCCGCAAACTTGGAGAGGCTGCATTTAATTCCCTCATCCAAGTCATTAATATATATTGTAAACAACTGGGGTCCCAGCACTGAGCCTTGCAGTACCCCACTAGTCACCGCCTGCCATTCTGAAAAGGTCCCGTTTATTTCCACTCTTTGCTTCCTGTCTGCTAACCAATTCTCCACCCACACCAATACCTTACCCCCAATACCGTCTGCTTTAAGTTTGCACACTAATCTCCTGTGTGGAACCTTGTCAAAAGCCTTTTGAAAATCCAAATATACCACATCCACTGGTTCTCCCCTATCCACTCTACTAGTTACATCCTCAAAAAATTCTATGAGATTCATCAGACATGATTTTCCTTTCACAAATCCATGTTGACTTTGTCCGATCATTTCACCGCTTTCCAAATGTGCTGTTATCACATCCTTGATAACCAACTCCAGCAGTTTCCCCACCACCGACGTTAGGCTAACCGGCCTATAATTCCCCGGTTTCTCTCTCCCTCCTTTTTTAAAAAGTGGAGTTACATTAGCCACCCTCCAATCCTCAGGAACTAGTCCAGAATCTAACGAGTTTTGAAAAATTATCACTAATGCATCCACTATTTCTTGGGCTACTTCCTTAAGCACTCTGGGATGCAGACCATCTGGCCCTGGGGATTTATCTGCCTTCAATCCCTTCAATTTACCTAACACCACTTCCCTACTAACATGTATTTTGCTCAGTTCCTCCATCTCACTGGACCCTCTGTCCCCTACTATTTCTTGAAGATTTATGTCCTCCTTAGTGAAGACAGAACCAAAGTAATTATTCAATTGGTCTGCCATGTCCTTGCTCCCCATAATCAATTCACCTGTTTCTGTCTGCAGGGGACCTACATTTGTCTTTACCAGTCTTTTCCTTTTTACATATCTATAAAAGCTTTTACAGTCCATTTTTATGTTCCCTGCCAGTTTTCTCTCATAATCTTTTTTCCCCTTCCTAATTAAGCCCTTTGTCCTCCTCTGCTGAACTCTGAATTTCTCCCAATCCTCGGGTGAGCCACTTTCTCTGGCTAATTTGTATGCTTCTTCTTTGGAATTGATACTACCCCTAATTTCTCTTGTCAGCCACGGGTGCACTACCTTCCTTGATTTATTCTTTTGCCAAACTGGGATGAACAATTGTTGTAGTTCATCCATGCAACCTTTAAATGCTTGCCATTGCATATCCACCGTCAATCCTTTAAGTGTCATTTGCCAGTCTATCTTAGCTAATTCATGTCTCATACCTTCAAAGTTACCCCTCTTTAAGTTCAGAACCTTTGTTTCTGAATTAACTATGTCACTCTCCATCTTAATGAAGAATTCCGCCATATTATGGTCACTCTTACCCAAGGGGCCTCTCACGACAAGATCGCTAATTAACCCTTCCTCATTGCTCAAAACCCAGTCCAGAATAGCCTGCTCTCTAGTTGGTTCCTGGACATGTTGGTTCAAAAAACCATCCCGCAAACATTCCAAGAAATCCTCTTCCTCAGCACCTTTACCAATTTGGTTCACCCAATCTACATGTAGATTGAAGTCATCCATTATAACTGCTGTTCCTTTATCGCACACATTTCTAATTTCCCGTTTAATACCATCTCCGACCTCACTACTACTGTTAGGTGGCCTGTACACAACTCCCACCAGCGTCTTCTGCCCCTCAGTGTTACGCAGCTCTACCCATATCGATTCCACATCTTCCCGGCTTATGTCCTTCCTTTCTATTGCGTTAATCTCTTCTTTAACCAGCAACGCCACCCCACCTCCCCTTCCTTCATGTCTATCCCTCCTGAATATTGAATATCCCTGAACGTTGAGCTCCCATCCCTGGTCACCCTGGAGCCATGTCTCTGTGATCCCAACTATATCATAATCATTAATAACAATCTGCACTTTCAATTCATCCACTTTGTTACGAATGCTCCTTGCATTGACACACAAAGCCTTCAGGCGCTCTTTTACAACTCTCTTAGCCCTGAAACAATTATGTTGAAAAGTGGCCTTTTTTAATGCTTGCCCTGGATTTGTCGGCCTGCCACTTTTACTTTTCTCCTTTGTACTTTTTGCTTCTACCCTCACTTTACACCCCTCTGTCTCTCTGCACTGGTTCCCATCCCCCTGTTGTGAACTAACCTCCTCACGCTTAGCCTCTTTAATTTGATTCCCACCCCCCAACCATTCTAGTTTAAAGTCATCTCAGTAGCCCTCGCTAATCTCCCTGCCAGGATATTGGTCCCCCTAGGATTCAAGTGTAACCCGTCCTTTTTGTACAGGTCACGCCTGCGCCAAAAGAGGTCCCAATGATCCAAAAACTTGAATCCCTGCCCCCTGCTCCAATCCCTCAGCCACGCATTTATCCACCACCTCATCGCATTCCTACTCTCACTGACGCGTGGCACAGGCAGTAATCCCGAGATGCAACAAAATATCATATCAGAATGTATCACATCAACCTACATATGAGACTCTGGTGAGTCACTGATTTGTGGTCTGCCGATCACTTTCCTATCCCTTCATGTCCCATTCTGGCTGATGTCAACAAGAGTTACCTCTCAGTAACAGATCTACTACTTCCCCATCACAAATGCCATTACCCACCTTTTTCTCAATAAATCTCCAGATTTAGACATTACGAATGGAACATCAGTAACGCAATTGTCAGTGTCTCTGAAATTCTTGCCCATATTTTGTGTAAATCTTTCCAGCATTATCTCCTTCTACAATCAGGTATCTTCTCTTTCTGAATATCCCATATACAGTGGGTCTTAGCAACAATTATTTGTGAGAAGTATAAATTCTGCTGCTTTCCCTTCATTTGAGTTGAACCGTTATCCATAATTCTGTCAGTGGCAAGTGCACTGTAAATGGTGACAAGTTATATCTTCTTTGGACCTAAAATGGACCTGCAGTCTTTTGCATTGTAGTAGCCAGTGAAGGATTTTTTTCCTGAAAAATGTATTTTTTACATGGTTGCAGTTGGGGCTGTGATTTTGAGGAACTTGTAATTGATCGTGGACAAACATAACAGATTTATGATGCTGAAAGTTGTTAAGTCTTTCTCAATTGTAATAGTCTTGTGTCTCAGCATTCATCAAGTCTGTCTCTGCGCTCACAATGTTCCACGTCCATCTGTTTGGTAAATATCGATCCAAAGTTCCATTAACGTTCCACCTCCTTTTAAACTTGAGTGACTTTAAACATTGCCCACCAATCACTTCTTTTTAACATTTGGAAGAAATGCTTCGGATTTTCCTTCATCCTCTCACCAAGAATATTTCCTGGGCACTTTGAGACCTGCTGACTCCCAATTATGTTTCTACCCTGCTCCCTTCATATTCTGATCTGTTTGCAGCATCGAAATGTTTAAGTGTGCGCACTGCTCTTTGACTGAATGTACAATGATTCATCGAAGGTCCGCAAAGTTCCCATTCTTGTCTTTCTTCCTCACTAGAAAATTTTGGTCCTAATCTCTGATGAGTTGTCTTCAAAAAGCCTGTATCCTTCAGATATGGACTAACCCAAAGAGAACTTATGCAAATCTTCAATGTTCAGCTGCTTTCTCGTGCCTCTGGCACCGGCCTTCACCTATTTTCTCACTTTCACCCAAGACCAATCTTCCCCTGAAAGCTGTCGTCAGAAGTAACCAAAATCCGTTAACAGCTGAGGTAGATTTTATCAGAGAATTGATACAATCTAAGACCATAAGACATTTGGTTGATGTTTACTTGATTTGACTGACTGCTGCATTAGCACTTTTAAAAGATTGCTAACACAAGATGTTTAGTATTTCATCTCTTTGAGTGATGCTAAACTCAATTTTGAAAGTGTTGCTAGCTGGTGCACTGATCAACCTGCCATCTTTGTTATTACTATCTTTATGCATATTGAATGTTATCTATACCTCTGAAAGGGACTTTTGTTGCTATATCCAAATGAAGCATGTTGCCCTTGGTTTCAAAATGCTATGCAGACATTTATTTCACTCAGCAGTCCGTTGAAGTTGTCCACTTGCAGAGGTGGACAGGTTAAGAATAGAGCATGAGAATTTAGTGCACTTTTCCGATTCCTATGCCAGAATGATTTAGAAGGGGAAGGAGAATATGAATTGGAAGATGTATATTTGTCTATTTCGTTCAGAAAGTTATGACTAATGACCGTAATTTTGCAGTGATGCAGCTGCGTTTCCTGTTTATTAATATCAAGTAGCACTTAAAACAGACGCTATGTGTTAAGAAGAGGTTGGACTGTCATCAAAGGTTGCATAATTTAGAATAGCAAGTTGATACTTAGCAGGAACTGGAGTAGGTGCAGTACTTAAAAGTAAAAAGAGAACAATTCGTTCAGTCATAACTTGAAATGCACTGACAATTATTGAAGATCCAGCATCATCCTGCCAAACTGCAGTGAATTCCAGACATCCCACAGTGAGCTCAACGGTCCCCTCAGGAACCTCTCACCAATAGAGAGGTGAGACATCCTTGCTCCAAAAGGACTGTCAAATAAGGAATGTTCAAGGTTGGTTTGACGGGAAATTTTGTAGAAAGGACGTCAGGGTATCTTGCAGTCGCAAGAAAGTTGCTGAGTGAATGATCGACTCTGAACACATTACATCTGCTGGCCGTCCAAAAGATATGTCAAAAAACAGGTATCAATTCATGCCATACTTACAGAATGATTCAGGGCAGGTGAATCGTATTCTGTAATCTTGGCAGCTCTGATTACGTTGTAAGCCGTTCACACAAAAGAATCCAGAAGCAACATTGCACCTGTAGACCATAGTGCAAGAAATGGTGAAGTCATTGCTCAAGCTATTCATGTTGGCTGGAATGAAATGATATTTGTGAAACAGTATGAGCAGCTTTGTTACGTACGGTTGAATAATCTGTCCGGTTTGTGAGGCTGGAACTCCTGAAGTTGTCTCCACTTCACAGGCGATTGGATGAACACAGATGCGGTTGGGATATTCATTTCGTAAAAGGTTAAGAACTTCGTAATCTCCCTGTCCGGATGGATTATCACGGTCAAACCACTGGGTTTTGCAGGTGCTGACTGAAGACGAGAAACAAGAAAAAACATAAATAATCAACAGAAATTCTGGTGCTACTCATCTTTTGACTTTCTCGAGTACAGCATGCAACAAAATATCATATCACAATGTATGACATCACCCTGCATATGAGATTCCGGTTGTCACTGATTTGCGGACTGCTGACCACTTTGCTATCCCTTGATGTCCCATTCTGGCTGATGTCAACAAGAATTACCCGTCTGTAACAGATCTCCTCCTTATCCCATCACAAAGGCCACCACCTACATTTCTCTCAACAAACCTCCAGCATTAGAAATTACCAGTAGATCACCAGAATCAGGATTGTCAGAGACTCCCAAATTCTTCTCCATATGTTTTTGCAAATCTTTCGAGCATTATCTGCTTCTGCAATCAGGTATCTTTTCTTTCTGAATATCCCTGTATACAGTGTGTCTCATCAACCAGTATTTGTGAGAAGTATAAATTCTGCTGCTTTCCCTTCATTTGAGCTGACCCGTTATCCATAACTCTCTCAGTGGCAAGTGCACTGTAAATGGTGACAAGTTATATCTTCTTTGGACCTAAATTTGACCTGCAGTCTTTTGTATTGTAGTAGCAAGTAAAGGATTTTTTCCCCTGAAAAATGTATTTTTTACATGGTTGCAGCTGGGGCTGTGATTTTGAGGAACTTGTAATTGATCGTGGATGAACATAACAGACTTATGATGCTGAAAGTTGTTAAGTCCTTCTCAATTGTAATAGTCTTGTGTCTCAGCATTCATGAAGTCTGTCTCTGCGCTCACAATGCTCCACGTCCATCTGTTTGGTAAATATCGATCCAAAGTTCCATTAACGTTCCATCTCCTTTTAAACTTGAGTGACTTTAAACATTGCCCACGAATCACTTCTTTTTAACATTTGGAAGAAATGCTTTTGATTTTCCTTCATCCTCTCACCAAGAATATTTCCTGGCCACTTTGAGACCTGCTGTCTCCCAATTATATTTCTACCCTGCTTCCTTCATATTCCGATCTGTTTGCAGCATCGAAACGTTTAAGTGTGGTCACTGTTATTTGACTGAAAGTACAATGATTCATCGAAGGTCCGCAAAGTTCCCATTCTTGTCTTTCTTCCTCACTCGAAAATTTTGGTCCTAATCTCTGATGAGTTGTCTTCAAAAAGCCTGTATCCTTCAGATATGGACTAACCCAAAGAGAACTTATGCAAATCTTCAATGTTCAGCTGCTTTCTCGTGCCTCTGGCACCGGCCTTCACCTATTTTCTCACTTTCACCCAAGACCAATCTTCCCCTGAAAGCTGTCGTCAGAAGTAACCAAAATCCGTTAACAGCTGAGGTAGATTTTATCAGAGACAATTGATACAATCTAAGACCATAAGGCTTTTTGTTCATGTTTACTTAATTTGTTTGACTGCTGCATTGGCACTTTTAAAAGATTGCTAACACAAGAGGTGTAGTACATCATCTCTTTGAGTGATGCTAAACTCAATTTGGAATGTGGTGCTAGCTGGTGCACTGATCAACCTGCCATCTTTGTTATTACGATCTTTTTGCATTTTGCATGTTATCTGTACCTGTGAAACGACTATTGTCGCTATGTCCAAATGAAGCATGTTCCAACACTATACCTCTTCCTGGAGATGCTGCCTGGCCTGCTGCGTTCACCAGCAATCTTTATGCGTGTTGCATGAAGCATGTTGCACTTGGTTTCACAATGCCATGCGGACAATTATTTCACTCAGCAGTCTGTTGAAGTTGTCCACTTGCAGAGGTGGATAGGTTAAGAATAGAGCATGAGAATTTAGTGCACTTTTCCGATTCCTATGCCAGAATGAATTAGAAGGGGAAGGAGAATATGAATTGGAAGATTTATACTTGTCTATTTCATTCAGAAAGTTTGACTAATGACCGTAGTTTTGTAGTGATGTAGCTGCGTATCCTGTTGATTAGTATCAAGTAGCACTGAAAACAGACGTGATGTGTTAAGAAGAGGTTGGACTGTCATCAAAGGTTGCATAATTTAGAATAGCAAGTTGTTACTTACCGGGAACTGGAGTAGGTGCAGTACCTAAAAGTAAAAAGAGAACAATTCGTTCAGTCATAACTTGAAATGCACTGACAATTATTGAAGATCCAGCATCATCCTGCCAAACTGCAGTGAATTCCAGACATCCCACAGTGAGCTCAACGGTCCCCTCAGGAACCTCTCACCAATAGAGTGGTGAGACATCCTTGCTCCAAAAGGACTGTCAAATCAGGAATGTTCAAGGTTGGTTTGACGGGAAATTTTGTAGAAAGGACGTCAGGGTATCTTGCAGTCGCAAGAAAGTTGCAGAGTGAATGATCGACTCTGAACACATTACATCTGCTGGCCGTCCAAAAGATATGTCAAAAAACAGGTATCAATTCATGCCATACTTACAGAATGATTCAGGGCAGGTGAATCGTATTCTGTAATCTTGGCAGCTCTGATTACGTTGTAAGCCGTTCACACAAAAGAATCCAGAAGCAACATTGCACCTGTAGACCATAGTGCAAGAAATGGTGAAGTCATTGCTCAAGCTATTCATGTTGGCTGGAATGAAATGATATTTGTGAAACAGTATGAGCAGCTTTGTTACGTACGGTTGAATAATCTGTCCGGTTTGTGAGGCTGGAACTCCTGAAGTTGTCTCCACTTCACAGGCGATTGGATGAACACAGATGCGGTTGGGATATTCATTTCGTAAAAGGTTAAGAACTTCGTAATCTCCCTGTCCGGATGGATTATCACGGTCAAACCACTGGGTTTTGCAGGTGCTGACTGAAGACGAGAAACAAGAAAAAACATAAATAATCAACAGAAATTCTGGTGCTACTCATCTTTTGACTTTCTCGAGTACAGCATGCAACAAAATATCATATCACAATGTATGACATCATCCTGCATATGAGATTCCGGTTGTCACTGATTTGCGGACTGCTGACCACTTTGCTATCCCTTGATGTCCCATTCTGGCTGATGTCAACAAGAATTACCCGTCTGTAACAGATCTCCTCCTTATCCCATCACAAAGGCCACCACCTACATTTCTCTCAACAAACCTCCAGCATTAGAAATTACCAGTAGATCACCAGAATCAGGATTGTCAGAGACTCCCAAATTCTTCTCCATATGTTTTTGCAAATCTTTCGAGCATTATCTGCTTCTGCAATCAGGTATCTTTTCTTTCTGAATATCCCTGTATACAGTGTGTCTCATCAACCAGTATTTGTGAGAAGTATAAATTCTGCTGCTTTCCCTTCATTTGAGCTGACCCGTTATCCATAACTCTCTCAGTGGCAAGTGCACTGTAAATGGTGACAAGTTATATCTTCTTTGGACCTAAATTTGACCTGCAGTCTTTTGTATTGTAGTAGCAAGTAAAGGATTTTTTCCCCTGAAAAATGTATTTTTTACATGGTTGCAGCTGGGGCTGTGATTTTGAGGAACTTGTAATTGATCGTGGATGAACATAACAGACTTATGATGCTGAAAGTTGTTAAGTCCTTCTCAATTGTAATAGTCTTGTGTCTCAGCATTCATGAAGTCTGTCTCTGCGCACACAATGCTCCACGTCCATCTGTTTGGTAAATATCCATCCAAAGTTCCATTAACGTTCCATCTCCTTTTAAACTTGAGTGACTTTAAACATTGCCCACGAATCACTTCTTTTTAACATTTGGAAGAAATGCTTTTGATTTTCCTTCATCCTCTCACCAAGAATATTTCCTGGCCACTGAGACCTGCTGTCTCCCAATTATATTTCTACCCTGCTTCCTTCATATTCCGATCTGTTTGCAGCATCGAAACGTTTAAGTGTGGTCACTGTTATTTGACTGAAAGTACAATGATTCATCGAAGGTCCGCAAAGTTCCCATTCTTGTCTTTCTTCCTCACTCGAAAATTTTGGTCCTAATCTCTGATGAGTTGTCTTCAAAAAGCCTGTATCCTTCAGATATGGACTAACCCAAAGAGAACTTATGCAAATCTTCAATGTTCAGCTGCTTTCTCGTGCCTCTGGCACCGGCCTTCACCTATTTTCTCACTTTCACCCAAGACCAATCTTCCCCTGAAAGCTGTCGTCAGAAGTAACCAAAATCCGTTAACAGCTGAGGTAGATTTTATCAGAGACAATTGATACAATCTAAGACCATAAGGCTTTTTGTTCATGTTTACTTAATTTGTTTGACTGCTGCATTGGCACTTTTAAAAGATTGCTAACACAAGAGGTGTAGTACATCATCTCTTTGAGTGATGCTAAACTCAATTTGGAATGTGGTGCTAGCTGGTGCACTGATCAACCTGCCATCTTTGTTATTACTATCTTTTTGCATTTTGCATGTTATCTGTACCTGTGAAACGACTATTGTCGCTATGTCCAAATGAAGCATGTTCCAACGACTATACCTCTTCCTGGAGATGCTGCCTGGCCTGCTGCGTTCACCAGCAATCTTTATGCGTGTTGCATGAAGCATGTTGCACTTGGTTTCACAATGCCATGCGGACAATTATTTCACTCAGCAGTCTGTTGAAGTTGTCCACTTGCAGAGGTGGATAGGTTAAGAATAGAGCATGAGAATTTAGTGCACTTTTCCGATTCCTATGCCAGAATGAATTAGAAGGGGAAGGAGAATATGAATTGGAAGATTTATATTTGTCTATTTCATTCAGAAAGTTTGACTAATGACCGTAGTTTTGTAGTGATGTAGCTGCGTATCCTGTTGATTAGTATCAAGTAGCACTGAAAACAGACGTGATGTGTTAAGAAGAGGTTGGACTGTCATCGAAGGTTGCATAATTTAGAATAGCAAGTTGTTACTTACCGGGAACTGGAGTAGGTGCAGTACCTAAAAGTAAAAAGAGAACAATTCGTTCAGTCATAACTTGAAATGCACTGACAATTATTGAAGATCCAGCATCATCCTGCCAAACTGCAGTGAATTCCAGACATCCGACAGTGAGCTCAACGGTCCCCTCAGGAACCTCTCACCAATAGAGTGGTGAGACATCCTTGCTCCAAAAGGACTGTCAAATCAGGAATGTTCAAGGTTGGTTTGACGGGAAATTTTGTAGAAAGGACGTCAGGGTATCTTGCAGTCGCAAGAAAGTTGCAGAGTGAATGATCGACTCTGAACACATTACATCTGCTGGCCGTCCAAAAGATATGTCAAAAAACAGGTATCAATTCATGCCATACTTACAGAATGATTCAGGGCAGGTGAATCGTATTCTGTAATCTTGGCAGCTCTGATTACGTTGTAAGCCGTTCACACAAAAGAATCCAGAAGCAACATTGCACCTGTAGACCATAGTGCAAGAAATGGTGAAGTCATTGCTCAAGCTATTCATGTTGGCTGGAATGAAATGATATTTGTGAAACAGTATGAGCAGCTTTGTTACGTACGGTTGAATAATCTGTCCGGTTTGTGAGGCTGGAACTCCTGAAGTTGTCTCCACTTCACAGGCGATTGGATGAACACAGATGCGGTTGGGATATTCATTTCGTAAAAGGTTAAGAACTTCGTAATCTCCCTGTCCGGATGGATTATCACGGTCAAACCACTGGGTTTTGCAGGTGCTGACTGAAGACGAGAAACAAGAAAAAACATAAATAATCAACAGAAATTCTGGTGCTACTCATCTTTTGACTTTCTCGAGTACAGCATGCAACAAAATATCATATCACAATGTATGACATCACCCTGCATATGAGATTCCGGTTGTCACTGATTTGCGGACTGCTGACCACTTTGCTATCCCTTGATGTCCCATTCTGGCTGATGTCAACAAGAATTACCCGTCTGTAACAGATCTCCTCCTTATCCCATCACAAAGGCCACCACCTACATTTCTCTCAACAAACCTCCAGCATTAGAAATTACCAGTAGATCACCAGAATCAGGATTGTCAGAGACTCCCAAATTCTTCTCCATATGTTTTTGCAAATCTTTCGAGCATTATCTGCTTCTGCAATCAGGTATCTTTTCTTTCTGAATATCCCTGTATACAGTGTGTCTCATCAACCAGTATTTGTGAGAAGTACAAATTCTGCTGCTTTCCCTTCATTTGAGCTGAACCGTTATCCATAACTCTCTCAGTGGCAAGTGCACTGTAAATGGTGACAAGTTATATCTTCTTTGGACCTAAACTTGACCTGCAGTCTTTTGCATTGTAGTAGCAAGTAAAGGATTTTTTCCCCTGAAAAATGTATTTTTTACATGGTTGCAGCTGGGGCTGTGATTTTGAGGAACTTGTAATTGATCGTGGATGAACATAACAGACTTATGGTGCTGAAAGTTGTTAAGTCCTTCTCAATTGTAATAGTCTTGTGTCTCAGCATTCATGAAGTCTGTCTCTGCGCTCACAATGCTCCACGTCCATCTGTTTGGTAAATATCCATCCAAAGTTCCATTAACGTTCCACCTCCTTTTAAACTTGAGTGACTTTAAACATTGCCCACGAATCACTTCTTTTTAACATTTGGAAGAAATGCTTTTGATTTTCCTTCATCCTCTCACCAAGAATATTTCCTGGCCACTTTGAGACCTGCTGTCTCCCAATTATATTTCTACCCTGCTTCCTTCATATTCCCATCTGTTTGCAGCATCGAAACGTTTAAGTGTGGTCACTGTTATTTGACTGAAAGTACAATGATTCATCGAAGGTCCGCAAAGTTCCCATTCTTGTCTTTCTTCCTCACTCGAAAATTTTGGTCCTAATCTCTGATGAGTTGTCTTCAAAAAGACTGTATCCTTCAGATATGGACTAACCCAAAGAGAACTTATGCAAATCTTCAATGTTCAGCTGCTTTCTCGTGCCTCTGGCACCGGCCTTCACCTATTTTCTCACTTTCACCCAAGACCAATCTTCCCCTGAAAGCTGTCGTCAGAAGTAACCAAAATCCGTTAACAGCTGAGGTAGATTTTATCAGAGACAATTGATACAATCTAAGACCATAAGGCTTTTTGTTCATGTTTACTTAATTTGTTTGACTGCTGCATTGGCACTTTTAAAAGATTGCTAACACAAGAGGTGTAGTACATCATCTCTTTGAGTGATGCTAAACTCAATTTGGAATGTGGTGCTAGCTGGTGCACTGATCAACCTGCCATCTTTGTTATTACTATCTTTTTGCATTTTGAATGTTATCTGTACCTGTGAAACGACTATTGTCGCTATGTCCAAATGAAGCATGTTCCAACGACTATACCTCTTCCTGGAGATGCTGCCTGGCCTGCTGCGTTCACCAGCAATCTTTATGCGTGTTGCATGAAGCATGTTGCACTTGGTTTCACAATGCCATGCGGACAATTATTTCACTCAGCAGTCTGTTGAAGTTGTCCACTTGCAGAGGTGGATAGGTTAAGAATAGAGCATGAGAATTTAGTGCACTTTTCCGATTCCTATGCCAGAATGAATTAGAAGGGGAAGGAGAATATGAATTGGAAGATTTATATTTGTCTATTTCATTCAGAAAGTTTGACTAATGACCGTAGTTTTGTAGTGATGTAGCTGCGTATCCTGTTGATTAGTATCAAGTAGCACTGAAAACAGACGTGATGTGTTAAGAAGAGGTTGGACTGTCATCAAAGGTTGCATAATTTAGAATAGCAAGTTGTTACTTACCGGGAACTGGAGTAGGTGCAGTACCTAAAAGTAAAAAGAGAACAATTCGTTCAGTCATAACTTGAAATGCACTGACAATTATTGAAGATCCAGCATCATCCTGCCAAACTGCAGTGAATTCCAGACATCCCACAGTGAGCTCAACGGTCCCCTCAGGAACCTCTCACCAATAGAGTGGTGAGACATCCTTGCTCCAAAAGGACTGTCAAATCAGGAATGTTCAAGGTTGGTTTGACGGGAAATTTTGTAGAAAGGACGTCAGGGTATCTTGCAGTCGCAAGAAAGTTGCAGAGTGAATGATCGACTCTGAACACATTACATCTGCTGGCCGTCCAAAAGATATGTCAAAAAACAGGTATCAATTCATGCCATACTTACAGAATGATTCAGGGCAGGTGAATCGTATTCTGTAATCTTGGCAGCTCTGATTACGTTGTAAGCCGTTCACACAAAAGAATCCAGAAGCAACATTGCACCTGTAGACCATAGTGCAAGAAATGGTGAAGTCATTGCTCAAGCTATTCATGTTGGCTAGAATGAAATGATATTTGTGAAACAGCATGAGCAGCTTTGTTACGTACGGTTGAATAATCTGTCCGGTTTGTGAGGCTGGAACTCCTGAAGTTGTCTCCACTTCACAGGCGATTGGATGAACACAGATGCGGTTGGGATATTCATTTCGTAAAAGGTTAAGAACTTCGTAATCTCCCTGTCCGGATGGATTATCACGGTCAAACCACTGGGTTTTGCAGGTGCTGACTGAAGACGAGAAACAAGAAAAAACATAAATAATCAACAGAAATTCTGGTGCTACTCATCTTTTGACTTTCTCGAGTACAGCATGCAACAAAATATCATATCACAATGTATGACATCACCCTGCATATGAGATTCCGGTTGTCACTGATTTGCGGACTGCTGACCACTTTGCTATCCCTTGATGTCCCATTCTGGCTGATGTCAACAAGAATTACCCGTCTGTAACAGATCTCCTCCTTATCCCATCACAAAGGCCACCACCTACATTTCTCTCAACAAACCTCCAGCATTAGAAATTACCAGTAGATCACCAGAATCAGGATTGTCAGAGACTCCCAAATTCTTCTCCATATGTTTTTGCAAATCTTTCGAGCATTATCTGCTTCTGCAATCAGGTATCTTTTCTTTCTGAATATCCCTGTATACAGTGTGTCTCATCAACCAGTATTTGTGAGAAGTACAAATTCTGCTGCTTTCCCTTCATTTGAGCTGAACCGTTATCCATAACTCTCTCAGTGGCAAGTGCACTGTAAATGGTGACAAGTTATATCTTCTTTGGACCTAAACTTGACCTGCAGTCTTTTGCATTGTAGTAGCAAGTAAAGGATTTTTTCCCCTGAAAAATGTATTTTTTACATGGTTGCAGCTGGGGCTGTGATTTTGAGGAACTTGTAATTGATCGTGGATGAACATAACAGACTTATGGTGCTGAAAGTTGTTAAGTCCTTCTCAATTGTAATAGTCTTGTGTCTCAGCATTCATGAAGTCTGTCTCTGCGCTCACAATGCTCCACGTCCATCTGTTTGGTAAATATCCATCCAAAGTTCCATTAACGTTCCACCTCCTTTTAAACTTGAGTGACTTTAAACATTGCCCACGAATCACTTCTTTTTAACATTTGGAAGAAATGCTTTTGATTTTCCTTCATCCTCTCACCAAGAATATTTCCTGGCCACTTTGAGACCTGCTGTCTCCCAATTATATTTCTACCCTGCTTCCTTCATATTCCCATCTGTTTGCAGCATCGAAACGTTTAAGTGTGGTCACTGTTATTTGACTGAAAGTACAATGATTCATCGAAGGTCCGCAAAGTTCCCATTCTTGTCTTTCTTCCTCACTCGAAAATTTTGGTCCTAATCTCTGATGAGTTGTCTTCAAAAAGCCTGTATCCTTCAGATATGGACTAACCCAAAGAGAACTCATGCAAATCTTCAATGTTCAGCTGCTCTCTCGTGCCTCTGGCACCGGCCTTCACCTATTTTCTCACTTTCACCCAAAACCAATCTTCCCCTGAAAGCTGTCGTCAGAAGTAACCAAAATCCGTTAACAGCTGAGGTAGATTTTATCAGAGACAATTGATACAATCTAAGACCATAAGGCTTTTTGTTCATGTTTACTTAATTTGTTTGACTGCTGCATTGGCACTTTTAAAAGATTGCTAACACAAGAGGTTTAGTACATCATCTCTTTGAGTGATGCTAAACTCAATTTGGAATGTGGTGCTAGCTGGTGCACTGATCAACCTGCCATCTTTGTTATTACTATCTTTTTGCATTTTGAATGTTATCTGTACCTGTGAAACGACTATTGTCGCTATGTCCAAATGAAGCATGTTCCAATGACTATACCTCTTCCTAGAGATGCTGCCTGGCCTGCTGCGTTCACCAGCAATCTTTATGCGTGTTGCATGAAGCATGTTGCACTTGGTTTCACAATGCCATGCGGACAATTATTTCACTCAGCAGTCTGTTGAAGTTGTCCACTTGCAGAGGTGGATAGGTTAAGAATAGAGCATGAGAATTTAGTGCACTTTTCCGATTCCTATGCCAGAATGAATTAGAAGGGGAAGGAGAATATGAATTGGAAGATTTATATTTGTCTATTTCATTCAGAAAGTTTGACTAATGACCGTAGTTTTGTAGTGATGTAGCTGCGTATCCTGTTGATTAATATGAAGTAGCACTGAAAACAGACGTGATGTGTTAAGAAGAGGTTGGACTGTCATCAAAGGTTGCATAATTTAGAATAGCAAGTTGTTACTTACCGGGAACTGGAGTAGGTGCAGTACCTAAAAGTAAAAAGAGAACAATTCGTTCAGTCATAACTTGAAATGCACTGACAATTATTGAAGATCCAGCATCATCCTGCCAAACTGCAGTGAATTCCAGACATCCCACAGTGAGCTCAACGGTCCCCTCAGGAACCTCTCACCAATAGAGTGGTGAGACATCCTTGCTCCAAAAGGACTGTCAAATCAGGAATGTTCAAGGTTGGTTTGACGGGAAATTTTGTAGAAAGGACGTCAGGGTATCTTGCAGTCGCAAGAAAGTTGCAGAGTGAATGATCGACTCTGAACACATTACATCTGCTGGCCGTCCAAAAGATATGTCAAAAAACAGGTATCAATTCATGCCATACTTACAGAATGATTCAGGGCAGGTGAATCGTATTCTGTAATCTTGGCAGCTCTGATTACGTTGTAAGCCGTTCACACAAAAGAATCCAGAAGCAACATTGCACCTGTAGACCATAGTGCAAGAAATGGTGAAGTCATTGCTCAAGCTATTCATGTTGGCTAGAATGAAATGATATTTGTGAAACAGCATGAGCAGCTTTGTTACGTACGGTTGAATAATCTGTCCGGTTTGTGAGGCTGGAACTCCTGAAGTTGTCTCCACTTCACAGGCGATTGGATGAACACAGATGCGGTTGGGATATTCATTTCGTAAAAGGTTAAGAACTTCGTAATCTCCCTGTCCGGATGGATTATCACGGTCAAACCACTGGGTTTTGCAGGTGCTGACTGAAGATGAGAAACAAGAAAAAACATAAATAATCAACAGAAATTCTGGTGCTACTCATCTTTTGACTTTCTCGAGTACAGCATGCAACAAAATATCATATCACAATGTATGACATCACCCTGCATATGAGATTCCGGTTGTCACTGATTTGCGGACTGCTGACCACTTTGCTATCCCTTGATGTCCCATTCTGGCTGATGTCAACAAGAATTACCCGTCTGTAACAGATCTCCTCCTTATCCCATCACAAAGGCCACCACCTACATTTCTCTCAACAAACCTCCAGCATTAGAAATTACCAGTAGATCACCAGAATCAGGATTGTCAGAGACTCCCAAATTCTTCTCCATATGTTTTTGCAAATCTTTCGAGCATTATCTGCTTCTGCAATCAGGTATCTTTTCTTTCTGAATATCCCTGTATACAGTGTGTCTCATCAACCAGTATTTGTGAGAAGTACAAATTCTGCTGCTTTCCCTTCATTTGAGCTGAACCGTTATCCATAACTCTCTCAGTGGCAAGTGCACTGTAAATGGTGACAAGTTATATCTTCTTTGGACCTAAACTTGACCTGCAGTCTTTTGCATTGTAGTAGCAAGTAAAGGATTTTTTCCCCTGAAAAATGTATTTTTTACATGGTTGCAGCTGGGGCTGTGATTTTGAGGAACTTGTAATTGATCGTGGATGAACATAACAGACTTATGGTGCTGAAAGTTGTTAAGTCCTTCTCAATTGTAATAGTCTTGTGTCTCAGCATTCATGAAGTCTGTCTCTGCGCTCACAATGCTCCACGTCCATCTGTTTGGTAAATATCCATCCAAAGTTCCATTAACGTTCCACCTCCTTTTAAACTTGAGTGACTTTAAACATTGCCCACGAATCACTTCTTTTTAACATTTGGAAGAAATGCTTTTGATTTTCCTTCATCCTCTCACCAAGAATATTTCCTGGCCACTTTGAGACCTGCTGTCTCCCAATTATATTTCTACCCTGCTTCCTTCATATTCCCATCTGTTTGCAGCATCGAAACGTTTAAGTGTGGTCACTGTTATTTGACTGAAAGTACAATGATTCATCGAAGGTCCGCAAAGTTCCCATTCTTGTCTTTCTTCCTCACTCGAAAATTTTGGTCCTAATCTCTGATGAGTTGTCTTCAAAAAGCCTGTATCCTTCAGATATGGACTAACCCAAAGAGAACTCATGCAAATCTTCAATGTTCAGCTGCTTTCTCGTGCCTCTGGCACCGGCCTTCACCTATTTTCTCACTTTCACCCAAGACCAATCTTCCCCTGAAAGCTGTCGTCAGAAGTAACCAAAATCCGTTAACAGCTGAGGTAGATTTTATCAGAGACAATTGATACAATCTAAGACCATAAGGCTTTTTGTTCATGTTTACTTAATTTGTTTGACTGCTGCATTGGCACTTTTAAAAGATTGCTAACACAAGAGGTTTAGTACATCATCTCTTTGAGTGATGCTAAACTCAATTTGGAATGTGGTGCTAGCTGGTGCACTGATCAACCTGCCATCTTTGTTATTACTATCTTTTTGCATTTTGAATGTTATCTGTACCTGTGAAACGACTATTGTCGCTATGTCCAAATGAAGCATGTTCCAACGACTATACCTCTTCCTAGAGATGCTGCCTGGCCTGCTGCGTTCACCAGCAATCTTTATGCGTGTTGCATGAAGCATGTTGCACTTGGTTTCACAATGCCATGCGGACAATTATTTCACTCAGCAGTCTGTTGAAGTTGTCCACTTGCAGAGGTGGATAGGTTAAGAATAGAGCATGAGAATTTAGTGCACTTTTCCGATTCCTATGCCAGAATGAATTAGAAGGGGAAGGAGAATATGAATTGGAAGATTTATATTTGTCTATTTCATTCAGAAAGTTTGACTAATGACCGTAGTTTTGTAGTGATGTAGCTGCGTATCCTGTTGATTAATATGAAGTAGCACTGAAAACAGACGTGATGTGTTAAGAAGAGGTTGGACTGTCATCAAAGGTTGCATAATTTAGAATAGCAAGTTGTTACTTACCGGGAACTGGAGTAGGTGCAGTACCTAAAAGTAAAAAGAGAACAATTCGTTCAGTCATAACTTGAAATGCACTGACAATTATTGAAGATCCAGCATCATCCTGCCAAACTGCAGTGAATTCCAGACATCCCACAGTGAGCTCAACGGTCCCCTCAGGAACCTCTCACCAATAGAGTGGTGAGACATCCTTGCTCCAAAAGGACTGTCAAATCAGGAATGTTCAAGGTTGGTTTGACGGGAAATTTTGTAGAAAGGACGTCAGGGTATCTTGCAGTCGCAAGAAAGTTGCAGAGTGAATGATCGACTCTGAACACATTACATCTGCTGGCCGTCCAAAAGATATGTCAAAAAACAGGTATCAATTCATGCCATACTTACAGAATGATTCAGGGCAGGTGAATCGTATTCTGTAATCTTGGCAGCTCTGATTACGTTGTAAGCCGTTCACACAAAAGAATCCAGAAGCAACATTGCACCTGTAGACCATAGTGCAAGAAATGGTGAAGTCATTGCTCAAGCTATTCATGTTGGCTAGAATGAAATGATATTTGTGAAACAGCATGAGCAGCTTTGTTACGTACGGTTGAATAATCTGTCCGGTTTGTGAGGCTGGAACTCCTGAAGTTGTCTCCACTTCACAGGCGATTGGATGAACACAGATGCGGTTGGGATATTCATTTCGTAAAAGGTTAAGAACTTCGTAATCTCCCTGTCCGGATGGATTATCACGGTCAAACCACTGGGTTTTGCAGGTGCTGACTGAAGACGAGAAACAAGAAAAAACATAAATAATCAACAGAAATTCTGGTGCTACTCATCTTTTGACTTTCTCGAGTACAGCATGCAACAAAATATCATATCACAATGTATGACATCACCCTGCATATGAGATTCCGGTTGTCACTGATTTGCGGACTGCTGACCACTTTGCTATCCCTTGATGTCCCATTCTGGCTGATGTCAACAAGAATTACCCGTCTGTAACAGATCTCCTCCTTATCCCATCACAAAGGCCACCACCTACATTTCTCTCAACAAACCTCCAGCATTAGAAATTACCAGTAGATCACCAGAATCAGGATTGTCAGAGACTCCCAAATTCTTCTCCATATGTTTTTGCAAATCTTTCGAGCATTATCTGCTTCTGCAATCAGGTATCTTTTCTTTCTGAATATCCCTGTATACAGTGTGTCTCATCAACCAGTATTTGTGAGAAGTACAAATTCTGCTGCTTTCCCTTCATTTGAGCTGAACCGTTATCCATAACTCTCTCAGTGGCAAGTGCACTGTAAATGGTGACAAGTTATATCTTCTTTGGACCTAAACTTGACCTGCAGTCTTTTGCATTGTAGTAGCAAGTAAAGGATTTTTTCCCCTGAAAAATGTATTTTTTACATGGTTGCAGCTGGGGCTGTGATTTTGAGGAACTTGTAATTGATCGTGGATGAACATAACAGACTTATGGTGCTGAAAGTTGTTAAGTCCTTCTCAATTGTAATAGTCTTGTGTCTCAGCATTCATGAAGTCTGTCTCTGCGCTCACAATGCTCCACGTCCATCTGTTTGGTAAATATCCATCCAAAGTTCCATTAACGTTCCACCTCCTTTTAAACTTGAGTGACTTTAAACATTGCCCACGAATCACTTCTTTTTAACATTTGGAAGAAATGCTTTTGATTTTCCTTCATCCTCTCACCAAGAATATTTCCTGGCCACTTTGAGACCTGCTGTCTCCCAATTATATTTCTACCCTGCTTCCTTCATATTCCCATCTGTTTGCAGCATCGAAACGTTTAAGTGTGGTCACTGTTATTTGACTGAAAGTACAATGATTCATCGAAGGTCCGCAAAGTTCCCATTCTTGTCTTTCTTCCTCACTCGAAAATTTTGGTCCTAATCTCTGATGAGTTGTCTTCAAAAAGCCTGTATCCTTCAGATATGGACTAACCCAAAGAGAACTCATGCAAATCTTCAATGTTCAGCTGCTCTCTCGTGCCTCTGGCACCGGCCTTCACCTATTTTCTCACTTTCACCCAAAACCAATCTTCCCCTGAAAGCTGTCGTCAGAAGTAACCAAAATCCGTTAACAGCTGAGGTAGATTTTATCAGAGACAATTGATACAATCTAAGACCATAAGGCTTTTTGTTCATGTTTACTTAATTTGTTTGACTGCTGCATTGGCACTTTTAAAAGATTGCTAACACAAGAGGTTTAGTACATCATCTCTTTGAGTGATGCTAAACTCAATTTGGAATGTGGTGCTAGCTGGTGCACTGATCAACCTGCCATCTTTGTTATTACTATCTTTTTGCATTTTGAATGTTATCTGTACCTGTGAAACGACTATTGTCGCTATGTCCAAATGAAGCATGTTCCAATGACTATACCTCTTCCTAGAGATGCTGCCTGGCCTGCTGCGTTCACCAGCAATCTTTATGCGTGTTGCATGAAGCATGTTGCACTTGGTTTCACAATGCCATGCGGACAATTATTTCACTCAGCAGTCTGTTGAAGTTGTCCACTTGCAGAGGTGGATAGGTTAAGAATAGAGCATGAGAATTTAGTGCACTTTTCCGATTCCTATGCCAGAATGAATTAGAAGGGGAAGGAGAATATGAATTGGAAGATTTATATTTGTCTATTTCATTCAGAAAGTTTGACTAATGACCGTAGTTTTGTAGTGATGTAGCTGCGTATCCTGTTGATTAATATGAAGTAGCACTGAAAACAGACGTGATGTGTTAAGAAGAGGTTGGACTGTCATCAAAGGTTGCATAATTTAGAATAGCAAGTTGTTACTTACCGGGAACTGGAGTAGGTGCAGTACCTAAAAGTAAAAAGAGAACAATTCGTTCAGTCATAACTTGAAATGCACTGACAATTATTGAAGATCCAGCATCATCCTGCCAAACTGCAGTGAATTCCAGACATCCCACAGTGAGCTCAACGGTCCCCTCAGGAACCTCTCACCAATAGAGTGGTGAGACATCCTTGCTCCAAAAGGACTGTCAAATCAGGAATGTTCAAGGTTGGTTTGACGGGAAATTTTGTAGAAAGGACGTCAGGGTATCTTGCAGTCGCAAGAAAGTTGCAGAGTGAATGATCGACTCTGAACACATTACATCTGCTGGCCGTCCAAAAGATATGTCAAAAAACAGGTATCAATTCATGCCATACTTACAGAATGATTCAGGGCAGGTGAATCGTATTCTGTAATCTTGGCAGCTCTGATTACGTTGTAAGCCGTTCACACAAAAGAATCCAGAAGCAACATTGCACCTGTAGACCATAGTGCAAGAAATGGTGAAGTCATTGCTCAAGCTATTCATGTTGGCTAGAATGAAATGATATTTGTGAAACAGCATGAGCAGCTTTGTTACGTACGGTTGAATAATCTGTCCGGTTTGTGAGGCTGGAACTCCTGAAGTTGTCTCCACTTCACAGGCGATTGGATGAACACAGATGCGGTTGGGATATTCATTTCGTAAAAGGTTAAGAACTTCGTAATCTCCCTGTCCGGATGGATTATCACGGTCAAACCACTGGGTTTTGCAGGTGCTGACTGAAGACGAGAAACAAGAAAAAACATAAATAATCAACAGAAATTCTGGTGCTACTCATCTTTTGACTTTCTCGAGTACAGCATGCAACAAAATATCATATCACAATGTATGACATCACCCTGCATATGAGATTCCGGTTGTCACTGATTTGCGGACTGCTGACCACTTTGCTATCCCTTGATGTCCCATTCTGGCTGATGTCAACAAGAATTACCCGTCTGTAACAGATCTCCTCCTTATCCCATCACAAAGGCCACCACCTACATTTCTCTCAACAAACCTCCAGCATTAGAAATTACCAGTAGATCACCAGAATCAGGATTGTCAGAGACTCCCAAATTCTTCTCCATATGTTTTTGCAAATCTTTCGAGCATTATCTGCTTCTGCAATCAGGTATCTTTTCTTTCTGAATATCCCTGTATACAGTGTGTCTCATCAACCAGTATTTGTGAGAAGTACAAATTCTGCTGCTTTCCCTTCATTTGAGCTGAACCGTTATCCATAACTCTCTCAGTGGCAAGTGCACTGTAAATGGTGACAAGTTATATCTTCTTTGGACCTAAACTTGACCTGCAGTCTTTTGCATTGTAGTAGCAAGTAAAGGATTTTTTCCCCTGAAAAATGTATTTTTTACATGGTTGCAGCTGGGGCTGTGATTTTGAGGAACTTGTAATTGATCGTGGATGAACATAACAGACTTATGGTGCTGAAAGTTGTTAAGTCCTTCTCAATTGTAATAGTCTTGTGTCTCAGCATTCATGAAGTCTGTCTCTGCGCTCACAATGCTCCACGTCCATCTGTTTGGTAAATATCCATCCAAAGTTCCATTAACGTTCCACCTCCTTTTAAACTTGAGTGACTTTAAACATTGCCCACGAATCACTTCTTTTTAACATTTGGAAGAAATGCTTTTGATTTTCCTTCATCCTCTCACCAAGAATATTTCCTGGCCACTTTGAGACCTGCTGTCTCCCAATTATATTTCTACCCTGCTTCCTTCATATTCCCATCTGTTTGCAGCATCGAAACGTTTAAGTGTGGTCACTGTTATTTGACTGAAAGTACAATGATTCATCGAAGGTCCGCAAAGTTCCCATTCTTGTCTTTCTTCCTCACTCGAAAATTTTGGTCCTAATCTCTGATGAGTTGTCTTCAAAAAGCCTGTATCCTTCAGATATGGACTAACCCAAAGAGAACTCATGCAAATCTTCAATGTTCAGCTGCTCTCTCGTGCCTCTGGCACCGGCCTTCACCTATTTTCTCACTTTCACCCAAGACCAATCTTCCCCTGAAAGCTGTCGTCAGAAGTAACCAAAATCCGTTAACAGCTGAGGTAGATTTTATCAGAGACAATTGATACAATCTAAGACCATAAGGCTTTTTGTTCATGTTTACTTAATTTGTTTGACTGCTGCATTGGCACTTTTAAAAGATTGCTAACACAAGAGGTTTAGTACATCATCTCTTTGAGTGATGCTAAACTCAATTTGGAATGTGGTGCTAGCTGGTGCACTGATCAACCTGCCATCTTTGTTATTACTATCTTTTTGCATTTTGAATGTTATCTGTACCTGTGAAACGACTATTGTCGCTATGTCCAAATGAAGCATGTTCCAACGACTATACCTCTTCCTAGAGATGCTGCCTGGCCTGCTGCGTTCACCAGCAATCTTTATGCGTGTTGCATGAAGCATGTTGCACTTGGTTTCACAATGCCATGCGGACAATTATTTCACTCAGCAGTCTGTTGAAGTTGTCCACTTGCAGAGGTGGATAGGTTAAGAATAGAGCATGAGAATTTAGTGCACTTTTCCGATTCCTATGCCAGAATGAATTAGAAGGGGAAGGAGAATATGAATTGGAAGATTTATATTTGTCTATTTCATTCAGAAAGTTTGACTAATGACCGTAGTTTTGTAGTGATGTAGCTGCGTATCCTGTTGATTAATATGAAGTAGCACTGAAAACAGACGTGATGTGTTAAGAAGAGGTTGGACTGTCATCAAAGGTTGCATAATTTAGAATAGCAAGTTGTTACTTACCGGGAACTGGAGTAGGTGCAGTACCTAAAAGTAAAAAGAGAACAATTCGTTCAGTCATAACTTGAAATGCACTGACAATTATTGAAGATCCAGCATCATCCTGCCAAACTGCAGTGAATTCCAGACATCCCACAGTGAGCTCAACGGTCCCCTCAGGAACCTCTCACCAATAGAGTGGTGAGACATCCTTGCTCCAAAAGGACTGTGAAAAATGTATTTTTTACATGGTTGCAGCTGGGGCTGTGATTTTGAGGAACTTGTAATTGATCGTGGATGAACATAACAGACTTATGGTGCTGAAAGTTGTTAAGTCCTTCTCAATTGTAATAGTCTTGTGTCTCAGCATTCATGAAGTCTGTCTCTGCGCTCACAATGCTCCACGTCCATCTGTTTGGTAAATATCCATCCAAAGTTCCATTAACGTTCCACCTCCTTTCAATCTTGAGTGACATTATACAATGTCCACCAATCGCTTCTTTGTAACATTTGGAAGAAATGCTTCGGATTTTCCTTCATCCTTCTCACCAAGAATATTTCCTGGGCACTTTGAGACTTGCTGACTCCCAATTATGTTTCTACCCTGCTTCCTTCATATTCCGATCTGTTTGCAGCATCGAAACCTTTAAGTGTGCTCACTGCTCTTTGACTGAATGTACAATGATTCGTCTAGGGTCCACAAAATTCCCATTCTTGTCTTTCTTCCTCACCGGAAAATTTTGTTCTGAATTTCTGATTTGCAAAACATCCCTTAGGATTTTCCTTAAACCTTCTGATCAAGGATATTTCCTGGCTTCTTTCAACCCTCCTGACTCCCAATTATGTTCTTACTCTGCTTCGTTAATATTACGATCTGCCTGCAGCAACGATACTTTTGCATTTACTCTTCTGATGTGGACTAACCTATAGCTATTCTTTAATGTCCAGCTTCTTCATCATGCTTCTGTCCCTAGTTTTTCATTTTCTCCCGAGATCAATCTTCCCCTGAAACCTGTTATCAGAAGTATCCCAATCTATGAGATTTGTGAACAGCTGACGCGGAATTTATCAGCGACAATAGACAGAATCTGAGACCATTAGGCTTTTGCTTGACGTTGACTTGCGGTTATTACCTGCTTCACTGGCACTTCTAACAGACTGTTGATGAAGAGATTGAATTCTTCATCTCTTCAGTTGTCACTGAACTCAGTTTTGAATGTGGTGCTATCTGGCATACTGATCAACCTGTCCTCTTTGGCATTACAGTGTTTTTGCATATTAAGTGATATCCATCCCTCTCAAAAGGACTTTTGTCGAGATGTCCAGATGAAGTATGTTGCTCTTGCTATCACAATGCAATAGCTTTAGGACAGAGCAGGATAAGCCACTGTATCATTTCGATTCCTTTGCTGAAATGATGCAGGAAGGGAAATGCAATACAAATTGTCATAATAATATGTGTCAAAGTTTGCACTATTTCGAATAGCAAGTTGGTACTTACCGGGAACTTCAGTAGTTGCAGACCGGAAAGTAAAAAGAAAACAATTCATTTAGTTATAATTTGAAATTCACTGACAAGTTTTAAAGGTCAACCATCATCAATTCAAAATACAGCTCAGAACAGTAAATTGCAGACCAAGTAATACTCACTTAACTGATATATGTCTCCATTTCCATGAATGCGATTAACACCCCATTACATGAATAGGACTTACGTCCACACTAGACCGGATAATTTTGAAAACGCCGGTTTCGAGTAAAAACGACAGGCGTCCACACGAGGCGCTTTTCAAAATATCTCTGTCCTCATTAAAACAGATGTTTGGGCGAATCTACTCCTACTGGGTATGCGCAGACACATCTACAGAAAACAAGCGAAGAGGAAACGGTATAATATTTACTTTTCCGCGGCGGTGTTGTGCTATTTCCATTGGTCAGAAACTAGCGTACCAACAACAGCAGTGAAAGAAAGTTTTCAACAATGTCTTCGAGGAATACAAAGAAAACCTCCATTGGAAAAAGCAGACTGGAATTCTTCATTTAGACAGACAGTGAAGTCGAGCTGTTTCTGCGAGTTACAAATGACTGCAAAGCCAGCAAAGCAGTGGAGAACGTGGAGATGTTTAACTCCAAACAAGCTATTAACGTAGACAATAAAGTAAACAACACATGCATGAAGCTGTTGTTTCGTAACCGGCAACAATGAATATTAATCGAGACAGGTTTTATAAAAACAACCAAACATTTATTAAACACATATAAACGATAAGGAAAAAAAAAACAAAGGAAAACTTTAACCGGAGGTTTACAGGTACGCAGTTGTTCACCAGCTCGCCACTCGGCTCTGGTTCTTAAAGCGATATAGTCAGATATAGTTCTTAAAGCGATAACTTCAAAAGTCCAACAGTTTTACGCATTCAATTGGGAGAGACTTCTCTGGAGAACGATTTCTTCACCGACGCACCTTTACTGCCGGTTCTGTCCACAGGATTCCCTCTAAAAAAAAATTTTTGGTCTCTTGAAGAACAAAAATTTAACAATTTATACAAAAAAAATACAAAGGTATATAATTTACAAAATACACAATATATACAATCTTATCTTTCACCCCTTTACAAACTAATGTACAGTAGGAGTGTTACAAATGATAAAATATCACTCCAAAAAAAACAAATTTTCATTGTACATTTAACATGTAGACAAACAGTCAGCGATCACATTATCTTTACCCTTGATATGAGTGATCAAAATATTGTACTCCTATAACATTAGACTCCAATTTAACAATCTTCTATTTTTGTTTTTCATCTTACTTAAAAACACTAATGAATTGTGATTGGTATAAACTGTGAGTGGTTTATGCGTAGAACCAACATACACTTCAAAATGTTGCAAAGCTAAAACAAGAGATAACAATTCTTTTTCTATTGTTGAATAATTTCTTTGATGGGCGTTAGATTTCTTAGAAAAATAAGCAACCGGACGATCAACTTCATCACCATCATCTTTTTGAAGCAACGCTGCTCCTGCAGCTTCATCACTAGCATCTACAGCGAATGAAAATGGTTTTTCAAAGTCAGAAGATTTAAGTACAGGTTGACTACATATTATAGCTTTCAATTTATCAAATGCCTCCTGACAAGACTCTGTCCAAACAAACTTCTAATTTTTCTTCAAGAGATTAGTTAATGGAAGAGCAATGTTTGCAAAACCCTTACAAAAATGTTGTATATTTGGATTTTCAGAAGGCCTTTGACAAGGTGCCACACATGAGGCTTCTTAACAAGATAAGAGCCCATGGAATTATGGGAAAGTTACATACGTGGATAGGGCGTTGGCTGATTGGCAGGAAACAGAGAGTGGGAATAAAGGGATCCTATTCTGGTTGGCTGCCGGTTACCAGTGGTTTTCCACAGTGATCAGTGTTGGGGCCGCTTCTTTTTACATTGTAGATCAATGATTTAGATTATGGAATAGATGGCTTTGTGGCTAAGTTTACTAAAGATAGGTGGAGGGGTCGGTAGTGCTGAGGAAACGGAGAGTCTGCAGAGAGACTTGGATAGATTGGAAGAATGGGCAGAGAAGTGGCAAATGAAGTACAATGTTGGAAAGTGTATGGTTATGCACTTTGGCAGAAAAAATAAACGGGCAGACTATTATTTAAATGAGGAAAGAATTCAAAGTTCTGAGATGCAACGGAACTTGGGAGTCCTCGTACAGGATACCCTTAAAGTTAACCTCCAGGTTGAGTCAGTAGTGAAGAAGGCGAATGCAATGTTGGCATTCATTTCTAGAGGAATAGAGTATAGGAACAGGGATGTGATGTTGAGGCTCTATAAGGCGCTGGTGAGACCTCACTTGGAGTACTGTGGGCAGTTTTGGTCTCCTTATTTAAGAAAGGATGTGCTGATGTTGGAGAAGGTACAGAGAAGATTCACTAGAATGATTCTGGGAATGAGAGGGTTAACATATGAGGAACGTTTGTCCGCTCTTGGACTGTATTCCTTGGAGTTTAGAAGAATGAGGGGAGACCTTATAGAAACATTTCGAATGTTAAAAGGCATGGACAGAGTGGATGTGGCAAAGTTGTTTCCCATGATGGGGGAGTCTAGTACGAGAGGGCATGACTTAAAGATTGAAGGGCGTCCTTTCAGAACAGAAATGCGAAGCAATTTTTTTAGTCAGAGGGTGGTGAATCTATGGAATTTGTTGCCACGGGCAGCAGTGGAGGCCAAGTCATTGGGTGTATTTAAGGCAGAGATTGATAGGTATATGAGTAGCCAGGGCATCAAAGGTTATGGTGAGAAGGCAGGGGAGTGGGACTAAATAGGAGAAAATGGATCAGCTCATGATAAAATGGCGGAGCAGACTCGATGGGCTGAATGGCCTACTTCTGCTCCTTTGTCTTATGGTCTTATGCTCTAAAATTTTCTGTAATATCCCACCATACCCAAGAATCTTCTGAGGGTTTTTCTACCAGTGGGAGTGGGTACTTCCAAAATTGCCTGAACTTTTGCTTGAACAGGTGCTAATTTCCCCTGACCCACAACATAACCAAGGTAAGTCACAGTGGCATGACCAAATTCACTTTTGGATAAGTTAATAGCTAAGTTAGCTTTTGAAAGTCTCTCAAATAATTTCTCCACTGCCTCAATATGTACTTTCCACGTATTATTCCCTGTAACCAGATCATCAATATAGGCATCTGTATCTTTTAACCCATGAATCACACTATTAATCATCCTCTGAAAAGTATGGTGCATTCTTCACCCCAAATGGAAGAACATTATATTCATATAACCCAGATGGGGTTACAAATGCTGAAATCTCTCTACCTCTATCTGTCAATGGAACATACCAATAACAATTTAACAAATCAATTTTTGTAAGGAATTTGGCCTGTCCAACTTCATCCACACAATCATCTACTCTAGGAATTGGATATGCATCGGTCTTTGTCACAGCATTCACTTTTCTGCAATCCGTACAAAACCTAATACTATTGTCTGGTTTAGGCACCATAACACACAGCAAACTCCAATTCGAATTAGAATGTCTAATAATACCATTCTCTAACATGTACTTAATTTCCTGTTCGGCAATTCACATTTTTCCCTGTTCATTCGATATAGATGTTGTTTTATGGGTTTTGCATCTCCCACATCTGCATCATGTGTAGCTACGGTGGTTCTTCTAGGGACGTCTGGAAATAAATCTCCGTACTTAAAAATTAACTATTTCATCTGCTCTCTCTGTTCCAGCTGTAAATGAGCTAATTTTTCATCAATGTTTTCCAGAATTTTTGAATTTGGCAACCTGGCTGAAATAATGTTGGGTTTAAAATGAGTTTCAGATGAATCCTCTAGTAAGTTTTCATCAAGATCAGACTCATTATTAATCACAACAGTCATAGTAGCAACTTCTCTTTCATAATACGGCTCACCAAATACAGGAATTGGTTGCAGTGAGGCCACTGGAGTAACCTGATTAGGTTTACCAACAATTTGACATGTATGACATGTTCTACAAAATGTTGCCACATCTTGTCTTAAACTAGGCCAATAAAAATGTTTAGAAACTTTGTTCATAGTTTTCTTTACCCCTAAGTGAACACCAAAAGGAATACTATTAGCCATAGTCAAAATCTCATTTCCGTAAATTTTAGGATCAACAACCTGATGATTAACTTCCCATTCCTCACTAGCAAGAATTGTAGGCGATCTCCACTTTCTCATTAATACCCTCTTTTCAAAATAATATTCAACTGGTATTTTTCCAATTTCACTATCTGGAAGAGCTTGCTCTTTTAATTTAACTATCTCAGGATCCCTACCCTGCTCTGCCATCATCTCCTTCTGAGATAAAGACAAATCTTCCTGGTCAGACTTATCATCAAAATCCTGATCAAATAAGGTAGGTAAGAAAGTTTCTGATACATCCTCAAAATTCAAATCTTGATTTGAACTGTCATGGGTAACAACCACATCCTTTACATCAGTCTTGTTAGCCATAGCTCTTGTTACAACACAGGAAGAATCTGTGTTAGAATCCCTCTGTGGTTCCTCAGAATCAGGATTTATTGTCAAATGCACTTCAGGAAAAACTTGTCCGCCTGCTAAGTCATTCCCTAACAAAAGAGAAACATCATTCACAGGTAAACTGGATTGTTGTCCTACTTTAACAACCCCTGTAACTAATCCTGACCTTAAATTTACTCTATGTAAATGTACTGGCATAAGGGCACTCCCTACTCCTCTTATATAATTTACCTCACTAGTGTCAGACTCATCATTAAACCTTAACACACTATCTAATATTAGTGATTGTGAAGCTCCAGTATCTCTAAGTATCCTTATCTGTACTGCATTGGATCCTTCTTTCAAGGATACAAATCCTTCTGTTATAAAAGCTTCATATCCCTTCTCAACTTGGTTAGACTCTGACACATCTTCAGTAATATTTTCTAAACCCTGTGGTTTTACAGGTTTTCCAATATGCTGCACACAAGCATCTGGGGCCACTTCTTTCTCTTTCCGTTTCAATCAGAAGCAGTTAGCCACCACATGTCCAGGTTTCTTACAATAATTACAAATAATACCAAAATGTCTTTCCTTCACATGTCTCCCATCATCCTTACTTTTCTCACTAACTTCAGATTTAATTTCTGGTTTACCTTGACTCCCTGTGTTGGTTTTCCTTTTAAAAAATTTACCTGGAGAAAATTTATTCTTGTGAATTAAAACATACTCATCAGCCAATTTAGCAATCTCCTGCAATGTAGCAGTGTCCTGTTCATTTAAGTATGTTCTCACTTCAACAGGAATGCTTCTTTTAAATTCCTCCTGCAAAATCATCTCTTTCAATTTATTATACTCCCCATTCACATTTTTAGAGGAAACCCATCTCTCAAAATACACAGATTTCTCATAGGCAAATTCCATACAAGTTTTTTCCAGCGATTTCTTTAAACTTCTAAATCTTTCTCTATACGCTTCCGGAACCATCTCGTATGCTTTTAATATATTCTCTTTAGCAATATCATAATCCAGTGCTTGCTCAGCATTTAAAGCTGTATAAACTTGTTGTGCCTTGCCTTTAATTACACCTTGTACCATCACTGGCCATTGGTCCTTCGGCCACTTTAAACTCAGAGCAACTGTTTCGAAATGCTGAAAATACGTATCCACATCAGCTTCATTAAATGGAGGAGCCAAAACAACCTCACGACTAGCAATAAATTGTTTTGTAGAACCAGAAGACTGATTCCCAGACCTTATTTTCTCCATCTCTAGCTCAAATTTCCTCTGGTTTTCAGCTTCTCTTTCTCTCATTTCCACTTTAAATCTTTCAAACTTTAACTGTTCAAGATGCAACTGCATTTCCAGATTACTCATTGGAAACTGCTCTAACACCTCCTCCTCAAAACATTTCAAATTAATATAATGTTCAACAATTTTCCTTTGTATGAAAGCCTTAGTGGAATTTCTAGTAATCCCTTTAATATCCAACTTCTTAGCAATCTCCAATACCACAGGTTTTCTCGCATCCTCTAAAAATCCCGAGTCAGGCGTCCTCAAAAACTCATCAATATCCATTGTTGCCGAATACAACACACACACCAATCAAACCAAAAAAAAAATCGAGTATTCCCTTTTACCAAATCAAAATGGCAACTACCAGCACTTAAACTCAAAATCGGAACTTATCACGCCCGAGCTCCAACAAAATTATGTTATGTAACCGGCAACAATGAATATTAATCGAGACAGGTTTTATAAAAACAACCAAACATTTATTAAACACATATAAACAATAAGGAAAAAAAAACAAAGGAAAACTTTAACCAGAGGTTAACAGGTACGCAGTTGTTCACCAGCTCACCACTCGGCTCTGGTTCTTAAAGCGTTAAATGCGAAAACAGTTCTTAAAGCGATACAGTCAGATATAGTTCTGAAAGCGATAACTTCAAAAGTCCAACAGTTTTACGCATTCAATTGGGAGAGACTTCTCTGGAGAACGATTTCTTCACCGACGCACCTTTACTGCCGGTTCTGTCCACAGGATTCCCGATGCCGAAATTAAACAGTTTAAATCGACTGACCTTAAATTGTTTAGAGAGAGAGAGCCTTTGTGCATGAACTCATTGCGCTTTTACAAGAGTTATCTCAATACAGCTTCTCTTCAACGAAGACTCAATAAGGTCGATCCTTTATTAAACTGCCAACCGATGCCGACTTCTCTCGATCCTTCACTTCGATGAATTCCTCACTCTCCCTTCAAAACTGTTGGAATTGAGTAAATTGGCACTTCCAGCCACAAATTTCCAGTCCAAATACATTATCTTGTAAGAGAACACACCTTCCGTTTTAAAAATGAAACAGTGTCACAAAAACAAACACGCAACAGAAACGGAGGCACAACATGTTCCACCTGGAAATCTACAAATTCCGAAAAGCTACTGCGTCACCTGAGTCGACCCTTATATAGTCAGGGGGGGGCACATGTCATCATGTGACCTCACATCGGCGGGAAAATCACATCAGGTGACCTCCAAAAGACCATTACAGCATTCTCACAAAAAAAACAGATCTCCTTGAGCATGTAACACTGTCCTCTACCCAAGATCAACAAGAGAATAGAATCTTCTGTTGCCAGACCTGCGCAGTATTTCTGACATTATTATTTTTAAGGATACACTCAATCAAATCAATTTAGGGGATCTAGTCAAAAAAGCTCACTAACTCTCACGCCGTTCACACCGACTGCGCGTTATAACAGCCGTCCGGCAGTGCTTGTGCAGTACCAAGCAGAAGCAGAAAAAGAATTTTTGTTGTGGTGTTGTCATGACAGCATTTTTAAATCTCTCCGTTTACCCCGTTCGCACAACGCGCAACAATCATTTTCAAATTTACACACTCTGGAGAGTGTTTTAGAAAAGCTCTGTTTTTGGAGGATGAAAATGCCGTTTCAATGTGGATGGAGGGTCAAAATGAAGAGAAAAAGCTTCGTTTTCAAAGTTATCCGGCGTAGTGAGAAGGTAGCCTTGGAGTCCACAGTGATTAACACTCATTTTGGGTGTGCTGGTGGGAAGATCAAGGTATTTGAAAACTACAGGTTGACTCAAAATGAGGATCATGAGGACATTGCAACTATAGAAATAGTTATTGTTATTGTTCTCTCTCTCTCTCCCTCCCTCCCTCCCTCCCTCTCCCCCTCTACCCCTCTCTCTCTCCCTCCCTTTCTCTTTCCCTCCCTCCCTCCCTCTCTCTCTCCCTCTCCCCATCTCCCTCTCTCTCCCTCTCCCCATCTCCCTCTCTCTCCCTCCCCATCCCCTCTTCCCCTCTCTCCCCTCCCTCTTCTCCCCCTCTCCCTCCCCCTCTCTCTCCCCATCTCTCTCTCCCTGCTCTCTGCCCCTCTCCCTCTCTCTCTCTCTCTCTCCACCTCTCTATCTCCCTCTCTCCCTCTTCCAAAGCCCAGTTACTCTTCAAAATTCATCTTAAATCTTTTACGAAGACTATTTCATTCCACTATAGTTGTAATTTTAAGTTGATTAACATAATTTTAGAATGTACTGCATGAGGTTTTAAAGAGCATTGATATTGAAATAATAAATTTTCATTATTTAGAATGGGAGATAAATACTCACGGCAAAATCCAGTAACATAATCTAAAAACAAAGATTTCAGTTAATTACCATTTGAAAAATATTCAGAATTAATAAAATGATTATAAATGTTAAAATAAAAATGGTAATACTTACTGGTGGTACAGTGTATGATAACAGTTAGAAATACCTGGAATTCAACAAACACTTGTGTGAAACAATATCTCAATTTTGCCTTGTAAATAAGTACAGAAAATATTGGCTCAGTCACTCAAATGAAACTTGCATCTTGTTATTTTTCAACAATATGTAACCGGGTGACCATCAGATCTTATTCAGTATCGTTAAAAGTGTACTTAGACATCCATCCGGGTAAGGCTAGAATAGTTGTTTGTGCCTTTAAGGGAGATGGTGATGTCATTACGCACGTGCGGGATAGTGGGGAGACCATTTTGCTTTCTGCTGAGGATGCTGGTGGGGCGTTGGAGTCTGGTCTCTGCCAGAGTGTGAATTCATTTATTCTTGCTGGCGAAATGAGAATATCAGTAGTTTGGCATGTTTTACATGTGGATGCTTTAGATTTTCTTGAGTAAATGACTCAACGCTGGATCGCGTGGCTTGGGCAAAGTTCCTCACCATCCAAGTAGGTCAGGTTTACTGTAATTTAACTACCAGACAATACCTTGTAAAAGTTGTGCCAAAGTGTACCTTTTGTCTAACTTTATTGTATCGGGACTGATTGTGCATGTAACCGCATAGCATGAATGTTTAGTCTCCATTCGGAAGTTCAGCACGTGTATACGTCTTACATGAGATGTATTCGCTTACATTTTTCACTGTTAGGTATAAGATGTAGGGTGGGTGGGTTTCTAATGTTTGTATTGTGTTCCTTCTGGATTGCCACTACCGTATTTGTACCGTATTAGTTCTGGTATTTTTTATACTGCATACGCAATTCTGTTCATACCCAAGGGTGTGGATCGGAAGTTAAACTGAGATTGTAACGGCAAGAACTGGTTGTAAAATCATTCGTTTCGTTTCGCGACCCTCTTCTGGCACTTAAACATCAAAAACCAATAAAGGAATTAAAACCCGAAAAGTCTTTGTTGTCCTGAGCGTGTACTTTTCCCCAGGCTACAAATAATTTGAAGCAAAAAGAAAATAGAGCACGATGCCACAGTACAGACCCTTCATGATGATGTTTCAACGTTATAACTTACTCTAAAATCAATCTAAACCTGTCCTCCACTTTTCTATCATTCACATGCCTAAGCGTTTATTTAATGTTCCTAATGTATCTGCCTCTGCCACCAGACTTGGCACTGCTCTCTGTGTATGAAAACGTATCTCTTCTTATTTGTTCAGGGAATAGATCAATTAAGTTATATTCTGTAAATTTCAATGATATACTGACAGATAAATACACATGGCTAAGAACAAGGTAAAATTCATTTCTTTTAATGTCAATGGGCTGGTGAATCCAATTAAATGTAGTAAAATTCTATCAAAAATGAAAAAAGACCAAGCCCATGTAGTATATTTACAGGAAACTCTCTTAAGTGATAATGAGCATGGAAAATTGAAGAGAATGGGCTTCACTAATTAGTTTTTCTCCTCATATAAATCAGGACATAGAAGAAGAGTTGTTATTCTTACCTCAAACAAGCTAAATTTTGAAAAAGTATTCGAAATGGAAGATAAGGAGGGCAGATATATTCTGGTAAGGGGGAATATAGACGGAAATCCAGTTACTGCAGCTTCCCCTGTCATCTGTTGTGGAGGAATTCAAGGTGGCAAAATGCAGAGCCTTATTAAGCTTGAGAGATTCTAATGAAGTCTTGATAAAGCAAGCAGGCGTTACAACCAGATCTGGGCGCAATTGGGCAGCCAACGCAGCTGTAGAGGAGGCAGTGTGTTCTCTGAAGCTGCGAGATATCATCGGCAACCCCTGCGTTGGGCGCAAGGCCTCGGCTCAGTTCACTTCCAGAAGTGGGGAAACGCAAGCATAAGGAACAGGCGAGACATGATACAGGCAGAAGTACGGATCTGTGAGGAAGAGAAGGATTTCAAAGGCAGTGGAACAAGGGTCCCAGGGTGCCTGGACAAAATGGGATCTGCCTAACCGCAAGATCTCATGGGCAGAGTTATGGAGATTGGAGCCCTTCCATATTTCCTTCCTCTTGCGATCCATGTATGACACCCTTCCTTCACCATTACATCTGTACACATGAGGAATGAGAGAGGACCCGAACTGTAAGCTCTGTGGTCAAAAGGGGTCACTGGCTCATATACTGTAGAGGTGTAAAACAGCTCCAACTCAAGGACGGTATAGGTGGCGCCATGATAAGGTGCTTCTGGCTCTTGCTGACACACTAGAGCGGGAGAGATGCAAGAAGAGGACGGCTGGCACAGACTTGAGGAAGGACATTACCTTCATCAAAGAGGGAGCTAGGCCTTTCATAACCAAACAACCAAAGCCCAGTCTGTTGCTAATGGCCAGGTCCTGGGAGATGAGGGCTGATGTGGGAAGGACGTTGCAGTTCCCGGATGTGGTGCACACAACCCTACACCCAGACATTGTACTGTGGTCAACCGAATACAAGAAAATAATTCTGGTTGAGCTGACTGTCCTGTGGGAGGAAGGATGGGAAGAGGCCCACAAGAGAAAGGCCTTGAAATACCAGCCCTTACTGCAGGAGTGTAAAGACAAGGGATGGCAGGCATGGTTGTTCCCCGTGGAGATCGGCTGCAGAGGTTTCCCAGCCAAATCAGCGCGGCGGTTGTTGTCAGATCTGGGCCTGGACGAAAGGAGCAAAAAACAAATAGCTCGTAGGATGGGAGAAGAGGCAGAATGAGCCTCTTGTTGGATTTGGAGTAGGTGAGAGGAGGGGAGCTGGAAGCCAGGAACAGATGGGCAGTGATTTGGCCACCACTGTCGGCCCACCAAGTGGAGAGGGTCGTGGTTAAGGATCAAAACACTCGGTGAAAGTTGGGAACCACCTGATGACATCTGCTCCTGGCTGAAGGCTATGGTTACCTTATAAGGTAACTGGAGAATGCACCCTAACAGGTGTATGTAACAAGAAATTGAATATATATGCACCCCCAGGAAATGATATTAGTTTCTTCCAGAAAATTACTAATATTATGGTAATGGAAACAAAAGGTCTCTTGATATGTGGGGGAGACTTAAATTTACAATTACAACCAAAGTTAGACTCTTCCAATAGAAAAACTTATGAAACAAAGTCCTTACATAAGAAAGTTAACACTCATATATATATATATATATCTGTTGATTTTGACCTACAACCAAAGAATACTATTCGGAAACTACATTCAAGTCTACTCAATGATCCTTATTTTAAGGAACAAATTAGAAAAGAAATTGGTCTTTACTTAGAATTCAATGATAATGGAGAGGCTTCACCTCCCATTCTATGAGATACTCTGAAGATTGTCTTAAGAGGGAAAATTATAGCGATATCTCTATGTAAGGAAAAAATAAGGAATAAAACATTAGGGGAATTACAAAATAAGCTGAAGGAACTAGAAAAAAAACACAAATTGAGTTTGGCACAGGATACACCAGAGGAAATTTAAAAAAGTAGGAATGAAATTAATAATTTGGCTACACAAGAAACTAGAAAAAAATTAATGTTTCTGAAACAGAGACACTATGAAAGTGGATCTAATCCATGAAAATACTGGTGTGGAAACTGGAAAAAAATGATAGCAGAAAATACAATTCATAGAATTAGGGATCCAAGAACAAAAGTGATAAAAAATAAGCCAAGTGAAATTCAAGAAGCTTTTGAAATGTTTTACAAAACTCTATATTCCAAAGTTTCAGGGGGAAACTAAACCCAAATTGACACCTTCCTGAATTCTTTAGAGTTACCCACTTCAAGCAAAGAACAAAATAGAATGATGACTTCTGACATAACTGAAGCTGAACTAAAAACTGCAATTAGTTGGCTTAAATTAAACAAGTCACCAGGATCAGATGGATATGCAGCAGAGTGGTATAAGGAACTTAGAAGTGGGTTAGTTCCTGTTTTACTCCCCACACTGAACTGGGCTCTAAGAAAGGCGCAAAAGCCACCAAGCTGGAAGGAGGCGATAATCTCAGCTATACCGAAAGAAGGCAAGGATAAAATGGAATGTGGGTCATTTAGACCAATATCTGTTCTTACTGTGGATTATAGAATATTTACCTCCATCATGGTCAAACATTTAGATAATGATCAGACAGGTTTTACACAACAATGCCAAACACAAGACAAAATATGAAACAAGAGGAATTCTGCAGTTGCTGGAAATTCAAGCAACACACATCAAAGTTGCTGGTGAACACAGCAGGCCAGGCAGCATCTCTATCAAGAGGTACAGTTGACATTTCAGGCCGGGACCCTTCGTCAGGACTAACTGAAGGAAGAGTTAGTAAGAGATTTGAAAGTGGGAGTGGGAGAGGGAGATCCAAATTGATAGGAGAAGACAGGAGGGGGAGGGATGGAGCCGAGAGCTGGACAGGTGATTGGCAAAAGGGATATAAGACGATCATGGGACAGGAGACCCAAGGAGAAAGAAAAGCCGGGGGGGGGAGAACAGAAGAACAGAGGATGGGCAAGGGGTATAGTCAGAGGGACAGAGGGAGAAAAAGGAGAGTGAGAGAAAGAATGTGTGTATAAAAATAAATAACGGATGGGGTATGAGGGGGAGGTGGGGCATTAGTGGAAGTTAGAGAAGTCAATGTTCATGCCATCAGGTTGAAGGCTACCCAGACGGAATATAAGGTGTTGAAGGACACTTCGCATTATAGATCATATAAAAAATTGAAACTGAAGCAATAGTGATAAGCGTGGACGCTGGAAAGGCATTTGATTCGGTTAATTGGAATTTTCTTAACGGAGTTTTACATAGATTTGGTCTACATGACACAACTATTAAAACTATACAGACACTATACGACAATCCTACTGCTAGGATTTAAATCAATGGATATTTATCTAATAGTTTTATCCTAGAAAGCGGCACGAGACGGGGTAGTGCATGGTCACCGCTACTCTTCGCATTATATCTGGAACCATTAGCTCAATCAGTCAGTCAGTCAGTGGGTGCCGTCCCGAATCCAGGGTTGGCGGCTATGCACCTCCACCTTCTTCGATTCTGCGCTCTTTCTCTGGCCTCAGCATAACTCCACCCAGTCCATTGCCTCACATTATCATACCAAGTGGTTCGCTGCCTTCCTCTTTCCCTCTTTCCTTCTATCGTCCCTTCCAATAACAATTCCTGCAGTCCACCACCTCTTAACAAGTGCCCGGCATATTCCAGCTTCCTTTTCTGCACATTCTTCAGCAACTCCTTTTCTCCCCTCGCTCTCTTCAACACTTCCATATTACTGACCTTCATCACCCATCTAATTTTCTGCATTCTCCTTAAACACCACATTTCAAATGCCTCCAGTCGTCGTTGCGCTTCCTTGCATAAGGTCCACGATTCGACTCCATACAACATACTGCTCCAGATGTGGCATTTCCAAATCCTACAACACAGCCTAAAGTCCAACCTCTTGCCACGCAACACATCATTCAGGCTCCAGAACATTGATCTTGCAATCTCAATTCTTTGTCTAATTTCTATATCACATTTCCCATCCTCTGTGACCACCTGTCCCAAGTACACAAACTTTTTGACTTGCTCTATGCCTATGCTGTTAATTTTGATACTGATTTTGGGGACTTCTTTCTTCCGTGATACTACCATCATCTTTGCCTTTGCAGCATTTATTTTCATTCCAAATCATTCACCTTCAGCGTTTATCAGCCTATGTATAAAAAAAATTAAGGAAGATATAACAAGATGGAACCTAATACCTTTTCTTGGTCTCAGTTCAAGGACTGAATCTATTAAAATGAATATACTGCCCAAACTACTATATCTCTTTCAGACCCTACCAATAGAGATTAACCAAAATCAATTCAATGAATGGAACAAGATGCTATCAAGATATATATGGCAAGGCAAAAGGCCTAGGGTTCGTCTCAAAACTTTGCAATTAGCCAAGGAAAAGGGAGGATGGGGCCTACCTTCTCTTAGAGATTATTATTTTACAGCACAGTTGAGAGCTGTGATATGCTGGTGCAACCTATCATATGACACTGAATGGAAAAACATTGAGGAGAGAATACTTTCCACCCCCACACAGGCAATTTTGGCTGATAACAACCTACAAAGTTACATAAGTACTAATGATAACCCGTGGGTGAAATGGACTCTTAAAATATGGAAAACTGTTATAAATGAATATAAACTAGAGAGAGACATTGCAATTCTTAAATGGTGTGCATATGACCCGGATTTTACGCCGAATAAACTGGGTGCTAGATTTAAGGACTGGACAGCTAAAGGAATAACAGCTATTTGCAATATAATGAAAGAAGGAACACTGTTCAGTTTTGAAATGCTCAAAGAGAAACACTTATTAGAAAAACAAGACTTTTACCGGTATTTACAGATGCGACAGTATGTTAATAGGATGGTTAAAAACGTAACCAAGGCAAGTACATGTCTGATAGAGCTATTTAGAAAAGCATATAATTCAGACAATGGTAGTAGAATCATTTCAAGCATGTATAGGGGTTTGTCAAATCTTAAAACACATTCGACTTCATACATTAAAACAAAATGGGAGAAGGAAGGAGGGATAATAATATCTGAGGAAGACCGGACAATAATGTGGAGGTATCAATGGAAGTGTACCAGTTCACAGAAATGGAGAGAGTTCAGGTGGAAAAACTTGATAAGATATTTTATTACACTCTCTCAGAAATCCCATTATGGTAGTAACCTCCCTGTTTGCTGGAGAAATTGTGGAAATCAAAATGCAAACCATTATCATATTTTCTGGGAATGCCCCGTTATCAAAGACTATTGGAGTGGGATACATAATGTCCTATAAGACATATTTAAATGTGAAATACCCTTAGAGAATAAGACCATATATTTTGGGTATATACCTCAAGAATGGGCAAAAGTTTAGGGGTAACATGAGGGGGAATTTCTTTACTCAGAGAGTGGTAGCTGTGTGGAACGAGCTTCCAGCAGAAGTGGTTGAGGCAAGTTCGATGTTGTCATTTAAAGTTAAATTGGATAGCTATATGGACAGGAAAGGAATAACGGGTTCGGGGCTGAGTGCAGGTCGGTGGGACTAGGTGAGAGTAAGAGTTCGGCATGGACTAGAAGGGCTGAGATGGCCTGTTTCCGTGCTGTAATTGTTATATGGTTATAATGGTTGAAAAGAGATAAATATTTAAAGAATATCCTGTTGGTGGCTGGTAAAAAGACCCTTACCAGGAAATGGTTATCACAGGAGAGCCCTACTTTAAATGTATGAATGGAAATTACAATAGACATTTACAAAATGGAGAAGATAACAGCATCTGTTAATCATAAATTGGAAGAATTTGATCCATACTGGGAAAAATGGCTTAACTACTGTCATATGTGACGCCCAGCAGAGGTACCGGACTGATGATGCTAATGAGAGAGATAAGAAAGACAATGGAGAAACATTCAAAATGCTAATAAGAGAGAAGAGAAGGATTAACGGGAAAGGAACACAATTCAGCTATTGACAGACCGGTTGCTTTGAACCCGAACTGTTTGAAGTTTGATGGACAAATGATACCCCAGCAGGGGGATAAAAGGAGCAGGTTTGCTAAGGCACGCGACGCCACGAGACCCTGGAAAGAGTAGTGTGCCCCCACAAGTGGTGGGAATTTGGAGGTCCGGTTTGCGGGAACCGATCAGAGGCTCACAGGGTGTAAAGGTACGATCGGTGGGAACCTGGCGTGTGTGTCCACCCTTGCCTGGCTGCCGGGTTCACCGCGGAAGAACGATCGTATCCGGAATGGAGGGGTCACAGTTGGTGACCACAGCGGGATAGAAGACATCAAAGGGTCTGCCCGAAACCAACTGCGAAGACATCCAAAAGGTCTGCCCGAAACCAACTGCGAAGACATCCAAAAGGTCTGCCCGAAACCAAATTGCTTCTCTCTCTCTCTCTCTCTCTCTCTCTCCAACGGTACGACAACAGCGATTACTGCGAACTGCACTAAACTGAACTGAACTCTTCTTCACTTAAGACTGATCATTTTACCCCTATACTGCGGTAGAGCTTGGTTGATTCCTATTACTCTAGTTCTGTGTATATGTGTGCATTATCATTGCTAACCTGTTACATGTATATCCTTACGATTAGTGTACTGTATTACTTAATTCTTTAATAAAACTTTATTAGTTCCTAGTAATCCAGACTCCATCGAGCGTTCCATTTCTGCTGGTTTGGCAACCCAGTTACGGGGTACGTAACACTACATAACACCTCATAGGCCTGATTTTATTCTCACAAGTCAATGAATATGTTGTAAAAAAAAACACTCCCTACTTTGTACATAGTTTTCTTCTTTCGATTGTTCTTTCTTTCCTCTCCTTTCTATAAGTGTATACCTCAGATAAATATTATGCGGAGATTTGTGACAAATATGATTATATGATATATATGTGCAGTATCTGAAATACATTTTATGGAAATGTTTGTTTGATGATGAACTTCAATAAAAAATAAATTACCAAAAAAAAGAAAATGTATCTCTGACATCTCCCCTGTGCAGTAAAATTATACCCCTCATATTAGCCTTTTCCATCCTGCTTCGGGTTTGATTTGAAGGAGGAGTCTGAGAGTCTGAGTGGGAGTGCCGAGAAAGATATTTTTGAAATTTTCGTTATTTTTTTTTCTCCAACGGCGTTCTGAGAGGCGGGACTGCGCAGGCATGTGACGTCGGGCTGTGCAGCACGGCAGATTTAAAAGAAACAGAGCCTCATACAGCGGGCAGCGTAGTTTGCGGGCGGCGGAGTGAGCCGGGAGCAGAGTGAAGACCTAAGGGCTTCGGCTCACCGGGCTTAGGCGGAAACGAGCGAGGCGAGGAAGGTTTGGCATTCATTTTCTGTTGTTATTTGAGGAGAGGGGCAGCACGAGTGTGAGGGCAGTTTGCTGTTCTCGGTGTCGGATATGGGAGGCCCTGGAGTCTCCAAGCCTCCCGGACGTCTACATCTGCACCAAGTGCATCGAGATACAGCTCCTAAGGGACCGCGTTACGGAACTGGAGCTGCAGCTCGATGACCTTCGTCTGGTCAGGGAGAGTGAGGAGGTGATAGAGAGGAGTGGAAGGCAGGTGGTCACGCCGGGGCCACGGGAGGCAGACAAGTGGGTCACAGTTAGGAGGGGGAAGGGGAAGAGTCAGGTAATAGGGAGTACCCCGGTGGCTGTGCCCCTTAACAATAGGTACTCCTGTTTGAGTACTGTTGGGGGGGACAGCTTACCCGGGGGAAGCGACAGTGGCCGTGCCTCCGGCACAGAGTCTGGCCCTGTAGCTCAGAAGGGTAGGGCAAGGAAGAGGAGGGCAGTTGTGATAGGGGACTCGATAGTAAGGGGGTCAGATAGGCGATTCTGTGGACGCAGTCCAGAGACCCGGATGGTAGTTTGCCTCCCTGGTGCCAGGGTCCGGGATATTTCTGATCATGTCCAAGATATCCTGAAGTGGGAGGGTGAGAAGCCAGAGGTCGTGGTACATATAGGTACCAATGACATAGGTAGGAAAAGGGATGAGGTCCTGAAAGGAGAATATAGGGAGCTAGGAAGGGAGTTGAGAAAAAGGACCACAAAGGTAGTAATCTCGGGATTACTGCCTGTGCCACGCGACAGTGAGAGTAGGAATGCGATGAGGTGGAGGATAAATGCGTGGCTGAGGGATTGGAGCAGGGGGCAGGGATTCAAGTTTTTGGATCATTGGGACCTCTTTTGGCACAGGCGTGACCTGTACAAAAAGGACGGGTTACACTTGAATCCTAGGGGGACCAATATCCTGGCAGGGAGATTAGCGAGGGCTACTGAGGTGACTTTAAACTAGAATGGTTGGGGGGTGGGAATCAAATTAAAGAGGCTAGGCGTGAGGAGGTTAGTTCACAACAGGGGGATGGGAACCAGTGCAGAGAGACAGAGGGGTGTAAAGTGAGGGTAGAAGCAAAAAGTAGTAAGGAGAAAAGTAAAAGTGGCAGGCCGACAAATCCAGGGCAAGCATTAAAAAGGGCCACTTTTCAACATAATTGTATAAGGGCTAAGAGAGTTGTAAAAGAGCGCCTGAAGGCTTTGTGTGTCAATGCAAGGAGCATTTGTAATAAAGTGGATGAATTGAAAGTGCAGGTTGTTATTAATGGTTATGATATAGTTGGGATCACAGAGACATGGCTCCAGGGTGACCAAGGATGGGAGCTCAACGTTCAGGGATATTCAATATTCAGGAGGGATAGATATGAAGGAAGGGGAGGTGGGGTGACGTTGCTGGTTAAAGAAGAGATTAACGCAATAGAAAGGAAGGACATAAGCCGGGAAGATGTGGAATCGATATGGGTAGAGCTGCGTAACACTAAGGGGCAGAAGACGCTGGTGGGAGTTGTGTACAGGCCACCTAACAGTAGTAGTGAGGTCAGAGATGGTATTAAACAGGAAATTAGAAATGTGTGCAATAAAGCAACAGCAGTTATAATGGGTGACTTCAATCTACATGTAGATTGGATGAACCAAATTGGTAAAGGTGCTGAGGAAGAGGATTTCTTGGAATGTATGCGGGATGGTTTTTTGAACCAACATGTCAAGGAACCAACTAGAGAGCAGGCTATTCTGGACTGGGTTTTGAGCAATGAGGAAGGGTTAATTAGCGATCTTGTCGTGAGAGGCCCCTTGGGTAAGAGTGACCATAATATGGTGGAATTCTTCATTAAGATGGAGAGTGACATAGTTAATTCAGAAACAAAGGTTCTGAACTTAAAGAGGGGTAACTTTGAAGGTATGAGACGTGAATTAGCTAAGATAGACTGGCAAATGACACTTAAAGGATTGACAGTGGATATGCAATGGCAAGCATTTAAAGGTTGCATGGATGAACTACAACAATTGTTCATCCCAGTTTGGCAAAAGAATAAATCAAGGAAGGTAGTGCACCCGTGGCTGACAAGAGAAATTAGGGATAGTATCAATTCCAAAGGAGAAGCATACAAATTAGCCAGAGAAAGTGGCTCACCTGAGGACTGGGAGAAATTCAGAGTTCAGCAGAGGAGGACAAAGGGCTTAATTAGGAAGGGGAAAAAAGATTATGAGAGAAAACTGGCAGGGAACATAAAAACTGACTGTAAAAGCTTTTATAGATATGTAAAAAGGAAAAGACTGGTAAAGACAAATGTAGGTCCCCTACAGACAGAAACAGGTGAATTGATTATGGGGAGCAAGGACATGGCAGACCAATTGAATAATTACTTTGGTTCTGTCTTCACTAAGGAGGACATAAATAATCTTCCAGAAATAGTAGGGGACAGAGGGTCCAGTGAGATGGAGGAACTGAGCGAAATACTTGTTAGTAGGGAAGTGGTGTTAGGTAAATTGAAGGGATTGAAGGCAGATAAATTCCCAGGGCCAGATGGTCTGCATCCTAGAGTGCTTAAGGAAGTAGCCCAAGAAATAGTGGATGCATTAGTGATAATTTTTCAAAACTTGTTAGATTCTGGACTAGTTCCTGAGGATTGGAGGGTGGCTAATGTAACCCCACTTTTTAAAAAAGGAGGGAGAGAGAAACAGGGGAATTATAGACCAGTTAGCCTAATATCGGTGGTGGGGAAACTGCTGGAGTCAGTTATCAAAGATGTGATAACGGCACATTTGGAAAGCGGTGAAATCATCGGACAAAGTCAGCATGGATTTGTGAAAGGAAAATCATGTCTGACGAATCTCATAGAATTTTTTGAGGATGTAACCAGTAGAGTGGATAGGGGAGAACCAGTGGATGTGGTATATTTGGATTTTCAAAAGGCTTTTGACAAGGTCCCACACAGGAGATTAGTGTGCAAACTTAAAGCAGACGGTATTGGGGGTAAGGTATTTGTGTGGGTGGAGAATTGGTTAGCAGACAGGAAGCAAAGAGTGGGAATAAACGGGACGTTTTCAGAATGGCAGGCGGTGACTAGTGGGGTACCGCAAGGCTCAGTGCTGGGACCCCAGTTGTTTACAATATATATTAATGACTTGGATGAGGGAATTAAATGCAGCATCTCCAAGTTTGCGGATGACACGAAGCTGGGCGGCTGTGTTAGCTGTGAGGAGGATGCTAAGAGGATGCAGAGTGACTTGGATAGGTTGGGTGAGTGGGCAAATTCATGGCAGATGCAATTTAATGTGGATAAATGTGAAGTTATCCACTTTGGTGGCAAAAATAGGAAAACAGATTATTATCTGTATGTGGCCGATTAGGAAAAGGGGAGGTGCAACAAGACCTGGGTGTCATTATACACCAGTCATTGAAAGTGGGCATGCAGGTACAGCAGGCGGTGAAAAAGGCAAATGGTATGCTGGCATTTATCGCAAGAGGATTCGAGTACAGGAGCAGGGAGGTACTACTGCAGTTGTACAAGGCCTTGGTGAGACCACACCTGGAGTATTGTGTGCAGTTTTGGTCCCCTAATCTGAGGAAGGACATCCTTGCCATAGAGGGAGTACAAAGAAGGTTCACCAGATTGATTCCTGGGATGGCAGGACTTTCATATGAAGAAAGACTGGATGAACTGGGCTTGTACTCGTTGGAATTTAGAAGATTGAGGGGGGATCTGATTGAAACGTATAAAATCCTAAAGGGATTGGACAGGCTAGATGCAGGAAGATTGTTCCCGATGTTGGGGAAGTCCAGAACAAGGGGTCACAGTTTGAGGATAAAGGGGAAGCCTTTTAGGACCGAGATTAGGAAAAACTTCTTCACACAGAGAGTGGTGAATCTGTGGAATTCTCTGCCACAGGAAACAGTTGAGGCCAGTTCATTGGCTATATTTAAGAGGGAGTTAGATATGGCCCTTGCGGCTACGGGGATCAGGGGGTATGGAGGGAACGCTGGGGCGGGGTTCTGAGTTGGATGATCAGCCATGATCATAATAAATGGCGGTGCAGGCTCCAAGGGCTGAATGGCCTACTCCTGCACCTATTTTCTATGTTTCTATGTATCTATGTTTCTAAATGGGTAAACATCTTGTACACCTTTATCAAGTCATCTCACATTCTCCTTTTCTCCAAAGAGAACAGCCCTAGTTCACTTAGCCTATCCTCATAAGACATTTTCTAGAATCAATGCAGCATATTGAAGAATCTCCTCTGTACTCTCTCTAAAGCTACCACATTCTTTCCTTAAAGAGGTGACCAGAACTGAATGTAATATTCCAAGTGTAGTCTAACTAGGGTTTTAAGGGCTGCAAGAATACACCGTGGCTCTTGAACTCAATCTTCCAACTGATGAAGGCCAACACAACATATGCCTTCTTAACAATTCTATCAAAACTGCTAAAATCCCCACTTTTAACCTTGTATTATGCCTTCAAATTCAACTTTCCAAAGTGAATCACTTCATACTTCTCTGGGTTGAACTCCATCTGTCACTTCTCAGTTTAGCTCTGCATCTCTGCACAATCCTCGCAGATTTGATTTGGTGCAAACAACTCATTTCCCTGTATATTTTGATTTGAATGTGACAAATTAGGCTAATTGTTAATATCTATCTTTATCTATATTAATACCAGCATTTGGTCCATAGCCTGTTAGGCCTTGAAGATCCAAATGCTTATTCAAATAATTTTTAAATGTTGTGAGGGTTTCTGCTTTCACCACTTTCTTGGGGAGTATGTTTCAGATTCCAACCATTCTCTGGTACAAGAAAGTCCTTCTTACATCCTGTCCCACGGTCTGTGCACTCTCTGCTTTGGGGAATCATTTCTTTGTATCTGCTTTTTCTTCGTCTTATACTTGTCCTAATCAATTTCCCTTCATAACTGAACCATTCCATCCCAATAAACATCCTGATGAACCTCCTCTGCGCATGTGTACGTTTCTGTTTCATACTCTCCCACAGAGTAATGCACACAATTCACCAGCTGTGGCCAAATCAATGTTTTATGAAGTTGTACAATAATTTCCCTGCTGTTAAAGTCTGCGTCCTGGCTAATGAAAGTACATATCCCCTATGTACTTTTCACTACCTTATCTACCTAAACATATTTCACAGCCTCCAAGTGGATGAAATAGTTTGCAACCCCAAAGGAAGTCAAGAAACAGTGACATCTAAGACATGATTAATTGTTTTGCTGAAGTTGTGAGGAATCTGAGGGGCCCTCTCTGTAGAACATGTTCCTAAACACCAGCCAACCTTCTGAACAGCAGTGTTCAAGGGACCCGGATCCCAATGTGGAAACGTAGATCTCTGTTGTAATTGACCAATGAATTCATACCACATTGCTCTACCAGGAAAATTGGGTCAGGCAAAAGCCATTCAACCCTTTGAGCCTGCCACAAAGTACAAATTTCATCATTACCCACCACAACAATAATAAACATGATGTATTTAGGACCCACAAGGAGGGTTCATTACCCCTGGAAGCCTGATGAGCTCACACTATAATCACTCTTTCTAAAACTTACAGATAGTTAATGAGTAAACAGTGGGCAGAAAATGAACATTTCACATTACTCTATGCTGTTGATCAACTTACCAAAAGTACTTTAACCATTTTCTTCAAGCTGTGGAAAAGAAAATTCTCAGTTATGAACTATTAAATGTAAGCATCCTGTAAAATGCATGACATAACATGACTGCATAAAATTTACAACCTGTAGTAATACAGTTTGCAATATACAATATTTTCTAGTTTAAGTTTATTGTCATTGGCATATGAACACATGATATAAATGATTTGTTTTGCAGCAGTAACAATTACATGGAACGGTGCAAAAAATGAAAAAAAAAATCCAGAGAGTGACAGTTTGGTGGGTAAAAATACTGTTAATTACAGGTCAGTAAAAAATGGTCAGAATGGTTCAAGCTGACAAGGGGCGAAAGTCACTCAGATAAACATGCATTACTACACTGGTGTGGAGAAAATCATATCTGAATGCACAACACGTTGAACCCTGAAGTGGATGGGTAGAGGCATAGACTCAGAGGCCACCTTGTTATGTACAGGAGGTACCTCATTAAGTGGCTACCAAGTGTGTAAGTTGGAAAAACAGCACCAAGACAACACTGGAGGACAGCAACTTCAAGTGCAGTGGCTGCAGCCGAGACTGTCACTCCCGTGTGGCCCTCTACAGCCACAACAGATGCTGCTGTACCAACAGAGACTGAAGCAAGACTTTCCAGGCACAGATCCATGGTCTTGTGAGACTAACGGATGCCACCAACCACCAACCAAGTGTGTAAGTAAATAATGTGCTCTGGACACAGGCCCCATTGGTAATTTGCCATCGGCCCTGGATGCAGTCTCAGGATTTTGAACGTATCAGTAAAATTTCTACAGTTTCTCAGCAGAGTCAAACTCTTTCTCAGTTCCTCATAATAACTAACCAATTGAAAACTGGGTATCATTGTAACTATTCCCCTCTGAACAACTTCCTGGGTCTATCTGAACTGCCATATGCATGTAGATACTTGACCCTGCTATTCTAGACCAGACCCCACCAAATCTTTCTTCTCCAGGGTTCTGAGGACATTTAATGAATGCTCTACGCAAGGATTCAAGTTTCCTGGCATTTCAGCCCAGAAGTTAGACTGTCCACTTCTCTGTTAAAAAACTACTGTTAATATGGGAACCAATGTGATGTTCATGCATGCTTGGCCCATTTTCAGATGCTATATAGGTTAGTGCTCCAAACGATCACTATAGTGAAACGTCTGAATCTGGGCTTAAGCTTCTATGGAAAAGTCATAGTTTAGTCCCTTGTAACCACATTTAGTTTCCTCAGATATGCAGCAATAAAATTAATGCTTCCTAATGAGGCCAACAGCTTCAAAGTTCAACGTAAATTTATTATCTAAGTACATATCTGTCACCATATACAGCCCTGAGAATCATTTTATTCTATAGAATAACCGTAAGAGAATCAATGAAAGACTGTTCAACTTGGGCATTCAACCACAGATCATCATTTTAGAGCAAGTAATTTCCTCTTCTGTTACTTTACATGTACAAAAATCTTTTCTTCAGATAGTCGAGTCCAACTATAAGACCATAAGACGTAAGAGCAGAATCTGGCCATTTGGTCCATCGAGTCTGCTCCACCATTTCATCATGATTGATTTATTAGACCTCTGAACCCCATTCTCCTACCTTCTATCCATAACCTTTGACATCTTGACTAATCAAGAACCTGTGAGCCTCCGCTTTAAATATACAAGGGGTGATTGATAAGTTCGTAGTCTAAGGTAGAAGGAGTCAATTTTAGAAAACCTAGCACATTTATTTTCCAACATAGTCCCCTCCAACATTTATACACTTAACCAGCAGTTGTGGAGCATACGGATCCCTTCTTTGTAGGTCGACGTCTTGGACCTCCAGAAAGTGGTCCACAGCAGGGGTGATTGATAAGTTTGTGGCCTAAGGTAGAAGTGGATGAGTTATTAACTTCAAACTTTCTGCATAATCACTCAAGGAGTTGAACTGCACATGCATGTAATGAGAGCTGTATAACTCATCTCCTGTGAAATAACAACTCACTCTTCACTGGGGCAATGGACATGCATGGATGTGGAATGATGAATAACAATGGTGAAAGACAGGTGGAATTCTGTGCCATGAACAATCTGGCTATAGGAGGGACCCTCTTTCCACACTGTGAAATTCACAGGCTGACATGGTGCTCACCCAATGGACGTGACAAGAACCAGTTTGATCATTTAATGATCAATGGTCCGTGGAGATGATCCTTGCAGGATATAAAGGTAGACAGATGAGCAGGTACAGGAAGTGTCATAAGGGGTGGGGGGGTGCACTGGGAGCGGACCCAAATGCGAGGCACGGACACTGAAGTACAAGGAACAGGTCTAGGTTAGTCAAGAAAGCAAGGGAAGGGGGGAAGAAAGGGCACTGGACATGACATAGGCCCTGGACGAGACAAGGATACAGGGCCTGGGCTAAGACTTGACTAGGATAGTGGAACCAGGACATGGAACTTGGAATTAGGAGCCTGGGCTTGGACTCCGAGCCAAAGACTGGACAAGGACCCAGAACCTGGATCTTGACTCCAACTCGGACCCTAGAACTAGGCGAGGACATGACGAGGCTACAGGATGGGACAAGAGACTCCAAGACAGGACAAGGGAACCCCAGCACAGGACTAGGCAAGGTACTCCTGGGCTGGACGAGAACACAAAGCTGTGGCTTGGTCAAGGGAGAGACAGGAAATGCTGAGCCTTGGTCGAGGGAGAGACAGGAACATGGCACACAGAGCTGGGACCCCTCCTTGGAAACAGGACGTAAGGCCGGGACTCATACACAGAACACAGAGCCATGACCCCTCCTTGAGCACAGGACATAGGGCCGGGACTCATTACACAGAATGCAGAATATGATGCGACAGTTCCAACACAAGGTAGCAGCAGATGGCTGGACCTACCTAGCAAAGGCGTGGATACAGACAGTTCCCAACACTAGGTAGCGGCAAACTGCCGGACCTACCAAGTGAAGGTGTGGACACAGACACTTCCCAACACTAGATAATGGCAAACCACCAGACCTACCTAGCAAAGGCAAGGACACAAAGACAGATCCCAAAACCAGGTAGCAGCAAACAGCCAGACCTACCTGGTGAAGGTGTGGACACAGAGACATTTCAAAACAACAATAGACAGTTCCTTATCTTGCTCCGGCGATTGAACTTGTCAGCAGTGCAGGCGAGGGTTACAGGCAAGGCAAGGCTCCAGGCAAGGCAAAGCTTCAGGTGAGGCAACAGAAGGAGGGGGAAGAGAAAGGATTCAGACAGGGGGTACGGACAGGAACAATCCAGCATCCAGAGGCTGAATCCTGAAGGTACTTACAAAGTCAGCCTAAGCGAGAATCAGCTACCTCAACAGAAACTGGGGAAAACCAGAAAACCTGGAATAGGGAACATGGGCCGGTCCGTGAACCGGAATGTGGATTTCACGGACCAGACCATGACAGGAAGTGATCACCACCTTATTGTAGCAGTGATGAAACTCAAGCTGAAACACATGCACAAAGACATTTTGATCTTGAAAAGCTCAAGGGTACCAGTGTGAGATCTGCCTTCAGCTTAAGAACAGATTCCAGGACTTGGAAGACATTGACGAGCATCTACCAGTAGACAGGATTGACACAATGTAGAAACGGATTGCCTCAATCTTCAAGGAGAGCAGCGAGGCTTGTCTAGGTTACAGAGCTTGAAGGACGAACAAAGAATGGATACAGCAGGAAACATGGCCAGTCTTAGAAGAAACAGAAAATTACAAAGGAAGTGTTTGATGCAAAGTTAACACAAATTAACGTGAAATTTCAATTAGCATATACAGAAGCTATCAAGAACATGAAGAGACTTGTAAGAAAGGATAAGAGAGTCCTCATAGAAGACCTTACAGAGCAGGCTGAAGAAACAACCTGTCAAGGTGATCAGGGAAATATGGACAAGATTTCAAACTGGTATGTGGAAAGTTCCAGGCCAGGCCCAGTGGCCCCATGAGAGTTAAGAATGATCTGCTTTTGACAACTGAGAAGGAGAAAGAAGCACAACGGACGGTGCATTTCAGAGAATTACTGAGTAGATTACCACCAAATGAAAAATCTAACATAGAAAAGGCAGCAGAGGACCTAGACATCAGCACAAATCTACCCAAGAATGAAGACCATAAGACATAGGAGCAAGATTTGGCTATTCAGCCTACTGAGTCTGCTCCACCATTCCACCCAGATCCCACTCAACCCCATACACTTGCCTTCTTGCCATATCCTTTGATGCCCTGACCGATCAGGAAACGATCAACTTCTGCCTTAAATATACCCACGGACTTGGCCTCTACCGCAGTCTGTGGCAGAGCATTCCACAGATTCACTACTCTACTCTTCGGCAAAAAAAAATTCCACCTTACCTCAATTGAAGATCACCCCTCAATTTGAGGTTGTGCCCTCTAGTTCTGGATTCACCCACCACAGGAATCATCCTCTCCACATCTACCCTATCTAGTTCTTTCAACATTTAGTGGGTTTCAATGAGATCCCCCTGCATTGTTCTAAATTCCAGTGAGTACAGGTTCAAAGCTGCCAATACTACTGATATGTTAGCCCCTTCATTCCTGGAATCAACCTCGTGAACCTCCTGTGTACTCTCTCCAATGAGAGCACATCCGTTTTGAGATATGGGGCCCAAAACTGTTGGCAATACTCCAAGTGCGGCCTGACAAGTGTCTTATAGAGCCTCAGCATTAGCTCCTTGCTTTTGTATCTATTCTACTTGAAATAAACGGCAACATTGCATTTGCCTTCTTTACCACAGACTCAAACTGTAAATTAACCTTCTGGGAGACTTGTACAAGGACTCCTAAGTCCCTTTGCACCTCTGATATTTTTAAACCTTCTCCTCATTTAGATAATAGTCTGCACCATTGTTCCTTTTACCAAAATGCATTATCATACATTTCCCAACACTGTATTCCATCTACCACTTTTTTTGCCCATTATTACAATTTGTCTAAGTCCTGCTGCAATTGCATTGCTTCCTCTGTCCTCCACCTATATTTGATTCATCCACAAACTTTGCCACAAAGCCATCAATTCCATTATCTAAATCGTTGACAAACAATGTGAAAAACAGTGGTCCCAATATTGACCCATGAGGAACACCATGGCCCATGGCAGCCAACCAGAAAAGGCCGTTTTTATTCCCACTCACTGCATCCTGCCTGTCAGCCATTCCACTATCCAGGCCAGTATCTTTCCTGTAGCACCATAGAAACCATGCTGACTTTGACTTATTTTATCATTAGTCTCCAAGTACTTCAAAGTCTCATCCTTAATAATAGACTGTAACACTTTCCCAACTACTGAGATTAAGCTAACTGGTCTATAATTTCCTTTTTTTGTGCCTTCCTCCCTTCTTAAAGAGTGGAGTGACATTTGCAATCTTCCAGTCCTCCGGGATCATGCAAGAATCAAGTGATTCTTAAAAGATCGTGTCCAATGCATCATTATCTGTTCAGCAATCTCTCTCAGGACTCTGGGATGTAGTCCATCTGGCCCGTTTTTCCTTTGTAATCACAATGGCACTCACTCCTGCTCTCTGACACTCACGGATTACTGGCACAGTGCAAAGTACCTATTTCTTGATCCCCCAGTGTTACCTCACCAGCATCATTTTCCAGTGGTCCAGTATCAACTCTCACCTCCCTTTTACTCTTTATATAATGGAAAAAACTTTTGGTACCTTGCTTTATACTGTTGGCTATCTGCCCTCATATTTCATCTGTTCCCTTCTTATAGCTTTTTAGTTGCCTTTTGTTGGATTTTAAAAGCTTCCCAATCATCCAACTTCCTACTCACTTTTGCTTCCTTATATGATCTTTCCTTGGCTTTTATGCAGGTCCTTATCTTCCTTTGTCAGCCCTGCTGTTTGAGAACTTGTTCCTCTGTGGGACATATCTAGCCTGCGCTGAGAGAACTATTCCAAGAAACTTCAGCCATCGATGCACTGCTGTCATCCCTGCTAGTATCTTCCTCCAATCCTGGGCAAGCTCCTCTCTCATGGCTCTGTAATTCCCTTTATTCCATTGCAATACTGATACATGTGATTTATGCTTCCCCCTCTCAAATTACAGTTTGAATTCAATCATATTATGATCACTGCCTTCTAAAATTTCCTTTATGTTAAGCTCCCTAATAAGATCTGGATTATTACACCATAGACTTTCCCCAAGTAATCTCAAGCAGAAGATGCTTAAAAAGCCATTTCTTAGGCATTGAACATATTCCCTCTCTTGTGATCTGACACAAACCTGATTTTCCCATCCCTTTGCATATTGAAGTCCCCCATTACAATTGTGTCATTACCCTATTACATGCCTTTTCCAGGTCCCTTTGCAGACTCAACGCCACATCTTGGCTACTATTTGGAGGCCTGTATAAGATTCCCATAATGTATTTTTAACCCTTGCAATTTCTTAACTCCACCCAGGAAGGTTCAATATTCTCTGACCCCATGTTACCTTTTCGCCCTTTTGAATTTTGCCTCTGAAGCACAATTTAACTCTTTGGTCTGTCTGCATTTATTTCCATCATTGGTTTGTCCTTCCTTACATGTATGTCAAACTCATCATCTACTTAACCTGCTGGCTCATCCTCAGCTCTATTACCATGGCTCCCACCTCCCTGCCATATTAGTCTAATCACTCCCAACAGCTCTAGTAAATCTGCCCACCAGGATATTGGTCCCCCATGGATTCAAATGCAACCTGTCCCTTTTGTACAGGTCCCACCTGTCCCAGAAGAGGTCCCAATTATCCAAAAATTTGAATCCCTGCCCCCTGCTCCAATTCCAGCCACGCATTTATCTGCCACCTCATTCTGTTCCTATCCTTACTGTCAGGTGGAACAGGCAGCAATCCCGAGATTACTCCCCTTGAGGTCCTGCTTCTCAACTTCCTTCTTACTCCCTATATTCTTTTTTCAGGACCTCCTCCCTTTTTCTTCTTATGTTGTTGGTACCAATATGTACCACGACTTCTGACTGCTTACCCTCCCTTTTCAGGATATTGTGAATGCGTCCAGAAACATCTCAGACCCCCAGCACCTGGGAGGGAAACTACCATCCGTGTTTCCTTTTTGCATCCACAGAATCGCCTATCTGTCACCCTGATTATAAAGTCCCCTGTTACTGCTACCATCCTCTTCAGTTCCCTACCCTTCTGAGCCACAGGCCAGACTCAATGCCAGAGGCATGGCCACTGTTGCTTCCCCCAGGAGGGTCATTCTGCCCAACAGTACTCACAATGGGGTACTTATTTTTGAAGGGGAAGTTCACAGATTGTAGCTGTGATTAAATCACAAAAGAACAGCAAAGCTCCAGGACATGACAATTTGAATGTTGAAACCAAAGCTTAACCAAAAACTGCAGCAGCCATCCTGCAACCACTGTTTACTATAATGTGGGAATCGAGAGAGTACCCAGGAGTTGGACAAAAGAGAGTTATCGGTAGGATCCCCAAGAAAGGAGTGCAGTGATTGCAGCACTTGGCATGGCATCACACTCCTGTCAGTGCTCAGCAGGGTTCTCACCAAAGTCATTGTCTTAACGGATTACAGACGCAGTCGACATGTGCTTGAGGATAAAGAAACAGAGGCTCTGTCAACCAGATCTTCACACTATGTAACATCATCAAACAGTGCATAGAATGGCAGAGTCAGCTGTATGTCAATTTTGTGGACATCAAAAAGGCTTTTGATATCACCTCTGAGCTGTGCGCGTGTGCGTGCGCAGACTCATTTTTCAACCAGCGCACAAAGGAAATTAATGTGCGCGCAAAAGGTTATTTACCTAAAATAACGTAGTAATTAATAATTATACTTATTGAAAATAATCTTTTAGCTAAATGTTTCTGTTAGCTAGTTAATCGGTTTTTCAAATACCACAATGCACGTCACTGATTGATTCACTTCATTTTGCACGAGGCAAAATTAACAAGATAAGAAAGCACTATCTGGGAGACAATGTTTCGTGGAGTGACAAAGTTAAAGTTTTGCTAAGCCAACAACGTGAAGAAAACGTCACAGTAGATACAAGTTCGCTGTTGACTTTTATAAATAGTCTTTGTGTTCATTTAGAAGAAAGGTTTCCTGAAGGTGAGGTACAAGAATGGTCAGCTTTTGATTTCTCCGCAATTGCAGATTGTGTCTTCACATTTGGCGATGAACAAGTTAATGCCGTATGTCTAAAATAGCATAATTTTCTAGCTGTAATAGTTAGTTTAATGATTTCAAATTTCCGTGCAAGAAAAAATTAAATCCAAACTGATTTCAAACTTTGCTCAAATGGTGGCATTTGTACTTCAAAATGAACAGTTTTGCCACCTTGCACAGTTGATGGACATTGGGGGAATCTTTCTTGCGGATGGTGAAGACTGTGAGCGAGGCTTTAGCCTAATGAATCAATTCAAAAACAAGCTGAGAAACCGTTTAGGTGAATCTCATTTGGATATGTTAATGAGAATCAAAAGCTATCAATTGGATGGAAGTTCTATTAGTCGAGATAGAGTTTACAAAGAATGGGTAAATGCCAAAGACAGGAGAGAGAAAAAAATAACTGAGTGACTTAAGTATGCATGTTATTTTGTGCAGTTTTATATCAAATATTTTGTAAACCTACATAAACTGTCCCATGCGTGCATTCAGTATGCACAGACTTTAGTCACAGGAAAAAAATTTGCACAACGTAAGATTTTTGCGCACACTGACTACTAAAAATTAGAGGGAACATTGCTCACAGGGAGAGCCTCTCGTGAATACTCAGATCATATGGGATCTCTTCCAAAATTATCCAGAATTTCTATACTAACTTCACCTGCACAGTTGAGGACTGCAATTTTATCTTTGAAGTCAAGACAGGAATCAAACAAGGTTGTGTGATGTCAGTGATATTACTTAACCTGGTGACTGACTGGGTTACGAGGCAAACAATGAAAGATAAGCAGAGAAATGTTAATAAAACATAGAAACATAGAAAACCTACAGTACAATACAGGCCCTTCAGCCCATAAAGCTGTGCCAACCATGTCCTTACCTTAGAAATTACCTAGGGTTACCCATAGCCCTCTATTTTTCTAAGATCCATGTACCTATCCAGTAGTCTCTTAAAAGGCCCTATCATATCTGCCTCCACCACCATCGCCAGCAGCCCATTCCACGCACTCACCACTCTGTGTAAAAAACTTAGGTGGACTCTTCTCCCTACTTTAGAAGGCCTTGACTTTGAGGATGACCTCACAATATTTTCACATACACACCAGCACATGCAGGGTAGTTCCTGTGTACATTTGGTGGACAGGTTGGACTTAGAGTCAGCCTGAGAAAGACTGAGACAATGACCATCAATGTAGTCTCCCCTTCTCCCGTCAAGTCATATGGCATCGACTTACCCAGCACGGGCAGATTCATTTACCTGGGCAGTATCATTTGGCAGGATGGTGGGACTGAGTACAGCATCCAGTGCAGACTCTCCAAAGCTGGAAATATCTTCAGATTAATGAGCAACATATGGTGATCAAAGAAGTACAGCATCCACACCAAGGTGAATCTGTACCAGATCTATGTTCTATCCGTACTCTTGTACAGTTCAGAATGCTGGCACGTGACATAGAGCAACCTTGCTGAGCTGTCATCATTCCACACTACGAGCCTCCAGAAAATCTGCTGTATTTTCTCGCCAAGAAAGAACCCCGTCGATGCTTTACTCCTTCAGTGTCACTCAGAGGACATGGCCACAATCATCATGAGGAAACATTGTGGAGGGATTGAGCATGTGATGAGAAAAGAGGCCAACTCCATCATCAAGACTGAAGGACGGAGGAAACATGGGAAACCAAAGGCAACTTGACACCGTGCTGTAGAGACAGAGAAGACGACCCTTAACCACACCTGGGGCACAATGGAGAAGATGGCCAGGGACAGACAGAGATGGAGGACGTCCATTGCTGCACTCAACACAGGTATAATCTCCAGAAAGCCATCTCACAGGTGAAGTGGAAATTCTGGACCAAACTTGAGTCAATGAGGGAGGCTTGAAAACTGTGGCAGAGCTTGAACCCTATCACCTCTACAAAATTAAATCAAATGACATGGCAAACAGCAGCTCTTCGCTTCCAGATGAGCTTAATGCCTTCTATGCTTGCTTTGACTGTCAGAACATGGAGAAACCATTGTGATCCCCCACATCCCTTGATGATCATAGATCTTGGTCTCCAAAGCTGATGTGCAGGCTGCCTTCCATGGAAAGCATTTTGACTGAATAGAGTACCTGGCCACATACCAAAGACGTTTTCTGACCAAATGGCTGGTGTGTTCACTGAAATATTTCACTTCTTGCTTCAGCAGTGTGTGGTACTCACCTGTTTCAAGCAGACTTCAATTATACCAGTGACCAAGAAGAGCATGGTGACTTGCCTCAATGACTATCATCCAGTTGCACTTACAGCACACTGATGAAGTGTTTTGAGAGTTTGGTGATTAAATATATCAGCTCCTGCCTGAAAAGTGACTTAGATCTGCTTCAGCTTGCCTGTGGGAACAACAGGTCCACAGCAGATGCCATCTTATTAGCTCCCCACTCAATCCTGGAACACTTGGACAGCAAAGATGCATACATCAAGATGCTCTTTATCGACTACAGCTCTGCATTCTGTACCTTCATCCCCTCAAAACTAATCAATAAGCTGCAAGACCTTGGCATCAGTATCTCCTTGTGAAATTTGATCCTGGATATCCTTACTTTAAGACCCCAGTCAGTTCGGAATGGCAACAACATCTCCTCCATGATTTCCATCAACCCAGATGCACCACAAAGCTGTGTGCTTAGTCCTCAGCTCTACTCGCTTTACACCTATAACTCTGTGGCTATGCATCGGTCCAATGTCATATTCATGTTTGTTGATGACGCCACTGTTTTGGATCAACTCAAAGGTGGTGATGAATTAGCATTGTGGAAATATATCTGTAACCCTGAAGTCTTTTTGAATTCATAACTTTTGTAAAATACAATGTGAACAAAATGAAGTCTACGAAACGCCAAAGTGCTTTATCTGGTTTGTATAGAAATACTTAGACAAGTCTATGGGAAGAAGCTGTTTCTCTTTGTGACAGGTGATTTTTTTTTATAGCCGCAGGTGGTGTTTTGACACCAGGTAAGCAGCTGGTTCATGTTGATACCCTCAAATGGGCTGTTTGTTCGTGTTGCAGCCCTCGAAGAGGCTACTGGTTCAAGTCACTGCCTTTGGATGGTCACAGGTTCATGTCGCTTTCCCTCCTTGGGGACCCAGTAGTTCATGGTGCTGCCTTCGGAGGGGCCACTGGTTGGAGTTGCCTCCCACGAAGAGATCGCTGGCCCCTGATGCTCTCGGAGATGGTATCAAAATTCTGAGATTTGTGGATTGGACTGTGGTTCATATTGGCCCCTTTCAGTTCTGTGCTTCGTTTGTGTATTCACCCATTCTTTCTTGTTGCTGATAGACAGGCTGGGGTTTGCATGATCTTTTAGCTTATGTACGAGGGAGGGGTTGGAGAAGATTGGAGTTTGTGAGTTTCTGCTGATTTTTCCTTTCATGCCGGGGGTGGGGATTAATATCTTTCTTTCAACTACTTCTATGGTTTTCTGTATTTTATGACTATCTGGAGAAGACAAATCTCAGATTTGTATTCTGTATTTAGACTTTGATCATAAAATGAACCTTTGAACCTTTAGATAGAGCTTCTATCAGTACAGTGCTCGAATCTGCTGCTTCAGCTGTGGTAATGTGGGTCATTAGGCTTGGAATTAAAATCCGAACAAAAATCAGACGGCTTGGAATATGTCGGAATTTTGGTTAATGTGGGGATTTCATGCTAAAAGCTTATTGAATATTGTTTACTTGTGCATGATAAAAATTTCCCGCATTTATTTGTTTTAGAGTAACGTACTTCTTCAGTGTTGTCGAATTGTAACTCAATATAATAGTAACGATTTAACCCATAGCAACAGGGGATTTTCTGAAATTGTTTAAAGCATGAATGGTTTTGCATGTAAAGTGTGGCCACCACTGAATTCATTTGAGCTGAGAGAAAATGTGTGTGTGTGTGTGTGTGTGTGTGTGTGTGTGTGTGAGAGAGAGAGAGAGAGAGAGAGAGTGCTGTTTTAAGAGACTATGCTTTTAAGAGGTTGCATCAATGTGTTAATGTGTGAACCCCCTACCCAATAGTTTTTCTTCTCTTTCGACTTTAGACTTCATTATCGCCAAACAATTGATACTAGAATGTACAATCATCACAGCGATATTTGATTCTGCACTTCCCACTCCCTGGATTACAAATCAATAGAAAATATTAAAAATTTAAATTATAAATCATAACTAGAAATAGAAAAATGGAAAGTAAGGTAGTGCAAAAAAAAAACAAGAGGCAGGTCTGGATATTTGGAGAGTACAGCCCAGATCCGGGTCAGGATCCGTTCAGCAGTCTTATCACAGTTGGAAAGAAGCTGTTCCCAAATCTGGCTGTACGAGTCTTCAAGCTCCTGAGCCTTCTTCTGGAGGGAAGAGGGACAAAAAGTTTGTTGGCTGGGTGGGTCATGTCCTTGATTATCCTGGCAGCACTGCTCCGACAGCGTGCGGTGTAAAGTGAGTCCAAGGACGGAAGATTGATTTGTGTGATGTGCTGCGCCATGTTCACGATCTTCTGCAGCTTCTTCTGGTGTTGGACAGGAGAACTTCTATACCAGGTTGTGATGCACACTAGAAGAATGCTTTCTACGGTGCATCTATAAAAATTAGTGACGGTTTTAGGGGACAGGCCAAATTTCTTCAGTTTCCTCAGGAAGTAAAGGTGCTGGTGGGCTTTCTTGGCAGTGGAATCTGCTTGGTTGGACCAAGTCAGGTCATTTGTGATATTGACCTGTTCCACTTGCGCACCACTGATGTAAATTGGGTCGTGCGGTCCGCTACTCTTTCTGAAGTCAACAACCAATTTCTTCATCTTGCTGACGTTGAAGGATAGGTTATTGTCTTCGCACCATGCCACGAGGTTCTTAATTTCCTCTCTGTATTCAAACTCATCATTACCCGTCCTTTGAAAAATGTGTGAAAGCTTCTCATGGTGAGAATTTTAAGCTTTGCAATTACTTCAAGGAAGAATAGTACAAGCATGTTTGTTGATTTGCCACCTGTGTTTTTGGGTTGTGCTTCTTTTATCATGGAATTGATTTTGAGAAACTCAGATTCCATATGAGCCAGGTGTAATCTGGGTTGAAGTCGAAATTTCTCTAACTGTATTTGGGACAAGAGTTGCTCACATTTCTGAAGGAAATGGGCATTGGGGGAAGTTGCTCATTGGTAGATAATTAAATTAGGAGTTTGAAATTAACAAGTTTGGAAAGATTCAAAATATTTTTGAGAACAATTCTAAAGGTTGCTTTACTAATATGACTGGTTTCTTTAATAGAACATAAAAGATATTCCCATGACCTTTGACATATTGATTTTGAGAATAAGATTCCTTGGAAGATTGTTTTGATGCAATCAGTGTTTTATAATGTAAATTTAAAATGGAAGAAGGTGAGGAGCCTAGGGAGCTCTACTCTAATACAGTACATGCATGACCTCCTGCTGACTTCCACAAGCAAAAAAGCCTGAGCGGAAGACACCCTCTACTTTTTACATGAACTAGCTAAGAAAATTCATAACGTATCAAAGTGGAAATTATAGTTTGCACAACTAGGAGTTATTTACCTGCGATGTACTCTGTCTGAGGATACAAGGTCATTGATTAAGATTTGGATTGAAGCAATAGTTGAAGCCACACAACCAATGATTCAAAAGGAAATAAAGCAGTTCCTGGGGATAACTGGGGTAGACAGTGAATTTTAGATTATGCTGCTAGTGTTAGGTCCCTCCTGAAAATAGCTCTTCCCAGTCAACCAGATTTATTGTATCCCAGAAGAAGAGGAAGCATTTGAACGTATAAAAGAAGCAATGCTATCTGCATCAGCTTTGGGCATCCTAGTCTATGGCCAGAAGATTCACCTGTTTGTTCGGATCATCACAGGGAAAGACAAAGGCCAATTGTTTATTTTAGTACTCAGACCCAACAAACAAAAGTTTATCAGTTCGTCTTCCAGCAGTGGAAGCCTCTTATCTTGCTGTTTAGTTCATGCTGACTCGTTCCACGTAAAGCCTTACCCTTGCTAGACAAACTAAGTATAAAATTGATTTTTTAATGAGCCTGAATTTTAAAACTACCCAGTGTGCTTCTCTTAATACATGTGCAGAGGGATGGTCTGATGGAGCAGGGAGTTAAATGTGCAGAAAGTGTAAGTAAATTTAAGAAGGACAGCAAAATTCAAGGGGCGTATAGCCCCGTGAGAGTTCGGGGAGCTGGGTTATGCACAATAGGCAGTGATTTAAACAGAGAGAGGAGAAATGGGTTAAAAATTCTATATCTGAATGCACGAAGTGTCAGAAATAAGGCGGATGAGCTTGAAGCTCAGGTGCGAATGGGTAACTATGATGTTGTTGGGATAACGGAGACATGGCTGCAGGGGGATCAGACCTGGGAATTGAATGTACAAGGGTATACGTGCTATCGAAAGGACAGAAAGGTGGGCAGAGGGGGTGGGGTGGCCCTGTTGGTGAGGAATGAGATTCAGTCCCTTGCAAGGGGGGACATAGAATCAGGAGAAGTAGAGTCAGTGTGGATGGAACTGAGGAACAGTAAGGGCAAAAAGACCCTAATAGGTGTTATCTACAGGCCTCCAAACAGTAGCATGGATATTGGGTGCAAGTTGAATAGGGAGTTAACAATGGCATGTGGCAAAGGAAATGTCGCAGTAGTTATGGGGGATTTCAACATGCAGCTGAACTGGGAAAATCAGGTTGGGAATGGACCCCAGGATAGGAAGTTTGTAGAGTGCCTACGGGATGCATTTTTGGAGCAGCTTGTACGAGAGCCGACCAGGGATAAGGCTATTCTGGATTTAGTGTTGTGCAATGAGCAGGATTTGATAAGTATTCTTGAAGTAAAGGAGCCATTAGGAGGTAGTGACCATAATATGGTAAGTTTTTATCTGCAAGTTGAGAGGGATAAGGGCAGATCAGAAGTGTCAGTATTGCAGTTGAACAAAGGAGACTATGGAGCCATGAGGGAGAAGCTGCCCAAAGTTGACTGGTCGGATATCCTAGCAGAAAAGACAGTGGAACAGCAATGGCAGGTATTCTTGGGAATAATGCACAAGGTGCAAAATCAGTTCATCCCCCGGAGAAGGAAGGATTCAAAGGGGGGAAAGTGGCCACAGTGGTTGACAAAGGAAGTCAGAGATATCATAGCATTAAAAAAGAAGAAGTATAACGAGCTAAGGTGAGTGGGAAGACGGATGATTGGGAAATTTTTAAGGAGCAACAGAACTTAACTAAAAAGGCAATACGGGGAGAAAAAAATGAGGTATGAACGCAAGCTAGCTAGGAATATAAAGGAGGATAGCAAAAGTTTTTTTAGGTATGTGAAGAGAAGGAAGATAGTTAAGAACAATGTTGGGCCCTTGAAGAATGAATTGGGAGAAATTGTTATGGGAAACAGAGAAATGGCAGATGAATTTAATAAGTACTTTGGATCTGTCTTCACTAGGGAAGACACAAGCAATCTCCCAGATGTATGGATGGGCCAAGGACATAGGGTAACAGAGGAACTGAAACAGATTGACATTAGGAAGGAAACGGTGATGAGTAGACTGATGGGACTGAAGGCTAACAAATCCCCAGAAGATCTAGATGGTCTGCATCCTAGGGTAATAAAGGAGGTGGCTCTGGAAATTACGGATGCATTGGTGATCATTTTCCAATGTTCCTTAGATTCAGGATCAGTTCCTGAGGATTGGCGAATGTCTAATGTTATCCCACTTTTTAAGAAAGGAGGGAGGGAGAAAACAGAGAACTATCGCCCTGTTAGCCTAACATCAGTAGTGGGGAAGATGCTAGAGTCCATTATTAAAGATGAAATAGCAGCATATCTTGATAGCAGTGATAGGATTGGGCCAAGCCTGCATGGATTTACCAAGGGCAAATCGTGCTTGACTAATCTATTGGAGTTTTTCGAGGATGCAACCAGGAAGATAGACAAGGGATGTGGTGTACCTCGGCTTTCAGAAGGCATTCGATAAGGTACCACATAGGAGACTGGTGGGTAAAATCAGAGCTCATGGCATTGGGGTGAGGATATTGACATGGATAGAAAACTGGTTGGCAGATGGAAAGCAAAGGGTAGCAGTGAATGGGTGTTTCTCGGAACGGCAGGTGGTGACTAGTGGGGTGCCACAGGGCTTGGTATTGGGACCACAGCTGTTTACGATTTACATCAATGATTTAGAGGAAGGCATTGTGAATAACAGATACTAAGCTGGGTGGCAGTGTGACATATGATGAGGATGTTAGGAGAATTCAAGGTGACTTGGATAGGCTGGGTGAGTGGGCAGAAACTTGGCAGATGGCGTTTAATGTGAATAAGTGTGAGGTTATTCTCTGGGAGCAAGAACAGGAAGGCAGATTATTATCTGAACGGTGTGGAGTTAGGTAAGGGAGAAATACAAAGAGATCTAGGAGTACTTGTTCATCAGTCTCTGAAGTTGAATGAGCAAGTGCAGCAGACAGTGAAGAAGGCTAATGGAATGTTGGCCTTTATTACAAAGGGAATTGAGTACAAGAGCAAGGAAATCCTTTTGCATTTGTACAGGGCCCTGGTGAGACCACACCTGGAGTATTGTGTGCAGTTTTGGTCTCCAGGGTTAAGGAAGGACATCCTGGCTGTGGAGGAGGTGCAACGTAGGTTCACTAGGTTAATTCCTGGGATATCCGGACTGTCTTATGCAGAGAAGTTAGACAGACTGGGCTTGTACAATGCTGGAATTAAGGAGATTGAGGGGGGATCTGATTGAGACATATAAGATTATTAAGGGATTGGACAAGATAGAGGCAGGAAATATGCTCCAGATGCTGGGAGAGTCCAGTACCAGAAGGCATGGTTTAAGAATAAGGGGTAGGTCTTTAGGACAGAGTTGAGGAGGAACTTCTTCTCCCAGAGAGTTGTGGAGTGTGGAATGCGCTGCCTCAAAAGGCAGTGGAGGCCAATTCTCTGGATGCTTTCAAGAAGGAGCTAGATAGGTATCTTATGGATAGGGGAATCAAGGATTATGGGGACAAAGCAGGAACCTGGTATTGATAGTAGATGATCAGCCATGATCTCAGAATGGCGGTGCAGGCTCGAAGGGCCGAATGGTCTACTTCTGCACCTATTGTCTATTGCCTATTGTCTACTGTCACTCTTGTCCCTATGGAGGAAAATGACAATCTACACTGCTGTGAAACCATTTCACGAGAAGTAATAAAACTTGTGTGGACTTTACTGATACTCCAGTGACCCTAATGATACCTCCCACTGTGGAGTACTTAGGAGCATACCCCAGTCCATTGTTCCATCGATTGAAAGTAGGAGAAGCAGGGATGTAAGCAGCACAACAGTATGTGTCTTCACCCCAACAGACTCATTGTGTCCTCAGGTAAATCGTAGATTGCCTGATGTGTTCAAAAATTCAGAAGCAGAATCAAGCTGACTATCACTGGCATGTGTCTGCTGTTAACTAAGTGGCAGAAGTTCAATGCAATACATAATATAGAAAAAAGAAAAAATAATAATAAATAAATAACAGTATACTTACTGTATAATGGATTAAAAATTGTGCAAAAAACAGAAATAATATATATTTAAAAATGTGAGGTGGAGAAATCTACTGGATGGAATAGCAGCATTTTTATAGTTTCTCTTACTGTACTTAATTTACTGTTTCCAACTTGTTCAGAAAACTTACTTGTAAACACAATATTGTTTTACGATGAGTTGTGCCAAAGCTACTAAAAAAGAAGAGGACCCTCCTGTAACTTTGGAATGTATTATGGAGACACTTCAGAAGCATAAAAATGAACTTTTGGAGGAGTTTCAGCAGAAATTCCAGCAACAGAATTTAAACGAATGGATGTAAAGTTGGACTCTATTCAAAAAACTTTAAGTGAACACAATAAACGGATAAAAGAGAATGAAGACACTTTGATGATGTTGGATGCGAAGATTGATGACGTGGAAAAGATCTGTGACAAACAGTCAAAGCTTAATGAAACATTAAGGCAGAAGATTATCGACTTAGAAAATAGAAGCAGAATAAATAATTTACGTATTCTGGGTTTTAAAGAGTTATTGGAAGGACATCAGCCTTTGGAAATTTTTGCAAAACTCTTGGCTAATTTATTTCCGAATATTTTAAAATCTCCACCTAAAATAGACCGAGCCCATAGATCGCCAGTACCAAAACCTCCGTTCAGTGATAATTTGTCTTCACGACTTTCAAACAAAGGAACTTTAAATTCATGAATCTCGTCGGAAAGGTATGATTGATTATGAAGACCAGAAGAGCAGAATTGTGGAGGATTTTTCACCTGAGGTGTTGAATAAATGCTTCAAGTTTTAAAAGGTTATGTCAGAGTTGTATAATAAAGGTTTTAAACCCCCCTCCTTGTACTCTGCTTGTCTTAGAATCATTTTGAAAACTGGCTCTCAGAAATGGTTCCGTTCGACTCAAGAGGTGCAGAATTTCTTAATTTCTGAATCAGTATCAGAAGTTTAGCTCTTCAATAATTCCCTACATAAATCTATGTTGCGTCTGCCTGATAGATCCTTTTCTTTAGAATTAGCAGTCTAACTGTTCATTGCTTTCTGTTATGAACAATTGTTTTTTTTCACTTTTGGTAATGTTTCGTATCTAATTTTTTTTTGTACTTTTATTTCTTTGCTTAGAAAATTAAGGACTTAACATTAGTAAGTTTTCATTGAGTTAACACTTTCCAAATTAATATGTTCTGATTTTCCTTAGTTCTTATTCATATTTTATAATATAATTTTTCATGAGGTTTTTTTTAATAAATTTAATTTTGCTCTGTTTTTTGTTGTGTCTTGCTGGAATGCAGTTAGCCTTGGAAATTTTTTGGAGCTCAGCCAGCAGATTGTTTCGGGAGGATAATGTTGGTAGGTTTATCTGTTGACTGCCCTTTGGTCAACTTTCTCTCTTTGGGTGGGGGGTGGGTTCTTTTCTTTTCTATCAGCTGTTTGGTTCTCTTAGCTTCATTTGTTGCTTGGTTACTTTATCTTAAAGCTCATTGTTTGGATTTAATATACATTCTAGTGGTTTTTGTTCTCATCTCTCTTTTAAGCAATATTTAAAATTGACCATACTATTAATTTACTTAGTTTTAATATGAAAGGATTAAACCATCCTGTGAAACGTAATATGATATTTAATTTTATTAAGAAATTGAATGTCTCAATTATTTTTTTTACAAGAAATACATGTTCATAAATGTGATAATTTACATCTTTTCAGCCATTGGAAGGGCTTCTTGTTTCATTCCTCCTTTCAGGCCAAGGCTAGAGGAGTTTCAATTCTTACAGATGTTACGTACCCCGTAACTGGGTTGCCAAACCAGCAGAAATGGATCACTCAGTTGGAGTCTGGAGTACTAGAACTAAGAAAGTTTTATTAAAGAAACAAGCAACACATTAATCGAAAGGATAATAAATGCAACAGTTCAGCGATGATAAACGCACATGTGCACAGAATTAAGATAACAGCATCAATCAAGCTCTATCGTTGTCTAGGGGTAAATGACCAATTTCAAAATGACTCAAAGTTCAGTCCAGTTAGTAGTTCAGTTCGCAGTAATCGTTGCCATGGCGTGGGGGAAGAGAGACAGAATAGGAACAACTGATCATTCAGAACACGGCTTCACTCACAGACCAGCGAGATGGCTCACAAACAGCTTTTGGGCGGGTCCTTGGTGATGTCACCTGAGGTCACCGACTGTGACCCCTCCTCCAGATGCGGTCGATCCTCTGCAGTGAACCCGGCACCCAGGCAAGGGCGGACACACACCGGGTTCCCGCTGATCGTACCTTTCCACCCTTGTCGTTGTCTGATGCTTCTCACCCACTCGTGAGAGGCGCACCGCTTCCAGGGTCTCGTTACCTCGGGTGGCATGTGTGTCTGTCTTAGCGAACCTGTCCCTTTTTATCCCCCTGCTGGGGTATCGCCTGTCCATCACTTCAAACAGTTCAGGGTTCAAAGGGGGGAGCCGCTCCAGACAGCTCTCTCTCCCACATCCCTTCATTACACATCTCCAGACGCTGCTCCATTGTTCCTTATCTCTCCTTCCCCTGAGGGCAGGTGGCAGACCAACTGCTGATGCCACTGATGCTAGCCCAGGCCAGCAAACATCTTAATTTTATGTGTATTCTCGTAACACAGACAATTCAGTTTCTTTCATTCAACATAATGTAGTGTCTGATACTAATGGGCGTTTTGTTAGAGTGTCAGGGAAATTAAATAATAAATTAATGGTTTTTGCTAATTTGTATGCCCCAAATATAGATGATCCAGGTTTTTTTGAATGCTTTTTTTCGCTTTTACCAATCTTGAAACTGCTCACTCTCTCCACTTCTGATCCCTCTATAAGGATTGGTATGTATTCCTTCATCTTACTCTTCCTGAAGTCCACAATCAGCTCTTTCATCTCACTGACGTTGAGTGCCAGGTTGTTGTTGTTGCAACACCACTCCACTAATTGGCATATCTCGCTCCTGTATGCTCTCTCGTCACCATCTGAGATTCTACCAACAATTGTAGCTCACACATGTGGGCAAGAGGAGAATGATTAATTTAATAAACCAAACTTGATATGCCCCTGGAGGACCTCAAGTTGCAGAACAAATCTGTAGACAATGCGTGAGATGTGAGATGTACCTTACAAAATCCAGGAAAGCTGGTATAAATAACAGAGGTTCATATCCTGCCTTCAGGTGTCACTTTCCTTGTACACTTACAGATAGACTTTATTAAATTGTCTTAATGTGAAGGTTATAAGTATGTATTAGTCATTATTGATGTGTGCTTACAATGGTTTGAAGCATCTCCATTTTTCTATTTATTTATGATTTATAATTTAAATTTTTAATATTTACTAATTTTCACTATTTTTAATATTTAATATTTGTAATCCAGGGAGCGGGAAGTGCAGAATCAAATATCACTGTGATGACTGTACATTCTAGTATCAATTGTTTGGCGACAATAAAGTAGAAAGTATAAACATGAGAATGAGATAATGGAGGAACGTAACGTTAAGGAATGGAGCAACCTAAGTATTGTTCTCTTGTAAAATAAAAAGTGTGAAAGTGCTTGTACACTTCCATTGCCCATCAGGAGAGCCTTTAAGCTCTCTGCTTCTTTCTAGAAAACAAATCTGCCTGTCCAGGTGGATCCTTTGCTTCTACTTTCTCCTGCCAACCGAACATATATCTGCATAACTCAACTCTGATTTATACCCCCAGTTCAGTCCCTTCCTACCTACATCCATGACACTTCACACACTCTGGATCTTTTCAATGACTTCAAGTTTTAATAATTAAATTTACTTTAAACTTTGAACTTCGTTACCACCAGTGTTGCCACTTTCTGTGAATTATGGTCTTGGGCACGAAGACCTCTCTGTTCGTCAAAATTCCTCCATGACCTACTATTTACTGTGTATGTCCTGCCTTTACTTAGCTTCTCAAAATGCACCTCCTCACAATTGTCAGGATCAACAACACCAGGAATGTTTGTGTCATTCACAAATTTATTAATCATACCTCCACCTTTCACATCCACGTTATTACTGCATGTCACAAACTGCAAAGGTCTCATCACTGATCCCTGATGTACACCTCTGGTCTCAGACTTTCAATGGGAAAAGCATCCTTCCAACAATCCAGTTTTAGATTCAATTAGCCAGTTTGTCTTGGATGTCGAGTGTCTTAACTTTCTGGACCTCACTGGATCATATCAATTGTTTGCCATAGATTTTGACACCAGCAAACGTAATTGTGTTGTTTTGTAAACCAAGATAAAAGCATTTGATCAGGACAATGTTTTCAACATATTGTTCAATATGTTGAATAATATCTCTGTTAAATTTCTACAGATGCTGTTTACAGCTTTTTATAGCAATATATGTAATGTAAAGTTTCAAATGGTTTCCAGAATTGGTTCTGCCTACACTATTCATCAAAAGATGCTAATCCTGGTAAGATTTATAAACAGAAGAAACAGAAGATTCATTTGTAGCACACACAAAATGCTGGGGGAACTCTGCAGGTCAGGCAACACTCATGGAAATGAACTCAGTCAACGTTTTGGGCCGACACCCTTCTTCAGGACTGGAAAAGAAGGGGGGAATATGCCAGAATAAAAAGTTGGGGAGAGGGGAAGGAGGATAGCTAGAAGGTGTTAGGTGAAGCCTGGTGGGGGGGGATAGGTAAAGGGATGGAGAAGGAGGAACCTGATAGGAGAAGAGAGTGGACCATGGGAGAAAGGGAAGAAAGAAAGAGCGTCACCAGGGGAAGCTGATAGGCAGGTAAGAAGAGGTAAGAGGTAAGAGCCCTGAGTGGGAATAGAAGAAGCAGGGTGGGGGAGGATTTTTTTTAACCAGAAGAAACCGATATTCATGCCATCAGGTTGGAGGTTACCCAGACGAAATATAAGGTATTGTTCCTCCATCCTGAAGGTGGCCTGATCATGGCACAAGAGGGGACCATACACTGACATGTCAGAATGGGAATGAGAATCGGAATTAAAATGTTTGATCCCTGGGAAGATTCAATTCTCTTTTCAAGCTCAAGAACCGCTTCCATCTTAAAGTGCTATAAATTTTATAAAATTTTGGTCTTTAATACTGGTCATAAACTCCTGAATTTCCCACTCAAAATCCTGGAACTCCCTCCCTAATCCCATTTAGGAGCAACTTCCCTAAAGAGAATGCATTGAATCAAGCTGGAAGCCCACCAAAGCTTTAAGCTGAACAATAAATGTTGGTTTTGCCTGCGATGCCCAGACCCTAAAACATGAATATAAAATAAATTAGAACCCCTGTCTTGTAGTCTCTAAATTCCTGCATAAAGTCTCCGTGCATTTATTGTGACAGCAAGTTATCTTCAATCCTGACTGACTTGATAAGACAAAAGAATATTTCTTAAACTGGAAACTTTTAGATACCTTTCACCTTTTAAATTTTCCCTGCTTGTGTGCATCAACAGTTCCTGCTTCTCAATTCTAAAGAATACAAAAGTGAATTCAGAAATAATTACCTGCAGGAGCCACCTATGACCAAAGTTTCATGAGAGCAGTGTTGTTGTGCAACCTGTTGGCACATTATTACCTTTTTATATATTTTCAGGGACCAATGGTTGGAAAGAGGAGGTGTTCAAAAATTTGTCATTATGAAAATATTTTAGCTTTACTTTCATTATCAGTAAAAGAGTAGGAAATCATCCGATAGTCCAATGTTGCATCTAATATGAATGTCACATCTTTTCTGAAGTTATTGCGTTCAGGAAAAGATATAAAGGATGGAAAAAAGAAAAATGAAAAATGATGTTTAGTTTTACAAAGGAACTTAGATTTATTTAAGTAAGGCAAGAGTGCAGATGTCTTTATTGCCTCAAAGCAAATTAGTCACAATAGATTTTGATGGAATGCCGTTGAAAACAGCTCAAAAGAGTGCACATTAACTCATAGCATCGAAATCCTTCAGCCCATCAAGTTGATGCCAGCTATTAAGCACTGATTTACATTAAACCTACAATTCTATTTATTCACCCCAAGATACAGTACTACTAACCAATTTACAGGGGCAAATTAACCTATGAAACCTCAAGTCTTTACAATATAACATAGAACATTAGCTCCCGATGTTGTACCAACATTTTAACCTGCTCTTAAGATCGATCCTAACCCTTCCCTCCTACATAACCCCCCATTTTTCTACTATTCATGTGCAGATCTGAGAGTTTTCGAAATGTCCTTACTGCATTTTCCTCTACCATTACCCTGGCAGGGCATTCCATGCACCCAGCTCTCTCTGTGTAAAAAATTTACCTCTGACATTCCCTTTATACTTTCCTCCAATCACTTTAAAATTAGGCTCCCTTGGGTTAGTAATTTCTGCCCTGGGAACAAAGTCTCTGGATATCCACACTACCTATGACTTCTATCATCTTACATTCCGCACAGGCTGCACCCAAAGTCAGACTGAACTCAGTTCTCTGGAGCTGTGAGGTAGCACCTCTGACAACTACATCACTGTGGGCATTCTTTGAAAGCACAGATGTTTAAAATGTGTTTTATTTTGAAGTTTGTTTTGCAAATGCTAACTCTTAGGGTTTCTTCAGCAAAGTTATGGTAATAAGCACATTTCTGGGAATAGTAAGTTCTTTATAGGTGAGCTATTATTTGTTTATGTCAGTCCAGGCATTCTGCCATTGGCAAAATAATTCATATATCATCACCATATCAAAAGAAACAGTTTGACTGAAAAAGTGGACAGCCTCCAAATGGATGAAATACCTTGGCAACCAAACTGAAAAGAATGAACCGTCTAAAATATGATGATTAGGTCAGAGTAACTAAGAAGTATAGCAAGCTAGGTGCTAGCCGGGCTTAATGAGAATAAGCCGATCTCCATGTCGAAAGGCTGTGAGTTCAAATTGTAATCCAGGCACTTACTGAGCCATTGACCAGTACAGCACAGATTCAGATCTTCAGCCCAATCAGTCCATGCTATCCACAGTGCTCACCCAGCTAGTCCCAATTTCCTGTGTTTGGGGCAAACCCCTCGAAGCCCTGTCCTTCTATGTATCTGTCCAAGTGCTTCTTAACTGATACTATGGTGTTTATCTCAACCACTTTCTCCAGCAGCTTATACTCACCATTACTACCCTGTACACAACACACTACATACTTCACAGAAGGACAAATAAACAGGTGTTGGGAAGAGGTGATTCCAAAAACATTCACATCCTGAATAATAAAGCAAACAACAGGAATTCTGCAGATGCTGGAAATGCAAGCAACACACATAAAAGTTGCTGGTGAACGCAGCAGGCCAGGCAGAATCTCTAGGAAGAGGTGCAGTCGACGTTTCAGGCCGAGACCCTTCGTCAGGACTAACTGCCAGTTAGTCCTGACGAAGGGTCTCGGCCTGAAACGTCGACTGCACCTCTTCCTAGAGATGCTGCCTGGCCTGCTGCGTTCACCAGCAACTTTTATGTGTGTTACATCCTGAATAATGCTGGGTTTTATCATATGCCCTCTTCTCATTATTATCACCAGGGAGGAGGTACAGGAGCCTGATGTAAATGTTTTGTCCCCTCTGCCATCAGATTTTGAAACAGTCTGTGAACATACTTCCCTATTCCTCTTTAGTACTATTTACTTAATTATTTAACAATTTACTGTAACTTACAGTATTGTTATGTCTTGCAATGTACTGTTGCCACAAGACAACAGGTTTCACAACATATGTCAGTGATAATCAGTCTGATTCTGATTCTGCTGAGTGCTGGTCATGTGGCTAAAACATTTGCCACCATGATCCACCAGAATGTGGACAGCTGATCCATCTCACCTCCCTATGAGATAACTGACATCACAAAAGACTGTCTCCAACCAATTTGCTTTATTACACATGATAACTAGAAACAGCTGAGACCACTGGATACAGAAAGAATTTGGGAACAAACAACACACACAAAATGTTGGAGGAACTCAGCAGGCCAAGCAGCATCTAGGAAAAGAGTACAGTCAAAGTTTCAGTCCTGCCGAAGGGTTTCAGCCGGAAACGTCAACTGTACTCTTCATGTGTGTTGCTTGTGAAACCCCTCCTGGGTTCCTTGGATGCGCAAGTCTGGGGAAGACACTCTTCAGTCCTGCCAAACTCGTGAGATTGAGACGGCTCTCCCACCCCAAACCCTGGTTTGTGTGGATGCCATGTAATTTGCTCCCCTGTTACAAATTAGTGCCATGAAATAACAGGCAGTACAAGGCATACGATTAAAGCAGCGGTCCCCAGCCACCAGGCTGCAAAGCATGTGCCACCGGGCCACGAGGAAACAATATGATTTGGTGGTATGAGTCAGCTGCAACTTTCTTTATTCCCTATCACGCACTGTTGAACTTGAACATAGGGCCAATTGTCCCATATTAGTCGGGACATCCCGTATATTGGGCTAAATTGATTTGTCCCATACGGGACCACCCTTGTCCCGTATTTCCCCTGCTAAGGTAGAGCATTCCTATGAAACTGTTTGTAAGCGGAAATGGCGTAAAGCAAAGAAGCAATTACCATTAATTTATATGGGAAAAATTTTTGAGTGTTCCCAGACCCAAAAAAATAATCTACCAAGTCATACCAAATAACACATAAAACTTAAAATAACACGAACATATAGTAAAAGCAGGAATGATATGATAATTACACAGCCTAAAGTAGAAATTATGTATGTACAGTGTAGTTTCAGTTAACAGAATTGGGAAGATTAAGCCAAAACCGATTTGTAGAAAAAAAATCGGCACGTACATGCATGTGCACGCAGGTGCCTGCGCAAGGCTTCATGGTTATGATAGTCTTTCTCGGGGTAAACACAAGTGTCCCGTATTTGACTGCTACTTTTGTCCCTTATTTGGGAGTGAGAAAGTTGGCAACCCTACTTGGAACACACCACCCCAACCCCCCCAGGTCAGCTGGTCCGCAAGAATATTGTCAATATTAAACTGGTCCGCAGTGCAAAAAAGGTTGGGGACCCCTGGATTAAAGGAATTATATTCATGAATTTTAACTTAACTAAAGGGTTAGTAACAAAATACAAAAAGAAAAGGGCCCATTCTAATTAAACAGTCAAATGTCCACAAGGTGGAGCTCATCTTGAACTTCCCAGTCACTCATGTGCTGGGCCCTCAGTCAACATGAAAGCACACACCACCTTCCGAATATCGCTCGCAATCTATCTCGAACAAATGGATCTCCCATCAAGTTGTATCCTACGACTGGTCCTCCACAGCGTCTTCTTTCTTCATCTCCCACTGAACAAAAGCCCCAAGCCCAACCTAATTGGATGGCACACATTCCTTATCATCCCTCATCTTCAACAAAACCCAAACAGGCTAAAAGCAGAACAGACTGCTCTTACAGAACTGCTAAATGAAATACCTACAGCATCACAGTAAAGATGTGAACCAAGACATTACACTCGGATTTCCAGCATCTGCAGATTTCCTCCTTTTTGTGATAGGAACAAACAGCAGGTTACCTGTAAGCACAAAATACTCTGCAGATGCTGGGGTCAAAGAACACTCACAACACGCTGGAGGAACTCAGCAGGTCGGGCAGCATCTGTGGAAAAGATCGGTCGACGTTTCGGGCCGGAACCCTTCGTCAGGACTGGTTACCTGTAATACTGGAGGTCTACCATCTCGAATCAGCTCCAGCCAAGCTCTTCCAACACTGGCGTTTACCTGGCATTGTGAAAATTGTGCACGAAGAAAAAGACAAATGCAATCTGGCTAATTACGGCCCAACAGTCCTCTCTCAATCAACAGTAAATTGATAGAAACCATCCTTGAAAGTAATATCATGTGGCAATGTCTCACCAATAATATTCTCATCAATGCCCTGCAGCAAAAAGTTACTGCCATTAAGTAGTTTACTCATTAGCTAAATTAATTGAAAAGTGCTGTGTTATACTTTGCGTGCACCCTAGGCACTTTGGAAAGCTAACCATTTTCCAGTAAGTGTAGGAGTTGCCTTGTGAAATCTAAGAGGCTCGTCATCGAGTAAGCACATGACACAACACAGGGAAAGTCAGCAGGATCCTGCACAGCCGATAACTCTTCTGTCACAAAAGTCCATATTTGCTTTGGGTACCTGGAATGTGAGAACCATGTACTAGACAGGAAAAAACATCATCATAGAATGGATATCAAGATTCATATCAAGGAAATCCAAAATCGGAATCCTCAACTCAGATGTTAACTGATGCGCTCTGATATGGCTGTGAAACCTGGAGAACAACAAAGAAGACCCTACAAAAACTGGAGGCTTTCATCAACCAGTCCCTGAGAGGGACCCTAAACATCAGATGGACTGACAAAGTAACCAAGCAGACACTAATCAGCAATCCATAGCGATAAAAATACACAAATGGAGGTGGATTGTCCACTGCTTGAGGAAACCAACCAATATCACGAGGCAGGCATTAAAATAAAATCCCCGAGGGAGAAAAAGGACATGCAAAGAACACATGGAGAAGAGACATTGAGGCTGAAATTAGATGATAGGGACAATCTTGGCCCATCCTTGAGAAACTGGCTCAGAACAAAGGACAATGGAAACAGGAAATTATCGATGGCCTACAGTGTCTGTAGAAAGTATTCACCCCATTGGAAGTTTTATGTTTTATTGTTTTACAACATTGAATCATGGTGGATTTAATTTGGCTTTTTGATTCTGATCAACAGAAAAAAAGACTCTTTCATGTCAAAGTGAAAACAGATCTCTACAAAGTGATCTAAATTAATTACAAATATAAAACACAAAATAATTGATTGCATAAGTATTCACCTCCCCCCCCCCCCCTTTAATATGACACACCAAATCATCACTGGTGCAGTCACTTGGTTTCAGGAATCACAGAACTGGTTAAATGAAGATTTGTTTTCGGAGACTTGTGTATAGTCAAGATCTTTCAATTGATCATAGTAAAAATACACTTATATCTGGAAGGTCCAACTGTTGGTGAGTCAGTATCCTTGAAAAACTACACTATGAGGACAAAAGGACACTCCAATCAACTCCGCAAAAAGGTTATTGAAAAGCACAAGTCAGGAGATGGATACAAGAAAATATCTAAGTCACTGAAGTACCGTTAAGTCAATCATCAAGAAATGGAAAGAATATGGCACTGTTGTAGTTATGCCTAGAGCAGGCTGTCCTCAAAAACTGAGTGAACATGTAAGAAGGGGACTAGTGAGGGAGGTCACCAAGAAACTTATGACAGCTCTGGAGGAGTTACAAGCTTCAGTGGCTGAGATGGGAGAAACTGCACATACAACAACTGTTGCCTGGGTGCTTCACCATTCGCAACTTTATGGGAGAGTGGCAAAGAGAGAACCTTTGTTGAAAAAAGCTCAAATAAACTCTTGGCTAGAGTTTGCTAGAAGCCATTTGGGAGACTCTGAAGTCAACTGGAAGAAGTTTCTAAGTTCCTTTGAAACCAAAATTGAGATTTTTGGCTATCAGACTAAATGCTATGTTTGGTCTAAGCCAAACCCTGCTCATCATCAAAAACACACCATCCCTACCGTGAAGCATGATGGTGGCTGCATCATGCTGTGGGGATGCTTCACTGCAGCAGGTCCAAGAAGGATTGTGAAGGTACAGTGTCATAAGGGGGTGTTGGGAGGTGGACCCAAAAACAAGACACAGACACTGAAGCACTAGGAACAGGACTAGGTGTGACAAGGAAGCAAGGGAAGAAGAGAAGAAATGACGCTGGACATTGACACAGGCCCTGGACGAGACAAGGATTCAGGGCGTGGGCTAGGACTTGACTAGGATAGTGGAGCCAGGAAATGGAACTGGGAACTAGCAGCCTGGGCTTGGACTCTGAGCCAGAGACTGGACAAGAACCCAGAACCTAGGTCTTGACTCGGGCTCGGACCTCGGAAATAGGTGAGGACATGACGAAGCTACAGGACATGGCATGGCTACAGGACGGGACAAGAGACTCCAGGACAGCAAGAGGGAACTCCAGCCCAGGATGAGGGAACTCCAGCACTGGACTGGGCAAGGTACACCTGGGCTGGATGAGGCCCATGGACGAGATGAGAACACAAAGCTGTGGCTAGGACAAGACAAGGTTCTTGGCTGAGATGAGTCAGGGATGCAACACCTTGGTCGAGGGAGAGACAGGAACATGAAATACAGAGCTGGGACCCCTCCTTGGAAACAGGATGTAGGGCCAGGACTCATACACAGAATGCAGAATACAACGAGACGGTTCTCAACACAAGGCAGCGGCAAACGGCCGGACCTACCTAGCGAAGGCGAGGACACAAAGACAGATCCCAACACTAGGTAGCAGCAAACGGCCAGACCTATCTAGTGAAGACGTGGACACAGAGATAGTTCAAAACAACAATAGACAGTTCCTTATCTTGCTCCGGCGATGAAACTTGACAGTGGTTTAGGCAAGACGAGGCAAGGCAATGCAAGGCTTCAGATGAGGCAAGGCAAGGCAAGGCTTCAGACCAGGCAAGGCTCCAGGCAAGCAACAGAAGGCAGGGGAAGGGAAGGGATTCAGACAGGGGGTATTTACAGGAACAGTCCAGCAGCCCAAGGCTGAATCCTGAAGCTATTTATGAAGCCAGCACAAACGAGAATCAGCTGCCTCTACAGAAACTGGGAAAACCGGAAAACGTGGAATAAGGAACATGGACCAGACCGTGAACCGGAATGCGGATTTCACTGACTGGACCATTACAATACCCCTCGCTCCATGGGAGCCTCCTGGTGACCCAAAAGGCTTCCCCAGACTATGGACGACATGGGCGGGTGAGGGGGAATTCAACAGACAGAACCCAGGATAGGGAGAGTTACACGACAGTGTTTGTGTCGCTGGTTCCAAGTCTGGCTGGACTGTTCTGTCATACGGGGGTGCTGGGAGGTGGACCCAAAAGCAAGACACAGACACTGAAGCACTAGGAACAGGACTAAGCGTGACAAGGAAGCAAGGGAAGAAGAGAAGAAATGAAGCTGGACATTGACACAGGCCCTGGACGAGACAAGGATTCAGGGCGTGGGCTAGGACTTGATTAGGATAGCGGAACCAGGAAATGGAACTGGGAATTAGCAGCCTGGGCTTGGAATCCGAGCCAGAGACTGGACAAAGACCCAGAACCTGGATCTTGACTCAGGTTCAGACCTCAGAACTAGGCGAGGACATGATGAGGCTACAGGACGTGGCATGGCTACAGGACAGGACAAGAGAATCCAGTACAGGATGAGGGAACTCCAGCACCGGACGGGGCAAGGTACACCTGGGCTGGGTGAGGCACATGGACGAGACGAGAACACAAAGCCGTGGCTAGGACAGGACAAGGTTCTTGGATGAGGCTAGGACTGGACGAGACAGGAACGCAGAGCTTTGGTCGAGGGAGAGACAGGAACATGGAACACAGAGCCCAGACCCCTCCTTGGAAATGGGACATAGGGCCGGGACTCATACACAGAATACAGAATACAGTGAGACAGTTCCCAACACAAGGCAACAGCAGACGGCTGTACCTACCTAGCGAAGGTGTGGACACAAATGGATCCAGACAAGGCAGAGTCCAGACTTCAATCCAATTCAGAATTTGTGGATGGACTTGAAAAGGGCTGTTCACTCACAATCTCCATGCAGTCTGACAGAGCCTGAGCAGTTTTGTAAAGAAGAATGGGGAAAATTGCAGTGTCCAGATGAGCAAAGCAAAGGACCTATCCACACAGACTCAAGGTTGTAATTGCTGCCAAAGGTGCATCTACGAAATACTGACATGAAGGGGGTGAATACTTATGCAATCAATTCTTTGTGCTTCAAATTTGTAATTAATTTAGATCAGTTTGTAGAGATCTATTTTCACCTTGACACAAAAGAGTCAGTTTTCTGTTGATCAGTGCCACAAAAGCCAAATTAAATCAAGCTACATTAAATGGCATAACTACATCATTATAAGTATTAATACATTGTTGCATCCAAAATGAAGAGGTGCATGTGGAAAAGAAGAACAGAGATAAAATTAGTTAAGGTAGCAAGAACAATATTAAGTTTATTTTTTGCATTATAGATTTAGTCTTTTCTGATGAAAATTAATTCCATAGCGGTTAGCTGTTAACACCAACATGTCACTAATTCACATTTTCTGAGAAGAATTAAGGTGAAGAAAATTAGGGTAGATTTTTTTCTACGATGTAAGGGAAAGGAATGCAAAATGGAATCTCTGAAACAATTTTTTCTATTAAACTGATTTTTTCATTACCTTCTGTCATGACTTGGTTCCATTCAAGTTTTATTCGTTCTGCCTTAGTGCCTTCCACAGGTGGGTTGAGTGGAGCTTTATGGAGCAGATGGTGAGCAAATTTGTTGCTCATGAACTCCATATGCTCCCACTGTATGCCCTCCAGTGTCTCTGCACTTTCCTGTATTCCTTTATTTTGGCTGCCACTGCCCCAGGATTTTGCATGAGTGCAGGAAGACACCCCTAAAGTGTTTTCTCTGTCAGCTGGAGTTGGTGTCCGCAATACTAGTACATTTCCTGCTTCCATTAAACTCATCAGGTTCACCAGAGAAAAGTATGTAAACAAAAGTGAAATTAAATCCACTTAGGTATTAATAACCTAAGAAGAAAGTTATTTCAGAGATCCCATTTTGCATTCTTTTCCCTTATATTCTAGAAACAATTCCACCCTAACTTTCTTCACCTTGATTCTTCTCAGAAAATGTGAATTAGCGCCAAGTTGGTGTTTACGGCCTCCCTGGGGGAAGCAACAGTGACAATAAGTCTGGCCCTGTGGCTCAGAAGGGAAGGGAACTGAGGACGATCGCAGTAGTAATAGGGGACTCGACAGTCAGGGGGACAGACAGGCAATTCCGTGGATGTGAAAAGGAAACACGGATGGTAGTTTGCCTCCCAGATGCCAGAGTCCGCGATTTTTTTGAATGCGTCCACAATATCCTGAAAAGGGAAGATGAGCAGCCAGAAGTCATGGTAGATATTGGTACCAACGATATAGGTAGAAAAAGGGAGGAGGTCCTGAAAAAGAATGCTGGGAGCTAGGAAGAAAACCTGAGAAGCAAGACCACAAGGGTAGTAATCTCGGATTGCTGCCTATGCCACGCAACAGTGAGGATAAGAATAGAGTGAAGTTGCAGATAAATGTATTGCTGAAGAATTGGAGCAGGGGACAGGGTTTCAGATTTCTGGATAATTGGGGCTGCCTCCGGGGCAAGTGGGACCTACACAAAAGGAATGGGTTGCACTTGAATCTGAGGGGCTGAAAGAAAGCCATAGTTGGGAGATGAACATCAAAGGATATACTTTGTATCAGAAGGACAGGCAGGAAGGCATAGGTGGTGGTGTGGCTCTGTTGATAAGAGATGGAATTACATCTTTAGAAAGAGATGACATAGGGTCTGACAATGTTGAATCTTTGTGGGTGTAGTTAAGAAACAGCAAGGGTAAAAAAAGAATTATGGGAATGATTGTCACATATTTGGCAAAAATGAATATATTGAGTCAGGGTTTATAAACAAACAAGCATTTATTAAACCCTGATGAACAGTGAAAAAAAAAACAAACGAAAACACTAACCGGTAGTAAACGGCTATGCGGCCATTCATTAAACTGCTACTCAGTACTAGCTCTTAAAGCGATAAATGCAAAACCAGTTCTTAGAGCAATAAATTCAAACACAGTTCTTCGAATGGTAAATTTTAAAGTCCAAGATTTATATGGTCAATTAGGAGAGACTTTTATGAAGTAACGAGTTCCTCGAAGACACGACGTCACTACCGCTCCCAGCTGGGTCCTGCCTTGTCCGCAGGATTCACGACGACGGAAATAAAACCGTT